>NW_024424453.1:40416968-40726081 GCF_017311325.1 Ursus maritimus
TTCTTGATACTGTGATTTATAATAAATACATATTTGGTCTTCATCCCATTTTTGGCCCAGAGCTCCTAAAACCCTTGCAATTTCCTCAGTGACAAAGCAACAAAGGTGTCTTTTGTTATGTTAACGTACTTTTGGACCACCCCTAAGGTGCAAGGCTGGTTGCCAGGGGAAATAACCAGGAGATTAGAGGGTTGGAGCTTTCATACCCAACCCCTTGTCCTCTGGGGAGGGTAGAGGGGCTGGAGGCTGAATCACTTGCCAAAACCAATGATATCATCAATCATGCCTATATAATGGTGCCTCCATTAAAAGCCCAAGGGCAAGGCTTGCAGAGCTTCCAGATTAGTGAATCGTAGAGACTTGGAGAGTGGTGCACTTGGGCAGGCTAAGGCAGCTCTGTGCCTTGTCTCTGTACCTTGCTCTATGCATCTCTTTCACTTGGCTCTTCCTGCGTTGTATCTGGTACAGTAAACTGGTGATCGAGGAGGCAAAATGTTTCCTGAGTTCTGTGAGCCACTCTAGCAAATGAAACCCAAAGAGAGGGACATTGGAACCTTCAGTCTATAGCCAGTTGGTCAGAAGCACAGGTGATAACCTGGACTCGGGACACGTGTCTAAAGGTTGGGGAGCAGTCTCTTGAAATCTGATGCTATCTCGGGTACGTAATATTGAAGTGGGAGAGCAAGGTTCTTGTCTCACCAAGCCGAAGAATGAATCTTCACGGACAAAGTAGAGTGAGTAAAGTGGTAGAAGTTTACTAAGCAAGGATACAGAAAAAGCCCTCAAGAGTGAGACGGGTTCCGGCAGGGTTGTCACTGACGGCCTTTACGGTTGGTCTTTTATAGAAAGCTAACCAGGTAACTTTAAGTTATATTGATATCACCATTGAGCAAGAACTAGTGATAACACCTTCAGTGGCTTACTTCCTTTTTAGGGTCTGGTGATTCTTTTTTGGGCACAGGTGATAATAAAAAAAGACACCCACCCCACACGACTAGGGCAGGGTGGTCCAGCTTGTTCCCTTATCTCTGGTTTCCCCACACCTCCACGTTTTTGGGATTTCTGTGAGCCGGATCAGGTAGTCCCCTATCTCCCCCTGCCTAGCCCCACCTGTCCTTTACTCAGTGTCAGAATTGAGGTAAATTGTGGGACCCCTAACTGGTGCTGGAGAATTTCATGGTGGTGTGTGGGGAAACCCCCTGTTGACCAAGAAAAAACCAGAGTGCAAGCTGAAAAATAAAATGTGTTCATTTATTTTGAGGTCTAAGGGATTGGCAATTCGGAGAGAAAGAGTGGACCAAAATCGACGTATGCTTCAGAAAGACAAAGGAGGTTAAGGTTATTTAAAGAGAAAAGAGGGAATTTATGTAAGTTGTTTTGAACGAAATGTGAGTGGTGCTGGTATAGCTACAGTTAGGCTAATCTATACATGATTGGTTGTAGGGCTATTACTAGGCAGAAAGTCCATTTATGTCCATTTTAACATGCAGCAGATGCCTTGGCTTTCAGCTGAGTTCAGCAACGATTCCAAGAATCTGAGACAGGAGACGTACATAAGTTCCACTTCCACTGTGGCCTCCCGACTCCATTTTAAAATGACTCTTTTAGCTATGCTTACTCTATTTGGAATGTTCTTTCACACCCCTCACCGCCCACACACTTGGAATTGGGTATTCTGAACCCTTGTAAGTCCCTAACCAGTTACTGCATCGAGCTCAAATCCAGAATGTTTGATAATGTTCAGTTGTTTTCATCAGGTTTAGAGTTGGTTCCTCCTGTTCTGTGCATCTACATAATAAAAATCAAGTTATCTACACAGACCCCCCCCACACACAAGACCCACAACACAGTGGTAAGTCAAGGATGTATAGCTGCATTAACAGATTGTCATTTAGATAAAGAAAGAATTGCTCCATAGCAGTAATGGAGCTCTCCTGCACAGGCACTGGGGATACACTTGGACTTGGCAGTGGGGGTGAGGGGGGTTGGTAGTGGAAGAATTAGTGTGTTTCTACTTCCTGGGTAAATCGCTCTTGTCCACTATTTTCTGTGGCCTCTGCCTCCATCCACTGACAGGCCTTTTTTTATCCATTATCTGCCATTGTTTTCTCTGAGGTGGCCATTGGGACATCTGTATCATAATCCAGTTTCTGCTTGGGTCACTTTGGGGGATGGAGTGTCCATCGAAGGCCTGAATCATCACAGGCTTTCTTGCAGACCAGTTCTGTGATTTCTTTGACAATATAATTTCCTCAAAATCATAGTAGGCTTCTCATCTCTTTATGCCCAGGAACTTCTCATGCCAGGAACTATACCCAGGGTTCCGTGCTAGACACATTTCCTCCCCTTTCTTTGTTGTCTTGCTCTCTCTTTCACATGAATGGTGGTTCTTTTGAGGCCACTGAAACATTAGACTTTGGCAGGAAATCCATAGCTGTATCCCCCTTCCCAGTCATGTAAGCCCAGTACCCAGCTGCTGGACTACTTCCTTCCCTCATATCTCTGCTGGCAAACCAGGAACTTCTCCGAGCTCATCTCTTTCTTGTAACATTTTATGACAGAAGAAGCAAGCCAACACTCACTAATACTGTGGCTCTCTTAAATGACTCTTCTGCATTTACTGGTTTAGTCTTTTGAAATCCATCTATTCAACCCCATCATCTAGGATGTTTTTTTAATCTCTCTGGCATGTATGGTGTTGATTTAGTTTTAAGGTTGTTGCTTTACATGACTATGAGAGAGGCTTGCTTCCGGTGGCTTTCTCCAGAACTTGCCAAGCAAGTTCTCAAAACTTCTTGGCCAGATATCTCAATCCTGAACTAATTAGTACCAAGCATAACTTTGAATGATCAGGTACACCCCTTTAGTAGAAGTAAAATTTTCAAACTGTGTACCAATACTCAGTCAAGAGGGATGAGTATTAAAGAGCTCAGTCCATCACAATGTCTACTACACAAGACTCACAAGAGTTGACAGATCCCAGCATGGTCAGCATAATGGGCTAAGCTGCCTTTCAAGCACTTTTCCTAGTTCTAGACCTCTGACTAGCAATGAAATTTGTGGAAAGCTAGGGAATATAAATAACTATAATTAAGCTTTCCTTTCTATTGTGAATGTATTCATTGCCCTTTTTAAATCAATACACTAAGCTCCTCCTTTCAGTGGTTTTGGCAGGCAAGTATATTAAACTGACGAATAGAAGACAAACTTTATTTTGCTGCCCGTTTTTACCAGCATCAGTTAATCTGTGGCCTCTGGTGATACTAGCAATTATGGGTGGCGTCCTTTAATTTGCTACCTTTCAACTTCTCTTTAATGATCATTATTACTTTTATAATGAAAAATACACTTAGAAAATTAATAGTTATTTGAGACTGAACTGGGAATTTTATGGAATGTACGTAAGAGTCCCTCTTCATTTCTTTGGAGGCCACCTGTATAGGTGTAATAGATCTGGGAATTCAAATCGACTTGTAGAACTTTTTTTTTTTTTAATCTTGGAAGCAAAATTGACTGTTTCAGTAGTTTTTCTAAATATTTCTCCCAACCTCTCCATCTTGCTCACTGTGAACTGGTTAAACATATTTACTGAAATGTGGTTTTGAAGTTTTGACCTGGAGACAAATTTAGATGAGGGTATTTGCTTTCTCTTTTCACTTGATTGATGTTTCTTATTTGTAGACCATTGGTTTTTTTTGCCACCTCTTTGTAGTCAGCCCGCCTGCAGCTGTCCTATAGTCCTCCTTGTACAAACCAGGCACCATTCCATGGGGTCACTTTGGTCTGTGTTCCTTATGTGTTTTCTAGATAGATCGGTCTTTCCAGATTTCTTCTTTGAAATATATTATTCATTTGGCTAACATAGTAAAAGGCACATAATTTTGATGGGAATTTTGGTGCTACTGACTTAACATGTTGAACTTAATTGTTTAGCTTTTAGTAATGGAAGAAAATCCCTGAGTAATGTCATGCCGTTTACTACTGGCTTCCAAATATAGATTCAAATGAGAAAAATCAGAAATTAAATAAAGCAATAAAAATGTGCTACTATTCCATGATTGCTGGGTGATTAGGACAGCTGAGATTTAGAATCGGAGGTCTCAAAAGAACGTGTTTATTCTCTTTTAGGTAAATGTACCTAACAGGCATGTCTACCTAGACACACATAGTGTTTCAGGTGAACAAGTAGATGGGAAGAAACGTAAGGAAAGATGAGTTTTACTCAGGGCATCTGAAATGAGGAGGAGGTAATCAGTGGAGCAGAGAAGAGATTTGGCAGTTAATACTTTCGTGTATTCACTCAACAAATACTTATTTTCTGCCAAGAAGGGTCTTCTACTAGGTAGCTCATATTTGTTGGGGAGCAAATCGGACCAGCCCCTGTTCTTATGAGAAGTGATCTCATGGGAAGACAGAGCAAAAGCAAATAAAGATACACAAAATTAGAGCATGTATTAAATGCCCAGAAAGGAAAGAAGTCGATTATGTGAGAGCGTAACAAGGGGGAGCAAAAATGGTGTTTCGGTTGGGTGGGCAGAAAAGATGTCTCTTGAAGAGGGGACATTTAAGCAGTATCATGAGATTTAGGTATTTAAAAAGAAAGGGAAAAGAAGACCCAATACATTTCATACTCCAAAAATAAGACTGAACCTTCATAGTGGTTAGTGTTTTGAGTGAAGTTCACTCCATTTGTCTTTGAAGTTGTCAGTCTGGAACACTAGCTTCGAACTTTGGTTGATAACTTCTGCACAAGCCGATACAGAGGCCTCAGCACCTCCATTCTGGAAAAGATCTTGATTGAGTTTTGAAACAGATGGCTTTTGCCTTCAGTATTTAGGTGACTTTTTCCAGGAAGGAAACCTAGATTTTGAGGGAAGTGCCCTTCTCAGTGAGGTTTCCCTAAACTCAAGTGAGAAATGAGCTCTGTATAAATGGTTCCATTCTCGATAGATTCACTGCCGGTTGGAAATGTAGTTGAGTACATAGATTTTTATTATAATTTTTGCTGCTCTGGTGTGTGATATATTGAAGTGTTGGTTTCTTTGCCTTTTTTTCATTAAAAACATCATAAAACATTTAGGGGTCTGTGCAGAAATTGCTGTGACCTCTATTTATAATTGAAGAAAGTAATGTCTTCTTTAAAATATTACTCGAGAGCAGTATTCCTGACCACAAGACCCTGAAGTCTGCTAACCAGATTTGTGCAGATTTCCATCCTCTTGTGTGCAATTACTAAAATGACGGGCAAGTAAGACCGTTGGCAAGGGAAAGAAATCTGGTAAGCGCGGTGGTGATTTGAAGCAGGCTTATAGGAGCTAGGTTTTATGTTTTGTTTCAGTACGTTTGTTGTTGTTCCAGTGGAAGCTATCGCTATTTTATAAGGTCGCGAATGCTAAGCAAGCATGGTACCTTTGTATATTTCTTAAAGCAAGGGATCTGCCTCCAATCAGCTCGAACTTCTCCGCCCACTGCATCTCCAACGTTAGCGTGCACACGAATCCCCCGGGGATCTAGCTACGGAGCAGGTTCTGATTCTGTGGGGCTGGGGCGCGGGGCGGGGGTGGGGGGGACTCTCTGCGTTTCCAACCAGGTCATTCAGTCATGTTGTCCTCAGACCACACTTGAAGTAGCAAGGCTTTAAGAGATAACTTGTGTCTCCTGAAAGGTAAACTATGTCATCTGTCATTTGAACGTCAGCTTACAATCTTTCTGGTTTTCCCCATGTTCTGGGACAGTGTCTTTTGGATACCTTGCCAAGATCACTCCGTCAAGTTATACAGCAGTTGCTTCTTTCATCTGAGAATTAGTCCTAGAACAACTACAAGGCAAGGCAAAGCTCTCATCACCTTTGGTTCTCTCTTCTTCCACAGCACATTCAGGGGGTCAGCAAGTCCTGTCAGTTGTACCTTCAAAATACACCCTGTCCCTCTAGTTCTCCCCATCTCCACCACCCCATCCCGGTCAGATCCTTCGCCATCTCTCACCTGGGCTCTGAGAGTCCGCTGCCTCCTCTCCCTGCTTTTACTCTTGCCCCATAGAATCTATGTGATCCTTGAAGAATAAAATCAAACTATGTCACCTCCTGCTTAAAATCCTCCAGTAGCTTCCCATACACTCAGAATAAAACCCAGACCCGTGACCATGGCGTGCAGGAACCAGCTACCTGATAGGACCCTGAAAACCTCCTTCGCCTTGTTCCGCACCCCTTTCCCCATCGAGACTCATTCCTGCCCACCAGCCTCCTATTTATTCCTTGGACACAGCAGACCAACCTCCTTTCCTCTGAGCTTCGCGCTGGTGCTTCTCTCACTGGAAGCCTTTTCCTGGGGCTCTGTGCATTCTTACACTTCAGCTTACCTCTTCTGTATGGCAGTCCCTAGGGGCCCAATTTAAATGAGCTGTGCCCCATTTTTCTGTATTTCATCTGCCTGCTTTATTTCATTTTTAGCCCTGATCACTATCTGAAAGCATCTTTTTTAAAAAAAATATTTACTTATTTTCACACACCCATGCTAGACCATGAGCTCCTGCAGGACCTGCCATTTCGTAGGTGGTTGGGGTGGTGGTGGGCAGGAGAGAGGAAGGAAAGAAGGAAGACCGACAATCCCAATTCCTTTGATCAAAACGTTCCCCAATTTTGTTTGATACTGAGTACTATTAGAACTTATTCTTCTCTCATGTTCTCGAAAAGACAGAAATTATCATATGTAATTGAAAGGCTTAAAAATATTTTTCTATAAAGAGTAGTTCACTTCTGTGTTGAGTTTTAGTAACATCATTAACTTTTATTTCCAGAAACTCAAATGAGTTGAAAAAAGGCACCATTTGGGGAAATTTACATGAGAACAACACTCTTAATGAAGTTTCTCCACTATGGATGGTGCATTTGTGCTGACAGAGCTCTAGGCCTGCTGTGTGGGGACACGGCAAACGCTTGCTACATGGTCAACTGAGGCTGGTGTGGTCTGCGGTCATGTGGCAGAATGCAGTTCTCTGGCTCACTTTGGTGTTTAATTCCTCCCTGTGGTCTTCCTAGCAGGGTGTCCAAAGCGGCTGGCAACCCAAGACCAAAAGAGCAGGAATCCCTGCTCTAGAGTAATTGAGTCCACAGGTGGATGGTGCAAAGCATGCAGTACTTTGGGGTCTACCACGTTGATGTTTCAATCTTGGCTCCTTGATCCCGTGACTCTGAGAGAGTACCTGAGCCTTTCTGAGCCTCCTTGTTCTCACTTGTACCGTGAAAGCCAGAATCTCTTGTGGAGAGGTTTTTAAATCACTGAGGTACCTAGGCTTATATCTCCGGGGGGCCTGGGGACCATGCAATTCCAGGAGGCGGCCTTTATTTTGCATACATGTAAATGGCATCACCACTTACATTTTGTCTATGTAAATGATCCCCAGGATCCTGCACCAATTCAGAGTGGAATTTTACATGGAATTTGGTATACATGTCAGCCCCAGATTTATACATGGAGGCAGGCCCTGAACACTCCTCTCATTAATGGCAGCTCAAAATGCTGGGAGAGGTCTAAAGTTAGTCACTGGGGGAAAAAAGGCAGGGGGGGAGGGGAGTTAAGGACATTTCAAGAGAGATTTAGGGAAAAACAAAAATTGTTAAAAATAAAAATTAAAAAAACCTTAATGGAAGAGGTAATCAACGTATTGGACCCTGCTAAAAAAAATTCCTTAAGGAAAATCTAGAAATGGATATGATGGCAAGGCCCAACATAGATTTTAATGAGAAAGAGGCAATATTTGGGGGGGGGGGGATTAACCCATCATATAAATCCAGTGAATTAGAATTTGGAGTTTTGGAAACTATGTTTTTTCCTTTTGGTATTGCACTAGATGTATTTTCTGCTGTTTTGTTGGTTGTAGGTAATAAACTATTAAAGCAGCAGGTAAATTTAGTGAAAAAAAATTATACTAATTTCTCCACATATTTTAATCTGATATTTTCCTATGTGATTTTTATTTTTGAGTTTTCATACAAAGATGGATTTTTTTTTTTTTAACCACCTCAACATGTATTTTAAATCATCAGTAGACTGTGTCTTTTTTGGAGAAATGGTTTCAGGTTTCCTGAACTTCCATTTTTTTTTTTTTAAACAAAGTCTTCAGTATAAATCTATAACTGGCACATTTACAATCAGATTATATAGTTTGTATTAAAAGAACTAATCTCAAGACCCAGATAAAGTAGGTTCAATAGTCTGAGTCTTCACATTTAAACTTAATGTTTTTGGGACACCTGGGTGGCTCAGTTAAGTGTCTGGTTTTGATTTAGGTCATGATCCCAGGGTCCTGGGATCAGGTCCCACATGGGGGGTGGTCCTTGCTCAGTGGGGAGTCTGCATCTCCCTCTGTAGCACCCCCTGCTTATGCTCTCTCTTTCTCTCTCTCTGACAAATAAATAAAAATCTTTAAAAAATAAAAATAAGCTTACTGTTGCTTTAACTCGTGAATTTGTCCAGATCATAGGCAAGAAAATATTTAATTGTAGATAAAAGATCAGAGCTAAGATTAATCCTTAGCATATAGTTGGTATTTAATAAATACTTGTCACATGACTGAATTAATGTCTTATAAGTTAATTTCAAACTTTAGGAAGGTTGATTTAAAAAAGTTTTGAAATCAGAGCATGTTTTTCCATTTGTTTGGATTGGCTATTGTCCTAAATGTTAGAGCCCCCATTTGTCATCATTCTTGGTGTTACTGACATACTCTTTTGACACAGACTGATAGAGGAAGAGAGTGATTAGTAAGTGTTCGACAGTACTTCCTGCCATTGAAAAATTGATTTTTATGTTTTTATCTTACAAGCTCTTCTTTATATGGCCTTGCCTTTACTGTACTCTCTCTAGTCCCCCAAATCACACCTTTGGATTTGAAAACCCAGCTCGAAACATCAAGGCCTTGTTGAGACTTTACAATCCTCATATGGGAAACTGGAGACAAAATGGTCTTTCTACCCAGGACATAAGGACAGACACATGAAAGGCCCATTGTGAGTCTGGTCTATTTTGTTCTTATGTAGGCAAGGGAAAGAAAGCAACTCTTCCTTTAGTAGGAGTGTTTGCTGAGCACTTTTGGTCTTGGAATGCCCTCCCTCCAGTAGAACCTACCAAAACATACTACTCATCTTGTAAAACTCAGCTGAAACATCACCTCCAACACGCAGCCTTCCCTGAGTATTTTCAGCTGAAGTCCTAGTAGAAACTGTGTTGTTAGGTGAATAAGACCTTCTCCAACTGACTTTGACAATCAGAGGCTGAAGAATTGTTCTAAGGTGCTGTGTTCTTGCATGAATTTTGCAGAAAGACGGAGCATGTTGTGTTATTTATTTTTTTTTTAAATTGTGGCCAGATTAGTAATGTGTGGCTTTGTATTTATTCTCCTTCTTTCCTGCCTCACTACATTTCTCTTTCTCTCACTCTTGCTGCCCTGGGATTACATCTCTTATTAAGGCTTTAGTCTATTTTATTTAAAAAAAAAAAAAAAAGTGGGGGAGATTTGATTTTTCTGCCCAAAATCAACACTGATCATTGTCATCTATTATAATTACTATTATAAATGACTTGACTTTCTTGCGGTAATGCTGAGGCCAGAGTCCCGTCTCATTCATCTTGTTATATCCCACAGTGCCATCTTTGCTTGTAGAAACTGCTTGCTCTGGAAATTGGGAATGATTTGCTTCTACCTCATATCACATACCAATGTGTTGCAACAGACTTGGAAATATGTATCGTTAATTCTTCCAAACCTCTCTATTGATTTATATGAAATCAACGTCTTTGTCTTCTGGAAGGCAAGCCTGAAAGGAGCGTTGATTGAGATCTTCGACCGTGCACAGAAATTAGACCCAAAGTTCTGCAAGGTGAGGTGCCTACAGAGTAAGCCCAGTGTTGAGAAAAGTTCCCAAACTTAGAGCCAAGGACAACCAGACCCAGTTAAGGCCCAGGCCTCCCTCCTGAGCTCCTAATCATTTTGTGTTTAGCTTGAGTCCTTCACTCTTTAACATCAAGCTCTTCAGTGACTTGGCTCCTTCTGCCAAAATCACACTCAAAATAATGGGCTTTGGAAAATAATTTTGGCACAGCCTTGTTTCTTTTTAAACATTTTTTATCAGATGTGGGGTTTTATGGTCATATTGTTTGTAAAATGCCTTTTCTGTACATTTTATCATGGCAGTGTTTATGTTGCATGTCTAATTAGCTTCAACATACCAGATGAATTGTTTAAACCCGTCTGGCATGCTATGATTTTTCGAAGTTCCTCATCTGCTAAGAAAAATATATTTGCAAAGGTCTTGGATTTCAGGAATCAGAAGTCTATCATGGATCCTAGTCACCATAAGAAACATTTCGAGGGAGGTAAATGGCACATCCACTTGCCAGCCTAGCCAGTGGGAGAGAAGACAAGGCCCCAAATACGTTTACAATTCTAATTTGAGGATCTGGTGCCAAGAAAAACACTCCTTCCTCTCCCCGCTCCCCACCCCTCCCCAGGAGTAAGGGAAACAAAATATGGAACTGACAAGTTTCTTACCATTACCAGTGCTTGGATGTATTGGGGCCAAAAGAAGCCAGAGGAAATCCCAGGCTCCTGGGAGAAAGGAAAGGAGATGGGATTATCAGGGGTGCAGAAGATGGTGAGGTTGGAGCCAAGCAGGGCCCTAAAGGCTGTGGCGCCTTCCAAAGTCAGGTACTCGCCTGCCGCACATTCCTCAGTTTGAGACATTATCCTATCTCAACACACTAAACCTTATTGATACTCAATTTCAAAAAATCTTATAAATGGAGGGGAGAGATGATCTAATCTCTGGTTCTCCTCTTCTAAACCCTAGAAAAAGTTTCAATCCCTTCCTTCTTTCAACCTCCTCTTGAACCCAGGTAGTAAATCCTTTTTGTACCAAGGTGCTCATAACCATGGGAGGTGGTGTCTTTGTCATTTAATGGCACCAACTGCTACTATAATTACAAACAATAGTAACATATTTGCATAGCAGTTTACCATTTTGTTCTCTCATAAGTATAATTGCATTTGGACACCACAACAGCCCTGTGAGATCAGACAGGAAATTTTAGACTCAACGTGACAATTAAGAAAACCCAGCATCCAAAAATTTTGTGACTTTGCCATATTAACACCTGTAATACTAGCAGGAGCTAGCATTTATAGAGTCCTTATTAAGTGCTAGGCATTGCACTGAGGTGCTTTTCCTGCATTATTTCATTAATCCTCACAAAAATACTGTGATAAGTATTTTTCTATTTTTTATTTGAAAGATGGTGAAATGAAAAATCAAGGATGTAAAGGAATTCATCCAAGGACTCAGAGGTAATGAAAAGTAGAAGACTGAGGACTTATCCCGGGTTTGACTGATGTTCTGAGCCACTGTGTTATGGTGTTTTGTCAAATCTAAGATGGTATCACTGTAGACACACCATTATTTTATGTATGCCCACTAAGAAAGAAAAAAATATTAATTAAACTACAGCACTACGCTCCTTACCACTTAGAATTTTTGTTTTTCACTAATTGAAAGAGTTCTTTTGGGCTTAAGTTAGTCATGGATTCTTATCATATATAAATCTTAGCCTTGTGAAAGAGGTGGAGTATAAGTGAAAGAAATTGGCTAAGATGTTCCTAGACCTCTCTGCACTTAGAGACCGACTCTTCATCATTACTTTTCAACTCAGAGCCACCAATTGTCTCCCCGAAGAGGTTCGTAACTTTCTGTGGTTGACAACACTGGTGATATTGCGTATCTTAAACGTGTGCTCCACTATTTTAGGACTTTTTTTTTTCAAGCCTCTGGTACCCACTCCCCACTCTCCAAATTTTGAGGTGCTAGACCCTCAAGGACAGGAGTTGTAAGCAGAAATGTTAAAAAGGGAGCAAATCTGTGGTTTAGAATCAATGAGCTGTGGTTTATTGCCTCCTTGGGTGAAGACAGAGCTGAGAGTAAATTCCAAGTATCTAGTATATCTTTTAAGTTAGCCAAAAAATTCACTCAAATCATGAAAGTCAGCTTTTCTTTTTTTAACTTAGACCCATTTTTAAGATACTGTTTTCTGTAACTACACATGTACACGTAGATTTTTTGTTTTTGTTTTTTTCCTACACAACAGCTTTTAAGAATTCAAACAAAGGCTTCATGAAGATATGATAAAGAGAGTTTTTGGCGAAGACAAATCCACATATTTCAAAATAAAAGGTTGATCACTGATGAAAAGAAGTGTGTGTGTAAATTGGAAGGAATGGGGGGGTTGGTGGAAAGATCGTTACCACTGAAACATTTAAGAAAAATGAGTATAAAATATCATCAGTATGTTGATCCAGCTGTGAAGTTAATTAAATATTACAGTCCTGGTTGAACGAAAACAAAAGCTGAGATTTCCTGGGGAGTACTGTTTTTGTTTAAAAAAAAAAAAAAGACGTTTTGCCATTATTTAAAAGAGCATTCCTTTTCTTGCAGCAATTGCTGTCAATCCTGCTTTTTCACACTTTAATTTTCTGTGTTCTGACTACTGCCAAAGTAGAGGAGTAAGCCAGTTGCCTTGTATTTTGTTAAGCAAACCTTTTTTTTTTTTAAAGATTTTATTTATTTATTCGACAGAGATAGAGACAGCCAGCGAGAGAGGGAACACAAGCAGGGGGAGTGGGAGAGGAAGAAGCAGGCTCATAGCGGAGGAGCCTGATGTGGGGCTCGATCCCATAACGCCGGATCACGCCCTGAGCCGAAGGCAGACGCTTAACCGCTGTGCCACCCAGGCACGCCATGTTAAGCAAACCTCTTTGACACCAACACTGCACCGATCATTACTTTAGGAAAAATTGTTGCTCATATGAAAAATCAGGAGATCTGGTAACATCTGAACTGTTTTCTGAGCCAGTAAAGAAATATTAAATGATACTTGGTAGAATTTTAGAACTGCGTATTATGAAATCTTTTAACTGGCCAAGAATTCGAAAGATGAGTACAGGTTCTAAAGTCAGCCTGCCTGGTTTCCGTCCCGGTTGTACTTCTTATTAATTGTCACCTGGGTCATTTCTTACCTTTTCTATACCTGTGTTTCTCGAGAATCATCCAAGTACCTTCTTAAAAGGTTTGTTGTAAGCATAAAATGAGCCAATGTGTGTAGTGTTGACACATAGTAATCACTCAAAGGTATTAGCTAGTATAATAATGTTTGTGGTTACTCTTTCTCAACTAAAATATTTTCTGTCTCTGAAAACTTGATTTTCCAGAATTTTACAGAATACAATTGACCCTTGAACAACACAGGGGTTCGGGGTGTTGATCTTCCACGCAGTTGACAATCCATGTACAAATTTTGACTCCCCCAAAACTTACCAAACGACTGTTGACCAGAAGCCTTACAGATAACAAGAACAGCAGATTAACACATATTTTGTGTGTTATATGTGTTATATACTTACAATAAAGGAAGCTAGAGAAAATAAAATGCTAAGAAAATCGTAAAGAAGAGATAATATGTTTATAGTATTGTGCTATAGTTCAAGGGTCAACCATGTTTCACTTTAGGGGCCTAAAGCCCTGAAACCGTATGAGGCCCATATTGGATTAGAATTGAGTTTTCTTTTTATTCTTCCTCCTTTTTTTTTTTTTTTTTTTTTTTTTTACTAGATTTATGCTTTTTTTTTTAGATCCTCATAGCCATCTTAGAAGAACTGGAGTATAGCTAGGGATGGATCCCACCTGAACCCTCACTGCCTCTCCCTTCGTGCAAATCATAAAGCCACCATCACATCTGAAGCTCTTTTGCTGTTACACAGACATTTTCCCCATAAGTGGATTATTTACTCTATAAACTTTAAAGTTACTAATATTATATGAAGATTAAACTCTATTTTATGATGCCTTTGTTTAAAAATAAGGAATGAGAGGGGCACCTGGGTGGCACAGCGGTTAAGCGTCTGCCTTCGGCTCAGGGCGTGATCCCGGCGTTCTGGGATCGAGCCCCACATCAGGCTCTTCTGCTATGAGCCTGCTTCTTCTTCTCCCACTCCCCCTGCTTGTGTTCCCTCTCTCGCTGGCTGTCTCTATCTCTGTCAAATAAATAAATAAAATCTTTTTAAAAAAAAAATAAGGAATGAGAATTTAGTACGGGCACGATAAAGGTCCTTTGGAGCCCATCGTTTCTTTCCTTTAAATGTAAGTCTATAATTTTTGTAGGCCTTGGAACATGCTTTTCTTAATCCTCTAAAGTAGCACTGTCCAGCAAAACTTTCTGTCGTGGTGGAAATGTTTTTTGGACCATCTGATAAAATAGCCACTAGCCATATGAGGCTGTTAAGCATGTACAGTTAGTGCCTAACTAGGGAACTGAATTTTTATTTTAATTTATTCTAATTTAAAGAGATACATGTGGCCAGTGGCTACCGTATTGGATAGCACATTTTCACGTGTTCTTCATATCATTTCTATTTTCTTGAGAATCAGAGAAATAACCCACTTACCTAGACCTTTGATTTTTAGGAAAAGTAAATACCTATCTGCTAGCTGAAGAAGCAGAGGTAAATAGAAAAAACCTAGAATGACAAATATTAGCCTTCGCTACAAATGATTCTTGGTGATGTCAAAGTGTTATACTCAACACTTTGAGGATAAGTTGAGTCACGCTGGGACTCTCACCTGAACAACTGTGCATAAAATAAGACAGCCAGGAAAGCTAGAAACACATTGATGTGAGTGAGAAGATAAAGCTAAATGGTAGAAAAAAGAGAGCAAAGACTTTTTTAAAAGCAAGTACTGCATTAAGTCATTTTTTTTTTTTTTTGAGACAGGCAGTATATGGAGCACAAATAAAAATGAAATAAAATAGAAAAAGTAGACAGTAGAACTATAACGACATATCAGTCTGGGTCCATTTACCAAGGGGAAAAGCTCAATTTAGGGCAAACTCCAGAAAACGTCACAGTATCATGGACAGCATTCATAATGCTGAAATTAATTCATCAGGGAAAAAAAGGAAGAAAAAAGAAAAAAAAGTCTTGTTGTCTTTGAAAGATTCCTGAAAGTAAAGTATAAAATTTTAAATATTTTATATGAAAACATGTGTAAGAAAAGTCTTGGCTTTTGGAAGGATAAGCAATATTCATATGTAGAACCATTCCTTCTGGCCCAACCTTTTCGGATTCAGCAGTTTTTATTTCTGACTTGTAACTTGCAATCTAAAACCCCCAGAATATAAAGTATTTTTGGCCCACTGGTCTCTCAGCATGCCAGGAAAGTACACTGAACCCTTGATGGGCATATGTCACTATAGGAAGCTTTATCCCAAGGGCTTATTGAAAGCTCTATTAAAGAGAGTAGGTACAACTGCACAATTAATACTTACCAACAGCGAGGTCCAGGATGCATCTGGATAAGCCGTTGTCTTTATGCTTTTATATCAGAAGAAATTCCCTTAGTTTCCAATTAAGAGATGGTTGTATAAAAATTCATTATGTGTGGTCCCCTCTTTGAATGTATGGCTCATTGGGAAAACTTTGCTTGATTTGTAACCTTAATTAGTGCATCTATACTTTGATAAACATTACCCATAGAGCATGTTTAATTGGTTTGTTTCATAAATAGCTGGATTTCTACATTGTTAGGTCACTGTATGAAAAAGTAATGGATGACCAATTAATGACCATGATTGAAATGGCCATAAAAGACTTCCATAGAAAAACCAGCACAAGACAGATATAATATGTGTCTCGTAACTCCAATTAATAGTACATAAAATAGGTACTGCACTAAACTGGGAAGAGATGGTTTAATGTGGTGGGACTGCATTTCACTGCTGTGGGACCGGGGAGAGTTTGGGGATGAAAAAGAGACCTTGGAAGAACCATCATTGGCTTAGAATTTGGGTTCAGGGAATGTTGGAGGAGGGAATTGGTGGTGTCTTGTGCAGACAATTCAATGGGGAAGTAGAGGGTTATATATTTGGTGAGGGCTGAGATTGTTCATGGTATTGAATACCAAACAAATTTGTTGAGAGCACAAACCAGCCAACAATTTCTTTGCACCTAGATTGTTGAAAAAGAAAGTATTAAGCAGGGAACAGCAGATGAATTTTCAAGCTGTGAAATCACTGAGGTACTCAAATATTGCTGTCAGATGAAGGTACATTATTAGTCTCATACTTTTTAATGTCAACCAAAATCCTATTATTTTCTTTGAACACTGAATTTTTCCACCATTTTAAGATGGGTTGGCCCGGTGATAGATATTAAAGAGGGCACGTATTGCCATGAGCACATGGCTGTTATATGCAAACAATGAATCATGGAACACTACATCAAAAACTAATGAAGTACTGTATGGTGTTTTGTTGTTGTTGTTGTTTTTAACTGTGACTTAGTACTTAAAAGAATGGGTTTATATAGCCAAAGAAAACAAGCTTTAAGAACTTAAAATTCAAGGAATTTTGAATGCAGCTGGAATGCTTATAATCTCTCATTTCTTACACAGGACATAGCTTGGTGTTGTAAGATATGTTTTCTGCTTCAACAGTGAGACAAGCTTTTGCAAAGAATGTGATTTCTGTTCCCCTTTCCTTACCTTTAAAAAGCTTGGCAATGTTGGGATTCAGGAGTACTGGATTGTGTATACAGTATGGTTTTGGTTTTGCTTGTTTGTTTATGAATATTTTATAGTGACTTGAAAAACTGAGTGAAGTCAGTTTGGTCAGATATGAAGCAAGCAAAGAAGTTTTGGCTTCCATTGAAAATTTTCTTATTTTCCATGTGGGTGTTGAAGTTCGAAGAGCTTTATAAACTAACAATGTATTTTTTTAAAAAAATTGATTGTGATTCTGTATTTCCAGCGGAAATTAATACCTTAGAGCAAAATTTACCAGACCTGTGCGTGCCTCTTAGCTGCAG
This sequence comes from Ursus maritimus, assembly GCF_017311325.1. Lineage (NCBI taxonomy): Eukaryota > Metazoa > Chordata > Mammalia > Carnivora > Ursidae > Ursus > Ursus maritimus. The sequence continues at coordinate 40,433,874 of NW_024424453.1, forward strand.
TTTGGTTTATTGCCATTTAAATAACTTGTGTAATAAGATGCCATATACTCGTGTTAAGGTCCCACTGGCATTTTTTAAAGAATGTTGGCCAAAGAGTCCCTTATTTTAATCCTTAATTATCCCTGTCTTTTTAGCTCTCAGCCATGAGTGAGAGGTGGAACCATTTTGTAAGACCTAAAAGCAAGGCTTAGTTGAGCTTAAAAGAAACCTCTCCTTTTGAAAGACTAGAAGTGTCTGAAATAGCCATTGTCTACATAGGAGTGAAAAGGTACTCAAAACATCCTTTTCACCTAAGATCAATTTTGAGATCTCATTCACGGGATGCCTGGTCAGGCAACTGAAGAGATAAAAGACTCTAGCAGAACAAGTCAAAAAAGCTTTGTTTTGACTTCAGATGATATACCTTAGGGTTATAGGGAATTCCAGTCTTCCGGGAGCTACAAGATGTTCTTTCAAGCAATTCCCCAACATCTGGCATGGCCAGGAGTCAGGAGGTGATTGGAGACTGTTGGGGGATGCTCAAATTACACTTGTGCATAGATGAAAGCAGACATAGCTGTGAAGAAATTACTAAAAGTGAGCTGTTTATATCTTGCCCCCAGGCTATGATACATCCTTTTAAAAGCAGCACCGTAACTATGATATTAGAAAAAAAGAAAATGTTTCGTTTCTAGGTTGAACATTGGTTCAAATGGGACCACTCACTCCCTGCCCCTGATTTGTCAGACCAAGGCGTACAGGATAATGCAAAACAGACAAATACTCAACTTGCATTTGTGTCTTACTGTTTCTATTTAAGCTTGAAGCCTCCTGTTCTAATTAGCAATGTGAGTCCTCATTCTTGCTATGTTTGAGCATGAGGGGACATTTGAAAACAGTATTAGTTTCTAAGAAAAGAAAATCAGGGTGGCTGTTTGAGATTATTCTACGTTATTACACTTCTTATCTGCAGAAATTGTCCACTTAGATGGTGTTCCTGTGTAGATCTCTATTTTTAATGGAGTCCACATATAAGCAAAACGGAGAAGAGGAAGAAGAAGAATTTTCAACCTTAAGCTGACTGAATCAGTATTAGAATTACTAATGAATAAGAGTTCTCTATTTTTTAAAGAAAGCATCTTTTATCATATCCTAAGATAGGGTTCTTTAAGGGAAGATTCACAAATGCCGTAGGGACAAACTTCATAATACCAGGCAACTAATAAATGTTCTCAAAAGATATTTGCTTTTCCCCAGATAACTTCTGACACTGACAAATATACATTATGCCAGTATCTGAATTAAATATACTAGATGGGTAAGGACCGTACAAACAGAACCAACCGAGGGTTCCTTTGACTTGTTTGTAGCTTAACATTGTATCTCTAGTGGCTTTCGAGGAAGCACCTGACCTGTTTGTATTGACCCAATTCATTCACGGCCCAGGCGGCCACTCGTAGGTGGAATGATTTGCCAATTTCGGAGACTCTTTGGAGGTTAGCATCACCTGAAATCCTGCTGCCACCTGTCTGGGAATAGCTAAAAGCTTGAGGACTGTGACGGATTTAGCCTAATAAGTGGCATCAACTTATTTTATAATATCTCAATTTAGGTATTTGCCAGTTTAATCATGAGTGATTTCTTATGCTTTTATATTCAAAGTAGAACTTCTAAAAATCAATTCTTATTTTCCTAATCGAGGCGCTGTCTCCTTACAGGAATCCTAACATGAGTTCTTTTTTAAGAGGGACGAAATCAGTTTGGTAAATCCAGATTTTTATGAAGTGAAGTTGCGTTTATAATTGACGTGCGTCTCTCACCTGCTACAGGCAGCGTGGTGACATGGAAGTCCTATGAGAGAGTTGTGTGCATGTGACAGATTTGTGGGTTGTAAGCTTGGGCATTGAAAATACTAATACTTCTGATGACATGTATAGAATAGACGCAATTCTTAGCTTTGACACTCCAAGTATAGCCCGAGGACCAGTCACATGGGCCTTACCTGGAAGCTTGTTGGAAATGCAGAATATCTGTCCCCAGAAGGCATACATCCTAATCTGCATTTTAAGACGGTCACCAAGTGGCTGGCATGGACACTAAAGTTTGAGGGGTCGTGCCCTGCAGCTTTGTAAACTCTGCCCCACGTGAGCTCATGTACCCTCACAATGATACCGTGAGGCAAAGCTGTGATCTCTGTGCCCTCTGCTCTGATGCTGGCATTCTCCTCCATTGCAGGAAATCACCGCTAGTGTTTTTTTTTTAATAGCTCCTCGAGAGCCTATCTGAGTATAGAAGTTGCCATTATCCTTTGCTTTCAGGGATGGTAACTTTGGGTTAACAGGCAGATGGTGTTTCTGCCTTCTTCAGAGGGAACGTGGCTTCTGGAGAGCCTACAGGGTCCCAGAGCCAGAGCGTCAAAGTCCGCAAACAGGCTTTAATCCATAGCCGGCTGGTTTGTTTTATCTCAGGACCTGTGGACAAGATAAGAGAGAAAAGGGGGCTACTGAGGGATTTTAGCTGTTTAGGAAGTCAAACTAGAGCTATCTCTATGTCTAGGCTTTTTGCTGCTTGGGTGGCTCCAACCTCAGAGACAAGGATATATACATGAAACATACTTGATTTTTTTTTAATGTCACACCAGTGATATGAATCTTTTGGATGGTTTCTGAAGGACGAATTGAGTGCTAGGGCATGCTGATAGGTTGAGTCTTTAGCTGAAGGGCATTTACTCTGAGTAGAAGTTGGCATGGAGTGTCCACTGATAGTAGGTAAATTGTCTCTCACCAAGGAGTTCTTCGCTCACTCTGCCTTTCTGGAGTCTGTACTTGAATACACTCTCCTGCCTCCCCTAGCTGTCTCTTGAGGTTATAATTTAGCAGCTGCTAACCCGTGGAGGCAAATGGAAAGAGGCAGCTACTAAGCTTCTCTGACAGTGAGGGATGATGAGGGAAGGTGAACCGCTAAAGCACTTGAAGAATTGGATTTCTTGTATAAATCTCAACTAGATTTACCACTTGTATGCTTTTTTTTCTCTCTCTCTTTAACATTTCTAAAACCGCTATAGTATGCAACTGAGCTAAACTGTGTAATTTAGTTTGGCCTAGTCTTTAGATTTAGATTGAGCTGATTCAATCCATAATAAAGCAGCCTCTGTGGGGAGGCTCCTGAAAATGTGTGCCACACAAAGTCAGGTTAGATTTGGGTCCCTGGGCAGTCTGCTGTGCGAACTGGCCAGCTAACTGCCCTCTTCACTGTGCTGCTTAGCCCACGGTTGCCCACAGAATGACTTGTTAGCCTCTGGAGGTTTTTACCTTCCTTCCATGATAACACAGAACCAGAGTGACCCAGAACTCTCCCACCTTCGGGCCTACAAGCAGTATAACGCAGTAGATGAGTTCTCTGTTTGGAATTTGACTATGGGGGGTTGCAATGCTATCTCGGCCCTTGGAATTCCATGGCTCAAAGCCTGTGGCTTGCCTTCTTTGGGTCCTCCATTTCCTGATCTGTTAACTGGGCTGTCGTGAGGATTGAGGTCATATATATATATATATATATATACATAGCCTGGGACTAAGGGGAGAAGAGCACAGTGCCTAAAGCCAAGCAACCAATTTATAAATGTTCATTTCCTTTTCCTTCAGTTCTGAATGGGAGAAATTGTACTCGCTCACCTTCACTGAAAATATTTATAAACATACAGAGGCCAAGGGTCCCAGAACAGAAATTTTTATCACAGAAACAAATTTTCCTTCCTCTTTATCTACCTAGGTAGAATCACCTGACATTGACCACCTTCAGTTCATACCTTTGGCAAAATTTATTGGGCAACTAGGCAAAGTGTCTAGTCTCAGGATTAGAGTACTTGCAGGGGTGATTTAACATAAATAGCTAGAAAGCTAAAACAAAGCAGAATATGTCAGGAGACTTAAAAATGGTACAGAACTGAGAAATAATATAGATTCAGAATCATTAAAAGAGCCTTCTTGAAGAACATAGGTACTAGAATTGGGACTTTAATGGTATATTAGGATTTCAACCAGCAGAAATTAGGAAGAGTGCTTGAGATGAAAGAAATGAGGCAAGCCAGGGTTGATTGGCAAAAAGGGAAAGAAGGGTATTTGGAGAGCATTTGGTGTAGCCCATTTAGGTTTCCCCATTTGACTGGGAAAAAGGAGTCTGCCAAATATAGAGCAGGATTTGAATGTATTCTTAGGAGAGGGTACGCTCTCTGCTTCCTGCCTTTCTGGGGCTCTGTGTGCTATGAGAAAAGATAACCCAAGCCTTGGAACATCCCGTTCTCTCTAGCCAAATCTAGACTTTCTAGGCCAGCTGATTGTAACATCAGCTGGAAAGTGTTAGGTCCTAGGTTGTTATCTGTGCTTGTGACCTCACTTGGAAACCATTCAGATGAATGAATACTTCTTCCTTGGAATGTACAGAAGAGGTTGCCACCCTTTGGGTGAAGAGGGGTCAGTAGTCCTTTCTGAATCCTGAGAGAGAGAGCAGCATCATGGAAGAGGTTCAAGAGCAGAGTTGGGGTGCATACGACAAGGAAAGCTGTTTTCAAAGTATAGAGTGGTGAGGGAGGAAAAGGTCATCAATGAATGGGAGACCAACATTCTGTGGTTAAAGAACTCAGATCAAATCCACAGTAAACATTAAAAAAGAAAAAGCAATGTGATATAGCAAGACCAAAAAAGAAAAGTTTCATTGACTAAATGGAACAAGCTTCAAATAATACCTGGGTATCTGGCATTAGTGCCAGATGCTAATCAGGCTTGTCCCAACTGATGTGAACATTAGGTAGATCTAGTTCAGCTCTTCGATTGGTGAGTAAGACCATTGTCAGCCTTACCAATGGCCTCAGATTTTAAATGTCTGGTATGCCGTGGTAACAAGTAAAGCTAGAATGTGATTTCCGGCCAACGTGAGCATGTGGCCAGGCATCTCGAGGCTATCTGGGTCAACGAACAATAAATTAAACCAATGAAGGGACTTTGGTGGGACAGTATGGCTCAGGACTCTGTTCACCCTTCGCTTATTTTGTCTGATTAGCATGTTGGCATATAATGTGCCTAATCTTAGGAATATAAAACTGTGGGATCCAAATTGATTAGAGAAACACAAAGACCTTTTGTAGCTTTTGTCCTTGCTCTTAAGATGATGTGTGCTCTACTGTGAGAGGCAGATGATCCAGAAACTACCCCCAGGCTCTTTTGTGGGCTAGGTTATCTCCGCATATAACTTATATGTTTTGATTGCTTTATTGGATCCTTGTAAAGCAAAATATTGACAATAAAATTGCTATTTTTGTCTTACCAGCCACTGCATGATCTTTGTTCCTCTGTGTTTAATGGCTGCATGTTCTTCTCTTCCAACTGCTTCGCTGTTCCCCTGACAAACAGCCACAGCAAATGGAGATTCCAGAATAATGTCTAATCTTTACCAGCAAACTGTCTATCCTGCTGACCCTGTGGAAAACTAGGAACATATTGAATATATCACAGAACAAATTAAGGGTGTGAGGCTTAATGCAGCCAACGAAGTGATCATAATGCCATATGTCTGGGAGTCTTGAGTGATTCTTAGAGCTCCGGCTTATACAGTTAGTCATATTGAACATTGTAAATTTCAAAAAGAAAAAGAAATTGTACAGTTCAGCACTCACCATTTTTCAAGCTTGATAAAAGAATGAATCCTTTTCAGTCTGACTGCTCCAGTGGACATTAGGTGCAAGGAAAAAGACAAGAGGTGGCTTAGATATTTCATCTATCTGTCCTCTTGAGTCACCCTTGCTCTTCTTACACCTTGTCACAGAAGTCATGCCTAAGAACCTATTAATTCAGTTTAAAAGGGACATACTGATGTCTGGGAGTCATACAGCCTGCATTCAAATCCTCTTGATTTGACCCTGTGACCCTGTATGAGTTTTTCAACCTCTTACCTCTTCAGTTTCCTTATTGGGAAAATGCGGATTGAGTTAATAGGTACAGAGCACTCAGCACCACGTCTTCTATATAATCAGAGTTTACTCTTACTGTAACATTATAATATGTTAATTACCTATGATCCAGATGTTCATTGAGTTCAGGGATTGGTGAGTATTTTCTATAAAGAGCTGTATACTAAATATTTGGGGCTTTGTGGGCCATATAAGATCTGTCACAGCCGTTCAGCTGTGCAACGGTAGGACAGAAAGCAGCCACAGACAGAAAATATGAAAGAAATAGACATGGCTGTGTTCCAATAAAACTTTATTTACAAAACAGGAAGAACACAGGATTTGGCCTGTCAGCCATAGCTTGACCCCGAATGTTCCTTTGGCAGTTTCAACTCCTTCTCTAAGCTGTTGTACTTACATATGGAGTTCTTTGCCACAGCCCCTGGATTCATCAGATCTGCACAGTAGAATTGCCAGAGGTGTTCTTAAAAATATAATGCTGGGCCACATGCTTTGATATTTTGGGTTAGGGTCAGGCTCCAGTTGTTGGTGTTTTATATAAGCTCTCCAGAGGATTCTAGTGAGGAGCCAGGATTGATAATCATAGATGATAAAATTTATTAAGGCACTTGTTTAAAAAAAAATTTTTTTTCAGACCTCTGCCTGAAAATTCTGATTCCATTCTGGGTTTGGACCTGGGAACCTATGTTTTTAATAAGCACTCCAAGTGATCATCTTTAGGCAAGTTTAGGAAACTTGTCCTTCCTTTCCTTTTTCCTCCATTAAATATTACCTGTTCTGTAGTTTCTTACCAACACCTATGGTAGGAGATCCAGGTCAGGGAAGTCCATTGGGACATGGCCATATTTTGGGAAAGCCATATACTGGCCAAAGGAGTTACTTCCGGAGTAAGAATTATGACATTTGTTCTGGTCTAGTGAGTAGGATCACTATATAATATGGATTTTCCTGGGGATTGAGTTGAAGTATAGGTCTCATTTCCAGAATAAGAGTCCCAGTTTTATGTTAAAGAAAAATGGTTACTATACCAAATAGGGAAATAGTTTGAGGCCAAAAAAATCTTTCCATTTCCTCTTGGGTACACAGGAATTACAGGAGACTTGACATTTGTGTGTAAGTAATAGTAACTGTAGGCTGTGGAATACCCGGGCATTCTATGGTGGCAAAGGAAGTCATTGGAAAGTACTATTAGTATGAAATTAGCACTGTTTGGTTATTTCTTGCCTCTCAACCAAAGTTGAAAAAAAATAATTATAAAGGGAATATGGATGAGACTTCATATCAGGCTTTGAAAATTCTTGTACTATAGAAATAGGGTAGCATGGATGTTGAAATCTGTACCAAGAGAACATGTGACATTAACAGTCTGAAACAAATTACTCTTTTCAAGTCAGTACATCAGTGAGGCACATACCTCCCATTGCCAACAGCCGTATTCACCCTCTTCTTCCATATGGCTTCCACTAAAGACGCTAGAAAGTTACTCACTTTCCCAGTTTCCTCTCCAGCAAGGTTCTGCCCAATGAGACTTAAGCAGAAGTCTTCAGAGTCCTTTTGAGAAAGCTCTGGTCATCCTAGTAAAAGATATGCAGACCTTTTTATACTCTCTCTTCTTTCTGCATTGACTTTCGAGACCATCTGTGACCATGAGGCAAAAAGCAAATGTATCAGTGAAGGTGGAATGAAGATGGGGGGATCTGGGATCTTTTAGGATTTCCTTGAACTACACTCTTTTTCTGGTTTGCCTTGTCTCCAGACTGTTGTGATTGTAACCAAGTTAAGCACTTTGGCGGCTTTGACCATTCAGAAATTATTACATGCGGCCACAAGAATTCCTAACAGGGGTATGTAAGCTAGCTCTTTCTCTCTCACGGAAAGTGCCGTGTTTGAGAGGCACAACACCCTCATATGTTGATGTAAGTCTTCTGAATGAGCCAGTTAGGAAGGCCCTTTGCTGACAAATTTAAAAAGCACACATTGCCCTGACCAGAGGCAAGATTGCTTCCATTAATCTTGGGCAGAAATTTGAAAAGAAAAGGTAGTTGTTGACTAACATGGCAGTTACTTTCCAAAAATAGTTTTTAAATGCTTTTACAAACGGTAACTTTGATGAGTTCCAGAATTGTTGAGTCAGTAGATTCTGTTGAATCAGTGAGGTTGGATCCATAAGATCTAGCCCTTCCAAAGACTGGATCTTCTTTTACTTTGACTCGCAAAAAGGGCCATTTCTACAATGTACACTGTGGTGATCACTAATTACTAAGTAATGACCATGACTTTTCTCTCACGAAAGCAGTGGATAATACAGGTTCAGACCCTGTTTAAAAACTTTCTACCTTTGTGATCTTGAGCATACTATCTAATTTCTCTGTGCCTCCGTTTCTTCATGTATAAAGTATGGATAATAATTCATTGGCTCTCAGCATTACCGAAAGGATTGAGTGAAATGATTATATGTGAATATAGTAATCCCAGACCCTTTTACCTATGAAGTAATTGCCAGTTAGTCCCTTACCCTTTCTAAAACCACAGCTTGGATGTCTAGCTTACCACAGCTTAGCCTCTGAAAGTAAGGGGCTGTGAGCTATTTCCTCTACTTTCTTTTCTATTTTATCTCCATCTCAGCTCATTTCAAACATTCCTCTCCATGTCTGGTCTATCCCTGTAGCCTCTGAGCAGGAGAACGATACAGGATGGGGGTGAAGAATTAATTTTATTCTGATTGCAATGGAGATGGACTGAAAACCATCTAGCGAGGTGGCCATCCCATTACCTTTCTCTGGACTTCGTCCAGAAGCTCTTGAGCAGGGAAGAAAAATTAATTGCCACTTGAATACCTTTGGGGGAGAGGAGGGAGGAGGGAGATGGGAGGGGTGGAGAGGATGATTTAGGATGTAGGTAATACATACGGTGGCATTGTGTCAAATCTTGCCCAGGAATAAGTTCTAAAATCTAAGAAAAATGCCTTATTGACAATGGAGTATTATCCAAATTACCCTAGAAAATTAAATCATTCATAAAGACCGTTGATGTGTGGTTTGGCATCTACAGTCCTTCGTAGTAAAGCGTGTGTATAAATGTATGACCTACGGAATCATACACGGTATATAATAAAGAGCATATATGCTGACCACCATTTTACTGGAAAATCTGATTGTGGACAAGCTACTTCTCTGAGCCGTTTCTATTATCTGCTAAGTGGGGTGATGCTTATACACATGCCATCAAAGCTGCCTGGGAAAATAGGCCAAGTGAACACATTGACACTTACGGCCCCCGTTTCACACTGGTGCTGGAACACAAACTCAAAAGAGGGAAAACAATCACCATCTAGTATTTAAATTGGTTGTTTCTGTCTCCCACTTACCTCCCACATCCACAGTGCATATAGTTTAACTGTGCATGAATTACTGCACGTACAACGCAATCTCTCTCCCTCCCATGAAGAGGGGCTCCATTTGTGCATGTCATTCTTTGTCTACAACTCCGCTGCAGGCCTTGAAAGAGCAGGTTATCAAAAGCCGGCTGTTCATAAACTTAATTATAACAGCCTCACCCATATTCATGAGCGTGCAAACCATTTGCAAGGAATCTTTCACGTTAGATCTGAAAAAGTGAACACATAGCAGATGAACACAGAACAAACGCTCGACAAAGAGGCTGTCTCCTCTGACAGAAGAGCAAGTCTGGAACTGGTTTCAGGAAGAAGGGCCTCCCCAGGAAAGAACAGCTCCTGTCTGTAGCCCCAGTTGCCTCTGAGCACCAACTCCTAGAGCTCTTGCGTTAGAGCCCCTGCGTTAGAGCCCCATGCCCGGAGGTGGCACTGCTCAGCCTGTTCCCTGGACGCTCAACACGGGGAAAAGCTCAGTTTTTTATTTCTCTCGGCTTAGATAATTTGGGTAGAGAGAGGTTCATGTACAGACTCCTGGACATTCAGAAAGACAGATGCAAAGAAATCATGCCCATCCCGACTTGGGGTAAACTCTGGACGAGTAAGTTTTCTCCTCCACCTTCCCAAGACGCCCCGCCCCGTTTCCTTACACATGCGCAGAGTACAACCATGGGATAAAACGGTCACGGATTGTACATTCACGCATTGCTTGCACGTTCAAAATGATCTTTTTAAACAGAATTCCACAAGAGCAGGAAAGAACTTCTCTGACTTTCTGGGGAACAGAACAGCATGTTGCAAAAATAATGAGAGATGCTTGAAGACTCCAGTCTTCTAGTGTTTTAAGAATAACTAACTCAGGAGGCAGGACTCTGGTGGCGGCGCTAAGAAAGTTGCCCCTACAGCTGTTTACCTGGGAACAAGCAACGTACAAATGCAACAGCCACTACCCAGAAGGAATTTCTGCTCTTTTTTTTTTTTTTTTTTCTTTTAAAGGCAGGTACATGGTATGTGTTGGGTAGGGCACTGATCTACATAATATTTCCCCATTTACAGACTGTGGGCGATTGGCTCAGAGGCTCTGTGTATACACCCAGATCTCTTTTGGGTAGATTGGCCGGGAAAACGCATTTTGTGTTTTGTCTTTTATGGAGATACAGCTGGTCACATCACCCATTTTGCCCCATGGCTTCCAATTTGGCAGACACGAAATGCAGGTGCTGCATCTGGGAAGCGTTGATTTGGTTGGAGGGGGGAGGATGGCCCCTCCTGGCGATGTTTAGAGTTACAGTGTGAGGGAGCACTTTTGTCCTGCACGATTATTTTGTTTTTACTGACTTTCTTTACATTTTCCAAAGGCAAATAACAAGAATAACTTTAACACCTCGACCGCTTTGGACATTTTCCCCCCTACCTTTTCTTCAATCCTTCACAAAGGAGAAAGCCCCTTTATGCCAGGCAGGGAAAGGCAAGAAATTAAGTTTCACTTCATCAAAGAGAAATCCTCCAACATCTTGTAATACTTTTCTTTTAAGAGCTTCATTTCTTTTTCTCCAGCTGCCTCCATCTCTTTGATACATAAGGGTGCACTAAGTTGAATCTATAAACAGAACCCACTAATTAAGAGTGATTGCTTAGGAGATTGGTCCCGACGATTCAGCATTATATGCGTGTTCTTCTCAGATATCCATTAGCTGCTAATAAGATACTACAGATGTGCCAGTCTGTTTCCTGTTTCCGTCTATTGTACCTTTATTGCCATATATGGACCAATCGGATGGGCAGAACAATAAGTGGATGTCCTTTTGCTCCCAGAACATGTCTCAAAGGAATGTTTGTTATTAGATTGCTTTTTCTGTTTCACATCAGTATGTTAATAAAGAAAACACAACACAGAGAAAGTTTTTGGTTGCTTTTCTTTTCTTCACTTCTGCGACTGTAACTGGTTTATTGTTTAATTAAATCCTCTTGTATGGATATTTTAAAGTGTGTAATGCAAATATGCCTGGGCAACGTGAGCAGAGGGAAAATGGCATTCTTCCTCCCGCTGTCTTAAAGTTTCCATCTAAATGTTTTAAGTACTTAAAAATTCAGCATGAATATCATGTTGCTATATTTGACTGATTTACACTTGAGACTTGGTAAAAAGCCTATGAATTATTCATTCCCAAGTGATTCTATAAGCCAGAACACCAGAAATCACATCCCCCGTTGAAGTTTATAAAGTGAAATAGTTTAAATACTCTCTAGACATGTGGATGTCTATAGAGCTGGTTTTCCCTCTGATTTCAAATAGCTGTGCTTTCGACTCATTTACCCTTTTATTTTCGGATAACATAGCTAAAGATCTTGCCTCTTTCCACAGTAAACCTGCTTAGCATATTTTTAAATTGGTACAAAATACTGTGTTATAAAGTAGATTAGTATCTGTATGTTTTGTTCCTCCTAGGTCCAAAGAGATTTTATTTCATTACAAGAATAAAGCAACTGAGGGGAAAATAATCATTGGCTCTGTCTTTGATTTATACGGAACTAAAAGTGAGAAGAAGTAAACTGTAATTTATTAGATAGAACTAAACACTGTACCTGGGGAGGGAAACAAATATGTTACTCCACGCTCCTGTCTCTACACACATGCGCGCGCACACACACACACACGCACACACACAAAAAGAAATACCTACCAGCCTCGTACAGTAAAACTACTCATTACAAGATTCTATGTAGTCTCTATACTCTGGAGTCTACAGTTGTGGGTCTTGGCAGCTAGCTTTTTATGGGAGTATATTAATATCATTTAAAATGCTACTTAGAGCAGTAACACTTTGACCTATGTGCTCATCAGAATTCATAAACTAAATAAGGTCAGGTGGGGCCACTAGCTGGATGACACTTCCCAAGAATAGCCAAAGCCTCTAAAAATATGTAAGCTGTAGTAGTAGACAGGAGCTTTTTCTACACATAATTTTGAGTGGAACTGTGACCAACCGTTTGAGGGGAGAGGAGGAGTGAAATTCCCAATGGGAGAAGTACACAGAATTTTTAATCTGTTCATGAGTGCCATTCATTACTACTTTCATGGAATTCCTCACTACTTGCTTAACATTCCTAATCCCAGCCATTCCAATAATAGACACGAGGCGTGTGCATGTACGTATGTATGTGTGTGCACATGGGAAAGAGAGGGGTCCTGAGTTAGCCTTCGCCAGGATGTGTGTGCAGTGATTACATGCACACAGGCACCACGAGAGACATGTTTTCTGTGGTGCGCACCATTCCTAGGCTCCTAATGAGACATTTCCAAATAACATTAGTCATCGAAGTGTCGCTAATAAACTGCCAAAATGTGGCTCAAAATTTCATTTACTACTAAGAACATGCAGAGATAATTTCTTCATGGAGAATTGGTATAAATTTCTTCACGGAGAATTGGTATAAAGTACCCTGACTCGAGTCTATTTATGCAACTTCTGCTGTTACTGAGGACTGATCAGAAGCTGCCAGTTCTGTGAAGTTGGTTTGGAAAGTCATGCCTTGAATTTTTGTGGGCACTGGGTCGATATCCAACAGTAATAAGAATATACGGCTATAATTAAATAATGTGAATGTCTTCTAACTTGTTTTGATAAGTGGCTATTACTGTGGTTCTAAAGAATCTTCTATTTTACAACACTCAGGCAAGTGTATATTACGTATTCACTGTGATGTGGGCACAGTCCTAGGCACTAAGGATACAGCAGAGCACCTTTTGGAATTAACTCCTCTCCCCAGGGAGCTTAGGGTGTAATGGAGGGGTCCGCAAACTCCGATTTTCTTTTTATGTTCAAAATATTTTTATTGGACTCTAAAATGCATAGACCTGTTGGACTATGGAAGGAAAGAATAGTTTTAATGGAAATCAAAATATATACTTATGTTAAATTGGAAATGACCCTTAGGAGAAACACAAAATCTGAGCTAATTAATAATATCATCTATCTCCTGGTAATTCGCTCTACAGGATTTGCCCCAAAGGAAAGCGCTAATCTCTGCTATTGGTTAAATTGTTTTGAGGAGGTCGGTCTACTCTTGAGAAGAGTGAAGAATAATTGAGAATGCTCGAGTAATTTCGGAGTGGGAAGTCACAATTTGGCCACGATGAACCCTGGTTGTTTGTCTGCCTCATCCGAAATCTGAAACTTTTCCTGAGCCAAGAGCAGGATGACCCAAGTAGGGCACTCACCTTGGCTATACAGTTTAAGGGTATGCAAAAAAATAAAATAAAATAAATAAATAAATCAGCAGTCAAGCTACTATTTTAATGAAAAAAATTTCAAAAAAATTAGTGCAAAAAATTGATGATGAAAAATATACCAAAAATGGCATATGGACTCACTCTGTACTATCACCCACTGTTCACTTTGACTCTGTCTCCTGCCGACCCTGCTCTAAACTCGGGAAGTGCTTGGTTCATTCCTCGTCAGGGTTTTACTGTGTGTTGTGGTCACTCACTTCCATATCCTAGTGTCCGTGGGGGTGATGTCCTGCTCTGAATGGCAAGGCCAGGTCTGTTTTGGTATTCCTCGCTTTACCCAGTGTTGTATGCAGCAGACACTAAGTGCTTGTTGTTACATCAGAGCTGGGTAAATTAGAGCTCTGAACCTGTTGACATTTCCTGAGCCTTCTGAAGATCATTTTCTCTACAGAGATAGCTAAAAGAATGCAGAGAACCCACACAACATGAAATCCTTTTCAATTTGAGGCTTTATCTTTTTATGCTTTTCACTTTTATCATGTTCATTCTAAATTACTCTGTTCTGTGATCAGACTGGTTTTCGAAGAGCCAGTTACGCTGGGGTATACAATTAGAGATACCTTGTTTTTTTCTTTCTACATTTTGACTTGTTTCAACATCAGTTTGTGCTAATGAGCATGTCTGCTAGTATGCCCCACAGACCCTTGAAATTACTTCATCCAGAACTGCATTCATTCTTCCTTGAAACTTGTTCCTTCTCTGTTCCCTGTCTTGATGAAAGGCACTATCATTTGCTTAGTTTCTAAAACCAGAATTCTGGAGTGATCCTTGATTCTTTGCTCCCCTGAATGTCCTGTGTCCAATCCGTGTCTTACTCTACCCATGCTACCTTATTAATATCCTTGGGATTAATCATGGCCGTGGACCAAAATCTCAGGCTGTCTCGGTGGGACCATGGCAGTAGTCTCTTGTCTCATTTTCCAGCCCCCAGCCTTTGCCACCAATCCAGTCTCCACCCAGCTGCCAAAGCTGACTTTGTAAAATGCAAATATGGTAAACATCACTCTCCTACTTTCAACCCACTAATGAATGACTCGCTGGCCGTTACCTTCAGGAGGACAGACCAAGTCTTATAACAATGCATTCAGGGTTTTTCTCCATCTAGTTCCTTCCTTGCAGGTCTCATCTGGCCCTGTTTCCTGGCTGATTCCCTGCATTTTGTCTGTGTGGAAGGGCCTTCCTCCAGTTCAACTCTCATCCTTCCCCCACCAGCCTTTGGTTGGTTTTAGGAATTCACCTTCTGTGCTTCCATGATATTAGACACATACTTCCTTCAAAGCAGGCAATAAAAGTGTTGCCTTTTCCCCACCAGGATGTGAGCTCCTTTGGGGGGAGGAGTGTGTGGCGTGTGTATGTCTTTTGGTTTTGTGTCCCAGCATCCAGTGTAGGGTGAAGATATCATTCACGAAACTCCCCCAGTTCATTCAACCACTTGTTAAATGATATTCTCATGTCCGTCTCCCTCCCATCCGTTCTCATCGCCATCTTCTAGTTTAGACTGATATCACTCTCTTGTCTCTACATGGTTTATATTCTGTCTAACCTGGACTACTGTTACTCCCCGAATATATCTGTTTTCCCTCATCTCTATCTGCTGAAACCTTTTTTGTATCTTTCAATATTCATCTTCTGCGTGGGCTGTTCCATCAGGTCTTTTCTGTTTTTCTGAACGTGAAAATAATCCCTCCTTTCTCTGGGCAGTTCTCCCCGCCCACCGCACTCCCCAGCACACATATGGTTTATTTGCATTACATTGCTATAATTCATGTAGCACTCAGCATTCCTTCCTTAGATGGGATTCCTCCCTCAATCTCTTCCCCTACAGGTCTAGCTCCGTGCTTTGGTCAAGGAAGGGGCTCAGAATTGAATTGGAACTGAACTGAATTGAATAAACTATCCATTTATGAAATAATTTGCTTTAGAGTTGCCAGAATTAAATGGCTGCTCCAGTGGCAATATTACTCTAACTCACTAATATCATTTGATCCACTGAGGAGCTGGTTAATTAAGTAGGTGGATTAAAAATATAATCTGCTAGAGAAAGAATGTTTTGGCAGGGACCCATATACATTGTGGTTTTTTTTTTTTTTTAAGCATTATGATCTCTCAGCTAGGATTCCTCTTGCTTCTACCCAAAATAGCAATAGGCCTCTGCACATGACTGTTGACGGCTGGTTTAGGAACACAAGACCATACACCTGTGTGCCAGATGTGCTCTGAAGCCCCTGCTCTGCCCCAGTCCATCTGCAAAGCATACCCCATGCTGGCTCCTTTCTATAGACAAGGGGGCATTGGTCCTCAGCCTTTTTACATGATAGGTTCCCTGGTGCTTGCCTGTTTTCCTTAACTTAAAACCCCCTTCATTGAATTTCAATGTCTTGGATGACCTTTGCCAACACAAGAGGCCTTAGTCCATTTGCTTATCAGTGAGTCTGCTTTTTCTCTCCATGTTTGATTTTTTGCCTGGCGCTTTTTTGATTTGTGTCACCACTTGTGAGAGTGCTGTTGGGTCTTCTGTAGCCAAACCAGCCACATCAGCACCAGTAGTAGTTAATAGCTGATCAAATCCTTAGGATTTCCATGCAATGCCTTAAGCGTGTCATCTGATCCTGAATGTAGCTTTAACTGGAATGAATGGGATTCAATAACGAATGGGTCTGCATTGATGGGCACTGGAGACAGGATAGCTTTGTGATCCTCTTTGTTTCTGTAAGAATGCCTCTGCAACCGAATCCGGCCCATTTCTATGCCAATGTGCTAATAGTTGTGGAATCTCATTCATCTCAACAGAGGCCAGTTAGCTCTGGAATCCCATCTGTTTGAGTGGATGCAGTAAAATGTCATGGAAATGTGGCCATTCATTCACATCACCAGTGAGAGCTTTCTCACTATTAATTTCCTTTCATTTTAAGTGACTCCAATCACAGTTTCTTATACCAATTGGGGAGGGAAAAAAAAGTGTTTAGAGTGTTCACTTAATTTTTTATTTTGATTTTTAAGTGCTCATCCACAAGAGAAAATTAAACGGTTATAAAAATATGTGCAGAGTCTAAATGGAGAGGCCGCCATCCCTACAACAGATTAAAAAAAAAAAAAAATGCTTCAGCCAGATTTTTCGAGTCCCTCTCAGCATAGGATGCCCAAGGCGGTGTTTTGGCCCAGAGGAATTTTTAGGCTGATTTTTTTTTTTTCCTCCTGAAAATAGAGTTTAAGCAGTAGAGAAACAGGCTGAGTGTTCATAAGAAGGGGGTAAAAGAGGTGCTGTCTCTTACAGATTGCCGGACTGACACAATCGTTAAGAATGTGGCAGGCCTTCTCGTTCACCTCCTGGCTAGTTGGCCAGCAGAAATGCTGGAGCCAGTCTGGCTAGAAATGGTGGCAGGAGCTTGTAAAATCATAGCCAGTAGGAAATATGACCGTTTTCATACATGTTGTCATTTCCTTAAGAAATTTCCTAAATTGATTTTGAAGTCAAGAAATTTGACTTCCAAAAGAGGATATCTGTGTGTACGTGTATGCATTTAACCACGCATCTGACGTAACTAGAGGAGTGGATAAAGAATGCAGGAGATAATAGATCATTTGCTAAAAATAAATATGGAGGAAAAGTGCTTTGTTGGGGTTTTTTTTCTGGCTACCTGTGAACATAAATGGCTTCATCACTCAAATTCTTTTAAAGGTATGAGGTATTTTCATGGACTCAACAATGTTAAGAAAAACTAACCAGGACTTCCTAGGTGCCAGGCACAGTTCAAAGGATTTTACGTCCGTTAACTCCGTTGATCTTTGTCACAAAATTGGGAACTACTGTTACCATTTCCATTTTATAAATCAGGAAAGTGAGATTCAATGAAGGTGAGACTTCATCCTTTGCCTCTAACATTAGCTTTATTATCCTTTGATTCCTAGAATGAGATTCACCTCTTTATTTGCAAGGTGTGAATTGACAAAGCAAGGAGCCTACCAATTTAAATCAAACATGCCCGAACGAATGCACCAGACTACTGTTTATCCAGAATGTCTACAGTTTGACACATTCTGAATTAATAACTTTTCCAAAATGTGGGTATCTTGACTTTGAAAGAATGCAACAGTTGATAAATGTCATTTTATCCCATGATATTTGCACAACTGAAGCTAAATGCTTTGAACATGATTTCCTGCCCAACACAGAAACAACTAACAAACATTAACAGCGCATACATTACTGGCCCAATTATTAAGATAATACTGTTATATTTTCTTACAGACTTTCCTTCTATTACTCTTATTCTAGGGACTGGGCTTCCATAATACCACCTAGATCATACTATCCCTTTATACCATACATTAAACCAAACCATGCTTCAGTTATTAGAACGCTATGATTATTAAAATGTTACTCATTTTAAGGTATTCTTATATAATAATCCTAATGTTTGAATTCTTATCTTACTATGTTACAATTCCTTATACACTGCTATCTATTCAAATGAATGCTATTGGTTTTCAAAGATGGTCCTTAAAGACATATTTTAATAGTCTTTTTAATTTGAAGCAAACATTAATTTAGGAAGGTGGCCACTCTTTATCCTTGGAGTTGCTTTAAAAATATGATTTCTGAAGACACAAATAAATGAAAAGCTATTCCATGTTCATGGATTGAAAGAATTCATATTGTTAAAATGTCTGTACTACATGAAGCAATCTACAGATTGAACGCAATCCCTATCAAAATTCCAGTGGCATTTTTCACAGAAATAGAACAACCTGGCAATTTTTGGGGAAGCTCTAAGGTTGCCGATATTTAAAAAAAAAAAAAAAAAAAAAAAACCTTACACAATTTTCACATGACATAGCAGATAGGCAAAAATAGTTACATAAACATTTTGTACATTTGTTCAGGAATGGCTGTACGTTGCCACCAAAGATAGCATACTCCTGCCTCTTCTGGTACCACTCTGACCGTGGCCTCTTTTTGAGCCCGTGTCGTCTTTAGAACTGGCATCACTGGGCTTCACCTCTGCTTTAGAGCTGTAGGAAGTTTTAGAAGCCAGTGGTGAGCATCTTCAAGATTTTCTCCCTGACCAACACCACACACTGGGGTTTTCCCCAGGGGGAAATATTATATTTTGGCAAAACTGGCTACTGGTTTCAGGATAAGTATTATGTCAGTGTTTGTGGTTTGTGTTCTTGAGTAGGTCCTTGAAGGCAAAGAGCGGACTGATCTATTCATTTCCTATTGCTGTTATAAAAAAAATGACCACAAACTTAGTGGTTTTAAAACCACTCAAATTTATCCTTGCAGCTCTGGGGGTCAGAAGTCCAAAATCAGTTTCACTGGGGTAAAGTCAAGATGTCAGCTGGGTTAGTTCCTCCTCACTCTGAAGAGAGAATGTGTTTCTTTGCCTTTATTAACTTCTAGGGGCCGAGTATATTCCTTGGCTTTTGGTCCCTTTACCTTCAAAGCATATCACGCCAAATTCTGCTTCTGTCATCACACCACCCCCTCCTATAATCACACCTCCCTTTGTCTTCCTTTTATAAGGACCTCTGTGATTATATTGGAGGACTCAGAGTCTAGGATAATCTCCCCATTTCAAGATCCTTAATTTGAATCACATCTGCAACATTCTTTTGGCCATAGAAGGTAACATTCCTTGGTTTCAGAAATTAGGACATGGACACCTTCGGGCGCCATTATTCAGTCTACCTTAACTGGCTCAGATACCACAGAGGCCTAACTCTTGTGTCTTCTGTGGTCTTAATGGTTGGGTGCCCTGAAAATTCATATGTTGAAATCATAACCCTCAGGGTGATGGTGTTAGGAGGTGAGGCCTTTAGTGGGTGATTAGGTCATGAGGGTGGAGCCCTTCTGATTGGTTTAGTGACCTTGTAAAAGAGAACCCAGACGGCTAGCTTGCCCCTTCCATGTGAGCACACCGCAAGAAGTTGCCCACCATGGGGGCTTTCACCACCGCAGGACTACCCTGGCGCCTTGATCTTGGACTTTCAGCCTCTAGAACTGAGAGAAGTAAGGTTCTGTTGTTTTTGAGCCAGCCAGCCTGTGGTGTTTTTTTAGGGCAGCCCAAGTGGATCACGACGGTGCCCTGTATTCATATTAATGCAAGACTGTGAGTAGACAACATTTCTGCTCCTCCACACTTTCTTCATGGTCTGCCCTGGCTCAAAAATGTAAAACTCTCATCATGCCCTTGCATCCTTTTGCCTTCCCACCTTTCTTAGAACATACTTTGGGGCATACCTTTTTGCAGAGCTTGTTTTTATGTTTTATTTTTTCTAAGTGTAGATTATGTTAAGGAACAAATACAGGTATATTGACAAAATCCCTTCCAGGGAGAATAAAAGTAGATAAGAACACTTAAAAAAAAAAAAACCCGAATTTATGAATTTAAGAAAATACAGAAGAGGTAAGGAGGGAGAGAAGGTGAGTAGATGTTCCCTAAAGGTGAGTAGAGAGCAGGAGTCCATGAGGCCTGTGAGTGGGAAGGACCCAGGCCTGATCCTAACAGAGCCCACTGAAGATGAGAGCCTTTCCAGGGAAAATGGCTGTGTGATGCCCTGGAAAGACTGGACCCTTTGCCCAGGGCACCAAGGCCAAGAAAGCCACATGTACAGGCTAATCTGGGCTCAGACTTCGGGAATATATCAATAGACGCTGTGCGACTACGTCTACCCCCATCGGTGGTTGGTTGGTTGATGTACCTATTTCTCTTTTGTAATTATCAGTGTGTGATTTGCATAACGTAAATTCATCCTTTTAAGTTGTATAATCAGTGTTTCTTAGTATATTCACAAAATTAAGCCACTGTCATCATTACTTATTTCCAGCATATTTTCATCACCCGAAAAGGAAACCCTATACCCAATTAAAAGTCACTCCTTCTTCCCCCCAGTTTCTGCCTAGGGATTTGCATATTCTGGACATTTCATATAAATGGAATCCTATAATATGTAGCCTTCATATCTAAGGATTTTTAAGTCTTTTATGGCTTCTTTCCCTTAGCATAATGTTTTCAAGATTCATCTATATTGTAGCATGTGTCAGTACTTCATTCCTCTTGATGACTAAATAATATTCCATTGTACAGATATACCATGTATTACTTATCCATTCATGAATTTGTGGTCACTTGGGTTGTTTCTACTTTATGGCGATTATGAATAATGCTGCTGTGAATATTCATGTACAAGTTTTTGCTTGGATATGTCTTCACTTTCCTTATATACTCAGTAGTGGAATTCCTAGGTCATATGATAGTTCTGTGTAACTTTTCTCCTTCCTTCCTTCCTTCCTTCCTTCCTTCCTTCCTTCCTTCCTTCCTTCCATCCATTCATCCATCCATCCATCCAACCATCCATCTTTCTGGAACTGCCGAACTGTTTTCCAAAGCATTCATACCATTTCATGTTCTCACCAGCAATACTGAAGCATTCAAATTCTACACACTCTGTCCAACATGTGTTATTGTCTGTCTTCTTATAGTCTACTCCCGATGTTTTGGTTGCATGAGACCCCATGTCCTTTTTATAACCCTGGAAGAGAAAGAAAATCTTAATAGACTGAATTCTCCCACTATCAGGTAGTATAAAGATTTGGGGTCCAGTCTAATCTAATTTAAAGAAATTAGGCATTCCTCTACGTCTGGAAAAAAAAAAAGTCTCTGCTTATTTGGTAGTAGTAGTATCTCTTTGTAGTACCATAATTCTCGTGTAGTGCTTCTTAAACTTTTTTCCACATGATGCTACATATTTGCATGGCCCGTGGTGGTAAACAAAAGAGTCACTAATGGATGAATACATTGACTCAAAAGCTTTGTTCCACCTCCCCCACCATCAGCCCCTCACCAGCTGCTGGAAGCTGAGGGGATCAAAGACAATCATGCTTCCAATTCATTTTTTGAAAATCACCTGAAAGCTCTATTCTACTGAACACAACTGTGATGTTTTTGACCTCGGGAGGTACATGTAACATAGACTGCAAAGAATGTGGGAAAGGAGAAAACCTGAACTGTGATAACATGTCTGGCCACATAGCTTGTTTTCAAAGATGCTAACGGTATGACACACTGTCCAACACGGACACTGATCCTTCTCCAAGAAGGCCCAATATGAATGAAGTATCGACTGCAGGCAGAGGCAGATCAGGGCTGTGTGGTGATAATTCCAGATTGCCTGTCCAGCTTGACATAGACACAAAACCTAGAAGCATAGGGATAAGATCTGGCTGTTGAGGAGAAGCAGCTCGCTAGAGCTCGATAGACTATCTTTACCTCAGCCAGAGGTGTTAGGGAGTAGGGGAAGTTGATCAAGTCCAAAACTCCTGTCCCACCTGAGACACTGATGAGAATAAGGGCTTCCCTCCCATGGGCCACAGGCTATTGGGCAGCAACAATTTGAGACATTGCTTGTCATCACAAGAAGCACCTAAAATGTCTCTAACCTGGTCCATGTAAGTAAGGAAACCAACATTAATGGCAGAGCCTGAGTAGACCTACACTGGGCATGAGATGGATACAGTGCCCGGATGTTCTGTAGCAGCTCCGACAATCCCAATTCCTTATTAAGGCGGAAGCTCTGTGACCATTTCATTTATATGACCAATCTAGATAACTCAAATGTGCCTGGAAAAATTCTTGCTCTTGTTGTTTTAACATGGTAAAGGCAATTGTATAAATTTGTTAAAGATATTTGTTCAACTAGACTTCACTTTCTAGAGTAGATAGACCCCCCAAAAGCTATAAGTGTGTTGTAATACTTAAATGTTATTGAAAACTGAACACTAGTTATTTAAATTCACTACTTTGGGGAATCTGTCTTCTCTTATATGAATTCTCCTTTTATAAAAAGAATAAATATGTGATGAATTTATTTTCAAATATCAATGGATATGCATACATACTGAGCTTACTGTAGCAAAGTATACTCTATATGTTTTTATGGTATCCATGTTCCAAACTGTAAGATTCCAGAGACCTCAAATGTGTCTCTTTCCTCAGTGATTTTCCAGCACCATGTCATTTATGGATGGACACTTACAAATCCTACTGGATAACATTATGTCAGTCTTAGTCCTAACACGTAGGTTGACATTACATCAGTGGTCTATTAACATAGTCAACTGAAGACTGGCCACTTTATCTTTCCAAAAGTGAATTAAGTACTGGGATGGTAAGGGTCTTCTGGGAGCTAAGGTCTAGCAATACAATTTGGGAGTTTGTTGCATGGAAGAGAAGGAAAAATATAGAGCAGTTGAACAGATGAAACCTGGGCCTCAAAAAAAATCAGAATGCTGTTCTTAACACTACAGGCAACCTAGAGGCACAGTCATGGCTCTTGTGACCTGATTCATCCATTTTTCTACCAGTATTTTGGTTCTGTGTTCCTCTCTATCTCCTATTTCTCGCTCACTTGGTTTCTCCAGCCTCGTGGCTTCTGCGAACTTACTTTTCTGTGTATCTTTCCATTTCTATGCCAGTCTTTTACCTGCATCTGTCTTTGTGTGTTAGGCATTCAAAACTGATCAATAGTAAGACTAATAGGATAGGTAGGTCACCACTCAGTATAGAAACTCCCATTGGCCAGACTACATCTTCAAGGCTACCTCAGAGGCCACTAACCAGCCTATGAATAACTGACTTTCCTGTGAACCAAATCTTAATCCAGTCATTATGCTTGTTATGGCAGAATTCTATGATGCAAAGCATAGAAACCATTGTATAAGGAGTTGTCTGCAGTCACTTCTCTTAGAAACAGGCCACAGTACTAACAACGTTTGGTCCAATACATAATCTATACCTTTACGTTTTGGAATCTATGTGAAAAGACCTTAGGAGAAAGCTGGCTCCTCAGGAGGTGAGTTTGGCAATGCTAGCATATGTAACAACTTTGGTTTGAGTGTTGACTCCCTAAAAATTCATCTATACACTGCTGCTCCTATAATTTGTGAAATTAAAATCTTAGAGTTTTATGCTTTCTAATATATGTGTATTTCCTCATCATTTTCTGAGTCATATTTTCTCTTTGTATTTCTTTAGCAGATGGAATTGTATAAAAATGGCCCAAAAAGGAATGCAGGGACATGTTGTGTATGCTTTTAAAAATATGTCTTCAATATGCCAATTGACCTCCTCCTTAAAGCAGTAGAGTGATTCAGCTTTCACTCTGCTCACTTGGTGGTCTGAGGGACTCTTTGATGGCATTATTCTCTCTAAATGACTGTCTTCTCTTTCATTTCTAAATTAAAGAGTGGTAAGACATTTCTCTTTTTGGCCAAATTCAAGCTGCTTGTTGCGTCATCCCTTGGTTTAAGTTGACCATGATTTTATCAGTAATATTTACGATGAAGATGGTGGATATAAGAAAGGCTGCAAAACTACCAGGCGTGCAAAACTGACTTCTTCATAGCATGTTGCTTTTCTATCAAGAACAGCAGCAAAAACAAACAAACAAACAAACAAACAAAAAAAACCTGACAGAATTTGTGCTGAGTTTGGCATTTTTGCTGAAAATAGGTATTTGGCTGAATACATTTGAGAAATTTTAAGTGGCATTACCTGGAACCAATGTCTTAAATAAATAGGGAGGTTTGAGCTAAAATAACCTGGAAGAAGAGCAATATGCATGTAGTGTCTGTTGAAGCAAAAATATCCCCCACAACAAATTCTAAATGAGCTGAAAAAATGCGGATGAGTTTTCTGTGTTCCACCACAAGAAACTCAAAAATCTATCTTTTGTTCACTTTTGCTTGTGTTTTATGTTAGCCACATCAGCATGGTGTCACTAAATTTCAATGGCCGGAAATGAATACAGTGTTTTCTACAGAAATCGTTTCTGTTCTGTCACGTGGATTACACTCGAAGGCAGCGTGGTGTAAAATTAATACTTCTCACCAGGTTAAAGTGTTTGGCTCCTGTGTCTCAAGGCAGACTCTCATCAAGTGTCTTCTCTCCAACCTGGAGTCTTCTAGAAAGAACATATAGGTCATCAGTGCATCAAATGACATTTCTAATTATCCAGTTATGTGTGCAGGTGAATGGCTAAGACAGGTCAAATCCCATCTTTATTTTATTTATTGTAGAAGGCTTTGACACAGCCCCGTGGCATGTCCATGATGGCAAGTCAAACCTCACTTTTACTTTTTTAAGATTTTATTTATTAGATAAAGAGAGATCACGAGGGGGGAGGGATACAGGGAGAAGCAGACTCCCCAGTGACCAGGGAGCCCGATGTGGGACTCGATCCCAGGACCCTGGGATCAT
The DNA here is from genome assembly GCF_017311325.1 of Ursus maritimus. Lineage (NCBI taxonomy): Eukaryota > Metazoa > Chordata > Mammalia > Carnivora > Ursidae > Ursus > Ursus maritimus. The sequence continues at coordinate 40,458,761 of NW_024424453.1, forward strand.
GACCTGAGCTGAAGGCAGATGCTTAACTGACTGAGCCACCCAGGTGCCGAAACCTCACTTTTTTTGTTCAATTTCAGATTGAGACCAAACAAAAAACAGACTCTTAAATACAGAGAACAAACTGGTGATTGCCAGAGGGATGGTGGTGGGGGGAATGGGTGAAATAGATAAAGGGGATTAGAGGTACAAACCTCAAGTTATAAAATAAATAAGTCACAGGGACGAAAAGGACAGAATGGGGAATATAGTCAATAATAACGTAATAATGTATGATAACAGATGGTAACTACACTTACTAAGGTACACACTGAGGATAGAATTTTCAAATCAGTATATTGTACCTTAAAACTAATATGACATTATACGTTAATTATATTTCAATAAAAAGTTGTCAGGAAATATCATATATGATAAAAGAAAATTTAGTGAATTTCTAGTGAAATGTAATGGATTAACAACATGTATTTTTCCCTATTCCCTCCCAAATCTTTATTAAAATGATAGCAAGGGGATGTAAAATTTATAAACCATTAAAATTAACAAGAACATGAGAGATCCTAATTGCAGACAAGAAATATCACTAACTGTTTTTGAAGACAAAAAGTAGATGGGCAGTAGCAAGTAAATTAGCAAAGTGCAGAAAGCCGAATGCTAAGTGCCTGAAGAAAGAGATACAAAGAAGCAAAGAGATACAAGCTGTAGGATTTTGGACAGTCCCAGAAGGTGAAGCACCAGATGTCCAGAAAGATGGAAGTGATGATTGAGATAGTAAGGTTGGTTGGAGTTCTGAACAATGAGTAGTTAAATTCACTTCTCCACCTGTTACATTCTGGTGATTACTGTAACCCGACCCTGGTAGGAAAGATAAGTCTACTCTTTGAAGAAATTAAACTAGAGAGGTTAGAGTTCTGGACACCAGGCATAAATGTAGTGCGGGGAGGCAATGTTAGCCTGAACACAGGAGGAAGAAGTGAAAGGCTCCATATTTAATAGTAAGCCCACGGGCAGCCTGAGCCTCACCGTTCCATTATTCATCTACCATAATTCTTTTCAGTAAGGCATTTTCTTTTTTCCCCATTCTGGGTAGAATCTTAAAGAATTTCTCAGTGAATTTACCAAAGAGCCTATAGGGAAGGAAAAGTCATTTATTCTCTATCCTTCTGAGTTCTTGGCTGAGACCACTGTAAGAAAAGATCAGGGAGGGAAAAACAACCAATTTTATTAACATGTATACTTCATGTATACATGGGAGAGACCCAGAAAATAAAAAAGAATAACCCCCTGAGATGGCTTAGAATTCAGAATTAAATACCATCTTGATAGGGAAAGGGGAAGGAGAGGAATGCAGCATCTAAGGAGAAGAGTTAAGTAATTTTTAAGAAAGCTGAGCGGGCCCTTAGAATAGACTGGAGGTGTGCTAGCTTGTGACACTTTGTCTGGGTGTGCGGCTGACTTCTAGTTTCCTCTCCTGTGACAAGAGTCTGTCTTTGCTGGTTGATAAACTCCAAAGGAGGGCATTTATAATTGTGTTTCTTTGGGTGGATAGATCTTTAGGCACATAAGAGGAGTTTAGAAAAAGCCTCTCCCTACTTTTACTGTTTTTTTCAAGTGCTTACAACTCAAATGATCAGTATACCAAATCATATTTTGAGATGACATGTCCTGAATCCCTACAGTCATATTTTGGGGTAACTTATTCTACTTTTCAAGCCCCAAATAAAAATCTAACAGTTGGGGGGGCATCTCCCAAAGAACCCACTTAGATGACTTTTTCATGAAACTCATCCATTTGACAAGGTTTGCTTATGAAAACAGAGCTTGCAATAAGTTTTTCCTTTCATATATAAATGGGCAGGCCTAGAAGTGGATGGGAAATACAATTGAGAAATACATGTAATTTTAAAGAAAATAACAGACAAAAAAGTCAGGAAAAAAAAGAGTCAATGTAGAAAGCAGAGTAAAACATTAACAACAACAACAACAAAAACTATTCTTAATATCCTAAAAGAAAAGATAAACCATTTGAGACAAAAACCAGAGTGTGTAAAGAAGAAGAAACAAGAAAAGTCTTAGATGTTAATAAAGTACCATAAATATGAAATTAAATAGAGTAATTGGAAGTTAAAGGTGAGGTTATCTTGCAAAGAGTAGAACAAATGGATGATGAAAAGTTAGAATATGAGTGAAAATATAATACAAATAGGGGCGCCTGGGTGGCACAGCGGTTAAGCGTCTGCCTTCGGCTCAGGGCGTGATCCCAGCGTTATGGGATCGAGCCCCGCATCAGGCTCCTCTGCTGTGAGCCTGCTTCTTCCTCTCCCACTCCCCCTGCTTGTGTTCCCTCTCTCGCTGGCTGTCTCTATCTGTGTTAAATAAATAAATAAAATCTTTAAAAAAAAAAAAAAGAAAGAAAATATAATACAAATAGAGAATCAGTTCAGAAGGTACAGGATCTAATATTTCTAAAAGGAGAGAACATAATATCTATAGAGAAAGATATTATCAAGGAAGTATAAAATTAAATTTTCCCTAACTGAAGGATATGGTCACCAGTCTGAAGAACTCTACCAAATGCTTAGCACAATGTAAGAGAAAAAAGATCCATAGGGGATAAAGAAAAGATTATAAAGGCTTCTAGAAAAGGAAAAAAATGTCACACACAAAGGATCCAAAATCAGAGTAGTCTTAGAAATTTCCAAAGCAATGTAGAAAGTTGAAAAGGGGGTGTAACATACTTTAAACGGTAATTTAAAAAGTTAACTTCAATCCATAATTTTATACCTATCCAAACTATCAAACAAGTGTGAGGTATAGCATAAAAATTTTTAACACATGCGAAGTCTCAAAAAATGTACATCTCACACACCATCTCTGGGAAGGATTTTAGGGGGAAAAAAATCACTAGAGGAAGAAGTAAACCAAGAAAGAGAAAGACATGTGATCCAGGAAATGGGTTCAAAAAAAGAGAGAGAGAGAGAAGTGATAATAGAAAGTCTTCGTTTGACATCTATGCATGAGACGAGGAGAGCAGCCAATCAGCCCTGGGGCAAGAGGAATGCCTCCAATTGTGCAACTCCTATAGCCTATGACATGTCTGGCAAAACTGTCTGGGAGTTGGGGAAGAATTATTCATAGATGGAAAATAATCCAGTTATATAAACAAAGCAATTATTAGCTCCAGGGAAAACAAAATTTTTTTAAAAGAACTGTAAATGTAGTATGTCCTCTGGCTCAGCTGTAACAATATTTACCTAGTCATATTTAGGTAAATATAATGTAAGTGATTTTTTTGTTTTTTAAATTGTGATGACATTGTGTTGAGAATAAGAGAGAAAAGAGGGTTAAACCGGTGTGAGCAATAGCCAAAGAGACTTAAATCATATTTATAGTAGAAACCAACAGATAATAAAGGAAATCTTATATAATTATGAAAAATAGTTTAAGCACATTATCTAGAAACACAAGTAACAGGAAAAAGCCCAACTAGAATAGTTTCAAGTAGTTGCTTATAGGGAGGGAGCTAAAAGATGGGGAAAGTGAGCTCCTGTTTTTCTTTATTAATCTAAAGCAGAGGTCAGCAAGCTATGGTCTGTGAGCCAGGTTCAGCNGGCTGCCTACTTTTGTAAATAATGTTTTATTGGATTACAGCCATGTCCACTCATTTATGGATTGTCTGTGGTGGCTTTTGTCCCACAAGAAATTGGTACAAAAACAGAGTGGAGTATTGGTGACAGAGACTGCATGGTCTGCCATCTAAATTACTGACTTTCTGGCCTGTTGCAGAAGAAATTTGCCAACTCACATCCAGAGCAGTGGTTCTCAAATGTTAGCTGTCAGAATCATCCAGAAGGCTTCTTAGAACACAGATCGCTGGGGCTACTCAGACTCTGATTCAGTCGATTTCGGGCCTGGAGAATCTGTGTTTCTTTTTTTTTTTTTAAGATTTTATTTACTTGACAGAGATAGAGACAGCCAGCGAGAGAGAGAACACAAGCAGGGGGAGTGGGAGAGGAAGAAGCAGGCTTCCAACAGAGGAGCCTAATGTGGGGCTCGATCCCAGAACACCAGGATCACGCCCTGAGCCGAAGGCAGCCACTTAACGACTGAGCCACCCAGGCGCCCCGAGAATCTGTGTTTCTAACAAGTTTCCAGATGATGGTGAGAGAGCTGGTTCAGGGACAGCACTTTGAGAACTGCTGGTTTAAAGGGAGCTATTCTTTTTTTAGAAAAAAATCATATGTAAGTATCATGTTTATAAAACAAATTTTAAATGTTTAGAAGTATAAGCTTGGAAACTTGCATGCAAATTTAAGCTAAAATAAATACAGAAAGGACCTCTGGTAAATTAAATGTGACAATAAATTGGAATGTAATTAAAAAAAAAACTTTATAATGGAACAAAAACATGAACAAATTAAACTGGAGAAAATAGACTGTGTTTTATTAAAATAATATCTCACAGATGCAGGCATAGGTGTGCACAGTTCCCAGGTTCCCTGTCATTGCATGGGCACATTTCATCCAAGTGGTTCGTAGGTAGACCCCTCCTACTACCTCCTATCATTCCGCCACTTATCAAAGGTAGATTATTGCAGAACAGTGTCAACTATGCATACGGTTATGTGAAAATCCTTTTTTATTTCCTCTTAAATATTTTCAGTCTTTCTATTTAATATCTCATGAAACACTTGTTTTCTGGACAGCACAGTCTGAGAAACTTGATTTAAAACCTGGTCCTCTTCCCTTGACCCCTTTCACAGATGATGAAACTGACACCCAGGGAATCTCCCGGGTTGTACATCCAAGACCCCCTGACTTCGCCCACATTTCCTTCCCCTCTTCCACTCAGCTCCCCTTTGTTTTGCTTCAGGTTGTGAAGAAAGGAACCCTGAATGAGCCCATACTCCAATCAGGCATGGAGGGGGGAAAAAAAGCACTGCTAATACCACTAACCATCTTTTTTTCAAGAAACCTAAGACAAAGGAAATTCTCTGCTTCCAGAAATAGCCTTAATCAGTCACATATGTGAACATAGACCCAGTGACTGTTCAAACAATTTTCCAGCAACATAACAGGATTTTCCCAACACACCGATTTTTTTTCCCTTTTGCCCTATTATCAGTTTTTCAAATTTTCTTTCTTGTCTTTCTTTTCTCTGTCTTTTTTTTTTTTTCCTTAAAGATCCTAGGCCTGATACCAGACTTTTCAATCAGGCAGGCAGGATGCCGAAAATCTGCAGTGTTTGAAAGCAAAGAGAAATGAAGGATTATTGAGAGTAGGAATAGTCCCTGGTTGATAAAAACAAACAAACAGCTTTAAAACTCTAAGAATTGTGCCCTGCGGGGCTGGGTTTGCTGAACTGTCAGCTCCACCAGTTAATGAGGTAGTTTGTCTAATGGAGATAGAAAAGACCATTTTTAACAATGCTGGGCTTTGTGTGTGATTTAAAAATCAAATTGAGTGGAAATGCAGCAAATACGAAATGGTATTGTTTATTTTCTAATTAATTTGCTACAAACTACAAAATGAAAGTGTTAAATATATTAGATGGTGTGTGATTTTTTAGAAGAGAAAGCGGGGAAAACATTCACCTCTCATAGTCCATTTACTTTATTTTCATCAGAGAAACAAGTTGTGGTTTGAAAGTGTGAAAAGGACATCGATATTTGGGGAGGGGCATCACTTTGGGGGGTAAGTGCGTTACATAAGCCAACAGGGAATACGGTCTCCTTTGTAAGGGACAGCGGAGTTCTGGGGAACCTGGGACCATATGGTCTCACTGTGGATGACGTTCATTTGTAATATTAATAGGCCAGGGACTCAAGGCCCTGGGGAGAATGTCACCAAAGTGAGGACAGCCGCTCACATCACAACAGCTTGTGGACTTTTTCCTGTAGGGTGCGGCGAGGACACCTCAGGCACTCAGTGGCATAAAGGCACAGCATGGTACAGGGGAAAGCAGAGAGACGGTAGAACCAGCCAGATCTAGCTTCAGATTGTGCCTTAGCCACAGGCTGACTCTGCGACATTGCGAGTAAGTCATCTAAACTCACTGAGACTCCGTTTTCTCACCTGGAAGACGAGGAGAATACCTGCCTTGTGGGACGGCTGTAAGGGCTAGAGCTTAGAGCTCGTAGGCGAAGTGCCTGACACACAGTAAACAAACGAAGTTATCATGGGTTAGAAAATTCTAGGGTTCGGAATCAAACTGGCTAACTTCACAAACTGAGAAATCAGTAAGCCTTAATGAGTCTTTGTTCTCAGCTGTACCCTGAGCCCACCTTTGCTTCTTCTGTGACAAAAGTTTTAGTCCTAATTTTTTTCTCAGACGACTCTGCTGTGGTTTCCTCCCTGCCCTGACCCCAGAGCCTGTGTCTATTCCAGTGAGCTTGTTCTCGGAAGCATCTCATTTGATGAGACAAGGCATATGTGAATAGCGAACTCTGACCTGGTGTTGACTCCGCGCCGGGCACTCTGCTTCTCTTCAAGCTACCTCATTTCCTCATTTACTCCTCACAACCGCCCTCTGAAGTAAATGCTATTATTATCCCCATTTTATAATAAAAACTGCTCTATTAAGGAGTAAGATAACTATCTGTGGGGTGGGGCCATGATTTGAACCTAGGCGGTCTGGCTCTAGAATCATGCTCTTGACAATGATTCTTTGCTGGCCCTGTGATATTGTTCTTGTTTTGTGTCACGTGGGTTTACGTTCAGGGCTCCCCTTCAGTGGAGTCCAGAGTTGGGGACTTTCACTGAGTATTGGTCATCGGGGCCAAAATGAGCCTGTGAAGTCTATAGTCAGCCCACCCTAGAATCGAATTCAGGCTTCTTCCATTCCCAGTCTCAAGGGGTCCTCCGTGCTAAGCATTCCTTGCATGTCCTTTGTGGGGGGCAGAGCTACTTAACCCTCTCAAACAACGTGATCTCAATTAGGAGCTGTTAAAACTAGATGCACTGGGGCACCTTGGTGGCTCAGTCGTTAAGCATCTGCCTTCGGCTCAGGGTGTGATCCCAGGTCTCTGGGATCAAGCCCTCCGCCGGGGGCCTGCTTCTTCCTCTCCCACTCCCCCTGCTTGTGTTCCCTCTCTCTCTGGCTGTCTCTCTGTGTCAAATAAATAAATAAAATCTTTAAAACAAACAAAACTAGGTGCTCTGTGATGGCAGGAACCACAGTGGCATCATTTCACACTGTATATCTGTACTGCCTACGTCCACACCTGGCATATAATAGTAAGTTAGGATTTGACTGATGGATAGAGGATCGAACAGATAGACAAAGCAGTTGTATGGATCAACGAATAGTATTCTTACAAGAAAGGTATATACTGTCAACAATAAGAAACAGGTATAAAATATTTCACTGATCTTTGGCTATGTCTCTTACCTTTCATTAGGATACAGTTTTCTCCTACAATTACATTTATCTTGATGGGTATCTCATTCCAAAAGGGGGCTGGGTTGAAATCCCAAATTCGTTCGTATAAAATATGTAACATCTTAGAAGCACCTAGGTTAGGACAACGTAAAACAATCAATTTCTCTAAATGAAGTAAGAAAAAAAACGTTCATTCATTCAACAAATATTTATTGTCTGTGGCTTACCTGGTACACTTATAGGAGCCTAAAACATAGCAGAATTCACAAAACAGAACAACTCTGCCCTCCTAGCGAGTACACTCTAATGGGGGAGACAAAAGCACTCTCACAAACGTGTAAGTGCCATGGAGAGAACTTAGGCAGGGTGAGGAATATCGAGAAAGATTACCCTGGAGTAGGGGGACGTGGCTATTTAATATTGGGTCGCCAGGGCTACTTTGAAATTTATTCTATATTAGAATATAAGAATTTAAGAAAATAAAGGTAGTGAATGTAGGGGACCAGCGGGGAATTAGGAGACCTCGATTAATACCTGAGATTTTTCATATAACTTGGTAAAGAAGAAAATATTTTGACTTATAAAATTTATATATATATTTTTTATTTTTTTTTTCCTTACAGAATTAGCAGCTCTGGATCTTTAAAGTGATAGCATTCCCCAGCCTTAAACTGAGCAGCTGAGCAAAAAAAGGCATCCTTCCTGTAATCAACACAGCAGAATGAGAGGCGGAGAACTCGTGCTGGGAAGAAGCAAGGTCATATGTTGAACTGTTTTGCCTTTGGCCCAGAAGACAGCTCAGACTCAACCCTGGCCCTGAATTTACCTCCCTCACTTTGGTTCAAGACCTGAAGTGATGTGTTCCCACCCCAGAGCACCTTTCAATGTGTGAGGCCTGAACCATGACCACCAGTAGCCACGCATGCCCCGTCCCTGCAGTGAATGGACACATGACTCACTATCCAGCCGCGCCCTACCCGTTACTCTTTCCACCGGTCATCGGAGGACTTTCCCTGCCTCCCCTCCATGGCCTGCACGGCCACCCTCCTCCAAGTGGATGCAGTACCCCATCGCCTGCAAGTAAGTACCACCGCAATTATTCGCTCTTTTCTCTTGGTTGGTTGGCTTAACGGACGTGAGAGAACAGGATGGTTCACACCCAAGGTAAGTTTTCATTTTGTTGGGTTTTGGTTTCTCTTGGTCTGGGGTTGTACTTTTAGTTCTGTTGCAGAAATAGCGCTTGAAACGTGGTAATTGGTACATTTTAGAATTTGGTCCATTCGAAACCATGTTGTATTTTGCCCTGTTTCATAAAATGTAAACATGAAAATTAATCGGTGGATATGAGCAACACTCTTAAAGAAATTGGCCACTTGATAAATAATGTGAACAGTGGACTAGAAGATGATACCGTTAGAATCGCTGATGATAATGTTGGATTTAACATCAATTTTGGTTGTGAGGTCTTCTTTGAATCTCTAACTCTTCTCCTGGGTATAGATAGTATCTTTAATTGTTTAATTCATATCACATAAGCTTTTTTGAGTGTCTTTGTTCACTTTAGATTCTGTACCAAGCTGTTGCTTACCTCTGCTCTTCTCTAGAATGTTGGGTATAAAGTACTATAAAATAAAAGTAGCCAGAGTTAGAATTCTTCAAACCTGATATGACTGGCTTATAGAGAATATCCGCATTATGTGATTTTTTTTTTCCTTTAAGTTCTGCCTGTTTAGCGACACGCCGTGGTTAGCCAGTGGGCTCTCCTGCCTTTGAGAAATGGGTTGGCAGGTTTGGCACCTGGAGGTAAAACAGTACATCATTGCAGGAGCTGCATCAGGGGGCTGGAGCGCCTTCTCCAGGCTCTCTCACAGCTCAGCAGTAGCTTTGAGAGCTCTACCTGGTAATTCTTTCAAATTTTACTGTTTTTCGAGCAGTTCCTCCAAGAATTGGCTTGGTACTTAAAATTTTTCCTTTTGAAGTATTGCCTTAATTGTTTTCATATTATGGTCCTTGTGCCTTCACTTCTTTCTTCTGCCACCATTCGAGCCACTGGATGCAGGGAGCTTGCCCCACCTAACTGGGATTCCTCAGCCAAAGGTACGGTGCCCTCAGAAATGGTAGGATGTTTAGATGTCTGGGTGTTTGGGTAGGTGGTTGGATGGACGGACGGAGGGGGTGGACAGAACTTTACTACAAGGATGTTGACTGTAATTACAGTGACAATCATGCCTGATGTATGCGGACTGTTTTTCCTTCCTGGTATGACCTGATCATAATTCTTCCCTTCTGTGTTTTGGATTTCTGACCAGAATGTGTGACCAAGAAAGCCTTTGAAATTGCTTAATAATATTCGCCCATACTTCTCAAGTTCAAATGGAAAGTAGATATAGCCAAAGTAGTTTCTTGGCTGTCAGGAGAAATAGAAAAAGTGCCTGTATTCAAAATATCTTGTGCCAATTCAAACCCTGTTCACCCAACATGCAAATGATAAAATGAAGGGACTTTCTGCTAACACATGGAGCAGTCTGACTACATGATTGTTAAAGCTATTAAAATTTCACCCAGGAGTGCCTGTATCTAATTCCATGGGTCAGCCAGCCTCATGGATAGCACATTCTCATGTATTTCTTTCCTCAGATCAAGTGTATTTTGTAGATGTAGCCGAGGAGTTACGGCACTATTATTCCCATCCTGAGTGATGTCATCTTGCAGCTGGCGAACCCTTAGGCGGCCGTAGCCCCAAGGTCCCAGCAACTTTGGGCTACTTTAGGTACTTATTTTAAGGGAAAGTCAGAGGATAGTAAGATCTTTATGCTGAATTAGCATCCGTGAACACTTGAATACACTTTTAATATACAAATCCCTCACCCATCTGCTTGCAGATATTTTTAGGTCTAAGAATTCTATAGAGCAGTGCTTGGCAAACTACAGCCTGTGGGCCAAACCCAGCCTGCCATCTGTTTTTATAAATAAAGTTTTATTGGAACACAGCCACACTCATTTGTTTACATATTGTCTCTGGCTACTTTCAAGCTACAGTGTCAGACACCAGATAGCCCACAGATCCTAAAATATTTACTGTCTTGCCCTTTACAGAAAAAATTCCCTGACCCATGTCCTGGAGATAAGAACATTGGGATAAGAGTCAAGTCACCCCGAATATAACGCAGCTCTGTTCTCTAACTGGCGATGTTTGCTCTTCTAATTCCTTACGCCGTTCGGAGTCTCAGTGGCTAGGCCTGCACCTGAATGAGCTGGGCTAGATCGTATCTCAGGCTCCTTTCACTTCTAAATGCAAGTCCCCATTTTTTTTTCGTTTCAGAGTTACTAATAAGGCACAAGATGCCATCACTACTAGGTTGAACCATATTGCAATTGCCATTTTTCTAGGTCAGAATGGGTCCAGCATTGGCAATTTTATATGATTCAGCCTTTAGAAGGAGAGGTTGCTCAGTTCAGGAGAGGGAGGATAAATGATTAGTTTTTTCTGAGGGCCCTGGGGAGAGGATGCTGAGTAAACGATATATTGAAAGGTGGCTGGGGAAGTGGCAGAAAAAGGACGAGGTACCAAAGTTCAGGCTGGCCACATCCAATTGGCTAACTTTATACCCTGGTTAATATCTTATTTTATTATTTCTTGCTACGGACAAGGCACACGAAAGCCACTCAGATGAAAAAGCATTAAAAGAAGCCACCGTGAATGTGCAGTCTGTTAGTTGGCCCTTGAACAGGGAGTTGTCTTTGTCTTTGTTAGAGCCTGAGGTTTAGAAAGACCGGGAAGAAGGGTAAGGTCTTAAAAGTTAAATGCAGACTTTCTCTTGGCTTAAATTAAACGTCAAGTTTTATTCACGTATTGAGGTTATTTAGGGAGGTAGCCGAATTCTGTAAAATCTCAATAACTAGCAAAACACATGCTTGGGTGGAAAAGCCAGCTAATCTGGAATGCGTGTTGGGGAATGACTCCATAAAGAGGGTCATGTTTTTGGACTATGGGATTTGCCGACGTTGCTTTCATAATCTGTACGCATCCAGATTCTGCAGCTCAGCCAGAAAGAATAAATTCTCCTACCTCTGTAACAAGGTTCTTTCAGCACCATGGAATTATAAAGGCCTGAGAACCTTCTACCTCAAAATCTAGTGAGAACAATTTCCATAGCAGCTACTGATATTACTCCCTTCCTGATACTTCCCACCCTTCGTTTCTGATTCTCTGGTCAGCATGTTGTCCTGTCCCACAGCCTGAACTCTGTACGTTTACCTCTTCTTTCCTATGGTATACATGTCCCATTTACGGTCATTCAACCTCTCTGAATTTTTCTTCCATCAACTATAAATTATTTTTATTTGAAGAACAGGTTTTTATAGTGATAGTATTCAAATCTTTTTTTTTTTTTTAAGATTTTATTTATTTATTCGACAGAGAGAGAGACAGCCAGCGAGAGAGGGAGCACAAGCAGGGGGAGTGGGAGAGGAAGAAGCAGGCTCATAGCGGAGGAGCCCGATGTGGGTCTCGATCCCATAACGCCGGGATCACGCCCTGAGCCGAAGGCAGGCGCTTAACCGCTGTGCCATCCAGGCGCCCCGATAGTATTCAAATCTTTTAAGATAAAGTTGGCCTATGAATTTGAAAGAAAAGTTGTACTAGAAAGGGATAAATTCAGATAATCTCTAAGTCCTTTTCAACTGTGGCAGGTGAGGATTCTCTGTATCACAGTTCTGATTTTCTCCTGCTCCTCATGCCCTTTGCAGCCAAATAGCCCATCTTTCCTTGGTTTGTGCCACTGGTGGGCTCAGTTCTGCAGTATGGAGCAGTTGGCCGTTGGTATGACCATTTGTGATCACTCACAATTCTGAGGGAAAGATGTGGCCACTTTTCAGAAATTCTGCTCTCCAGAACTTTCTAATGTAAAGGAAAATAAATATTTGCGGGGAAGAAGTGGACTTAAAATAATCTCTATGTGTGTACACCCTTGTCTTTGTATTCTGACTTAAATCTTTACATTGTGGAGTTCTCTGAGGTTAGAAATCTGGAGACATATAAGAAAAGAGGGAGTGAAGATACATAATAAGAAAAACTAGCATGTATTGAGCACCAGTGTATAATCTACTTAACATTTAATGTATGCCATTCTTAATCTTTTTTAATAGCCTCCTGATACCACCACCAGGCCATTAGCAACAGTCCCATTTTGCAGATGAAGACTATGGGGCTTAGAAAAAGTAAAGAGCTAACACAGCTTGTTAATACTGGCACCAGATTCCAAGGCCAAATCTTGGGGCCCCGAAGTGAATGTCTTTCCCAGTGTGTTGGGTAAAGAGGCCAACTTAACCCCTCAGATAAACCCATAACTCCTCCATGGCTGTCTCTTTCCCGTGATGCTTCAGGAAGTCTTGGAGATGAAAGACATTTAAAGGAATTCACAAGCTCTTTAGTTCCACCCGTTACTGTGGAAGCAGCTACCGGTTTGCATCCACACGAGGAATTGAGGGTGGGCCCCATTGTCAGGAAGTCACTGGATGCCTCTGCTCAGCTCTGTCCTACAGGCAGAGATCCTGTCACCTCTGGGCGAGCATGACTCCCAACAGGAGGAAAGCCTGATATACTATGCCAGGCAACACTCAAAATTTAATGTTCCAGAGCTCTCTGTGAAAATTGGACAACTGTCCGTCTGTCTTTATGTTCCTTTCATGGCTGCTTGTTCTGTTTTATTGCCACACATGTGCTTTTTTATAGGTTGTTGTAAGCTGGAAAATATTATTAACAGTGTTGGCTTCAGAGACTCCCTCAAAATGATCTCCGTTTAACTCCACAATCTTAAAATGAGAGTTCTTTTCCCTGCTTCTTTAATGATCAGAAAGTGCTCTCCTGTCAAAATCACAAAATAGGGTGTTCATTTAAAAAAAATAAAAACCCCAGCCTTTTGGAGAGACAGACTGTGAGTCTCAGAGTTACCAATAATAGGACATAAACGGAGTATTACTTCTGTATCTCGTCTTACGCTAAGAGAAGCCATGTTCACACAGCTTGTCTAAAGCAGGGTGTGTGGCCAGACTGGAACTCCGTATTGCTTATTAAAGACAACTGGCCCATAGGTGTTGATTGTGTTTTGAATGCATGAAGATTGATGGTACCTAAAACCAACTGGTTAATTCCCATTATCCAGCATCCTTTGCCCTGTAATCTTGTCTTCTTTCTACTGTAAGTTATATTTGTCCTTAAACATACACAATGACCCCACCGGACAGGGGTCATCTCTGGTTTTAAGATGTTTGGGGCTTAGTATGTCGCTGGGCTTTAGTGAATTTGAGTAAACTGAGTATAACAATTTTGCTTCTTTTATCTGCCTTTGCTCATTGAGTATCTCTGAATTTGTGAGACTTAGGGAGGTCAAAGACTTTTACCTGAATGTTTTAGAAAAGGTTTATGTTTTGGGCACGATCGAACACTTTTGGTGGTCGTGTAGAGGCCTACAGCCACAGATGCACTATGCAAGAGTCTTTTCCTTAAAGGTGGACAGGTATTGATTACTTGAGAGGCAGTACCTCTCTTCCCCAATAAGAAAGGAATCTTTGTGTCTACTTCTTGATGTCTTTACCATTTCCTCAGACTCTGGTCGAGTACAACATGTAATCCTTTGAATAGTTCTAATGAGGAGCTGGGTTCATTCCGTTTGTTGAACTTTACCCCAAAGGGATCAAGAATATGTGTACACGAATTAGAAACAGAAAGATTATTGTTCAATTTCATCAAATTAACTACAATGCCCAAAGGAGAATCTCAACTCTGGAAGTGTGTTCTTGAATAGAAATAGGCTTTCAGTCTACAGAGGCGATTATAAAAACAAGAGTGGATTTTCCTCTGACTTATTTTTGCCAGTGATTATTCCTAGGAAGAGCATGATTGAAAGAATATATACAAAAAGAAAAAAAAAGACCAAAAGTGGAGAAAAGAGACAGACTAGTGGTTTAGACTTAATATTAGATTCCTTTAGCTATTCTGTTTATCAGATAGTTAAACAGAGACATTTTAAAAGAGCATTTTCAACCTTAGGAAGATTGAACCTCTGAAAATTGGAATCACCATAATAGCTCTGAGTTGGCTATGAGATATGAGACTTTCCATGTGTTCCAAATTTCTGTCTTGATGAATTCATCAATCTGCAGCTCCTGTACATTTCAGATGAACTATTTTGGCCCTAATGATGAAAAACGCATTCATATAACCTTGAGCGATAGGAGATGAACCTCCGTACAAGGCAGGTGAACACGAGGACAGGTGAAATTGCCACCAGATGGCTGCGCTCTGGGCCATCTTCAGGATGTGGCTCAAGCAGCACCACAGAAGCTCTGGTGATTTATGCTGTGTGATACAGCCCCCTATTCTGTCTTTTCTCTCTGTTTCCTGTTAGGGCTCCCTCCAACATTTGAAGGGTTTTTGGTCATTTAAATGAGAAAGAGAGAGAGAAGGAGGGAGGAGGGAGTGAGGAAAGAAAGGAAGAAAGGATAGAAGGAAGGAGAAAAACAGAGAGACAGGAGAAAGAGAGACACACTGACCCCGCTGTGTGGTCTTCAGGGCACCACCGAGAACTTGAGGCCGCCAGACCAACCAATGGCAGGGGGGTCTATCAGCACTCTGGCTTTTTTTTTTTTTTTTTTTTTTTTTTTTTTTACTTTGCCATGAGAACAAAAATGAAAAGAGCTGCCATTTATTTAGTGTGCTACCTACCATCTTTCTACCATCTGGAAAAGAGAACTAGAGAAATAAAGACTGAAATAACCCTACTTTCCTGAGGTTGCTCAGACAAAAATGGTGGGACTGGGTTTCAATTCTTCTTGCTCTGACTAGTTGTCTTTTCACATCTCCATGCTAGATGTGCATGGTGAGGGGATGCAAAGGTTTTTAAGACACACCATCTGTCTTTGAGGATCTTGCACTCCTGTGGGGAAATCATAATCGCCTAAAATCATTTGAATCTAAAACTCTGATTGTTCCATACTCTCTAAGGCCTTGATTTTATAAAGCTTGCAAAACCCCCTCCCCACCACAGACCCGCTGTGCATATGTTAATTTACTATACATATCCTGTTCTGCTGTCTTTGGTTGTTTTCCTAGCTTTCCCTCCTCTACTCATCTGTTCTCCTGATGCCCGGCATACAGTGGAAACTCATTTAAGGTTCATAGAATGACCAAATCAATGGTTCTTGCTGATGGGGGTTTTGACAATTTGCGGATGTGCTTTTGGATGTCACAATGATTGGCAGCACTCTAGGCACTTAGGGGGCGGGGCTAGGAGGCTGAATGTCTTGCCCTGTGCACAATATTTGTAAATAATAAGGAATTACTTTGTATCCTCATTGCCTTCCCACTGTCCCGCCAGACACATTCATGTTAAGAACACTCCCCCCAAAATAAATTACGATTAACTGAATTTACCCATAACTCCATCTTACATATAAATGCAAAGTATTATGTGCTTTTATTATACCGTGAATTATTTAGAACTATAATTGCTGTGTAGATGGAAAGTCGGCAGATCTTTATTTTGTTTGGAATGTTTATAAGAGTCATTTACAATTTCAGATAATCATGTCACTCATGACAGGGTATGCTTCATAATTGACTTACTAATACCACATGTTTTTATCAATCCGCATTTGTAGGTAAAATATTCACTGTAATTCTGCGTGTGGGGGCTAGGATTTTACCTCTTCTTTATGCCTGAGCATTTATACATTGAAATAACTATTATTTTCAGGTACTATCTTTGAACTCATCCTTGATATTGCAGTCAGAGTCATATATTGATTTCTTTGAAATTATATGTGCAGGTGAGCCATATTATCTATGACTTTCATTTTGAGATAATAAAGCAGGTGTTATAAAATATGTTACTAAAAGAAGCATTACATTTATTATCTTGAAGATTGCTGGAATGAGTGGGTGGATGGATAAATACATGAATGAATGAGTGAAGAATAATTAACAGGGTCAACTAAATTGCTTCGAACGTAAATGTTCTAGCTGTTGAAAGGAAGTTTATAAGGGACATGGACAGAGAAAGGTTTGTAAAACCTTTATGCCAGGCATAGGGCAGTGGCATGGCACTGGGAAAAGCCATAAACAGAAGACCCGTGGACAGTATGTTCCCCATCTCAGAAGGCATGTGGGGCTGGCAAGGAACTATCCAGCCCTTGTCCCGATTTCTTGATGTGTAAACAGTGTCTCCAAGGTATACAAAAGGGAATCAAATGTATTTTTATTTATGAATTTACTCTTCTAATATTTATTTGACACGTACATGTTACGTATTGGAGTAGGCACCTTAGAGTGTCTCTATGGTCTGCTGGGTAAATTTATTGGAGTAATTGGTTCATACTTGCGTGTCATGTCAGAGTCTATCTCCAGAAAATGTTCAACATCACTAATCATCAGGGAAATGCAAATAAAAACAACAATGAACTATCATCTCACACCGGTCAGAATAGCTAAAGTAAAAAACACAAGAAATAACAAGGATTGGTGAGGATATGGAGAAAAAGAGACACTTGTGCACTGTTGGTGGGAATGCAAACTGGGGCACCAATGTGGAAAACATTATGGAGGTTCCTCACAAAGTTCAAAATAGAATTACCCTATGATCCAGTAATTCCACTACTGAGTACTTACCCAAAGAAAATGAAAACACTAATTCGGGAAGATATATGCAACCCTTTGTTTATTGCAGCGTTATTTACAATAGCCAAGATATGGAAGCAACTCAAGTGTCCATCTATAGATGAATGAATAAAGACATAGTGTATATGCACGTGTGCACACTCATGCCTGTGTGCACGCATACACACACACACACACACAGGACTATTATTCAGCCATAAAAAAGAATGACATCTTGCCATTAGCAACAAAATGAATGGATCTAGAGGATATAATACTAAGTGAAATAAATCAGAGAAAGACAAATATCATGACTTCACTCATATGTGGAATTTAAGAAACAAACAAAAAAGACAAAAAAGCAGACTCCCAAATATAGAGAACAAACTGATGGTTGTTAGAAAGTGGGTGGGATGGATGAAATAGGTGAATGGGGTTAAGAATACACTTAATTGTGATGAGCACAGAGTAATGTATAGAATTTTCGAATCATTATATTATATAATCATTATTCTGTACACGTTAAACTAATGTAACACTCTAGTCATTACACTTGAATTTAAAAAAAAAAACTCTACTTCCAATGATATCATTTTAGGATTTATTGGGACAAACTTACAGAACTGTTATAGATTGAATTTGTGTATCCCAAAAGATGTTGAAGTCTTAACCCCCAGTATGCATGAATGTAACTTTACGAATAGAGTCTTCTCAGATGATCAAATTAAGATGAAGTCATTAGGGTGGGGCCTAATCCAGTATGACTGTGTCCTTATGAAAAGAGGAAATTTGGGCACAAAAATAGAGATACAGGGAGAGTGCCATGTAAAGGTGGGAGTTATGCTTGCACAAGACAAGGAATGCTAAAGATGGCCAGCAAATGAGCAGAAACTAGGGGAGTGGCATGGAACAGATTTTCCCTCACAGTCCTCAGAAGGAAGCAAGCCTGCCCACACCTTGGTTTGGGACTTCTAGTATCCAGAGCTATATGTGGTACTTTGTCATAGCAGTCCTGGGAAACTCATAAGGACTCTAATTTGAAACTCTACCTTCCTACCATTGAAGAAGGAAACACTGTGCTTTTGATCCTTCCCCCCTCTGAAAGTATCTAGTAATTTAGCTATTTTCTCATAATTTTATGCTCACAATGACTGACTTTTTCTGTATTATTTGGCTGCTTTGGCTTGGACTAATGGATAATATTTCAGGATAGTGTTTTGTTTTGTTTTTTTCTTCATAAGCCAATCTCCCTTGATTCTGGTGGCTACAAGTCCATGACCATGAATCACAATGGTCACATTTTTTTTTTTTAATGAATATGTCTCTATTCCTCCAGCTTTATTTTGGTCCTATCCTTGGATGCTAAATTCCCACCCCCCCTTCTTGACCTTCACATGTCTTCTTTAATATCTGTTTTGCTCTTAATTTTAAACCCTTTGCCTCGTGACTCTCCAGGGTTACTCCTCACTGTTATATTGGAACCTGTGGAATCCTCCAAAAGAGTCATTCATATCACAAATTCATATTTCAAGTTGCAGTCACTGAGAGTTTATTGGTGGCAGTGATCTTATTATAATTATTGTTCATTATCTCAAACATCAAGTTATTAGTTCATCCAGCAGCCCTGGGCACTCTGGCACTCTTCCTTCAATCCTGTGCTCTTCTCTTTTATACTAAGACTTAGTTTTGTCATATGGTTAGCTCTTTCTGTGTCCTGGTCTTTACATCTACCTCCATTAATTTGCCATATGTGGGATTTTTTTTTAGTTACTTTGGCCAAAAGCCTTTTAAAATATTTTGGAAGCCACGTAAGTTTGTACCACGTATAAACTTAAGGATTCTGGGCCTCACAAAACCCTTCCCTGGTTAACTTTGAATTCTGTAAAGTGTATGCCTGGGCCACTGTCTTCTTCTATAATAAGTTTAATAATATGAAAATCTGCATATATAGAGTTACTTTTTGTTCAGTTTGTTAAAATTTCAAAAAGCCATCCTATTGATGAAAATAACCCCTTTCCAAGGAAAGTGTATATTATTAATTTAGTATTGAGATATTTTGCCAAATGCCCATAAGTTTTGCAAATGTTTGGATGAAACGAAATTTCTAGGGAGTTCTGGAATGAAGGACAGTGGTCATCTGTGACCCTGTGGGCACTAATGACTGCAGTAAGGTATGTAGCCATTATTTTGTAGTGAGTTGCAAAGTGTCGTGCTATGGAGAGGTACTGCTCGCATGTCGCCCTTAACCTCAGGGAGCTTACAGTCAAAGACAACCATACTAGTTAGGAAAGGTTCATCCTATTGAACCAAAAATGGTGTTCGTGGAGATAATTTGGGGGGGGGGTATCTAAAAATGGGGCAAGACAGGTTGCTATTTTCAGCCCCCAAGCTGGATCTTTGAACATAGTTTTTTAACCTCTGTGTACTTCAATTTCCTCACCTGTGGAATGAGGGTAATAAGGGTACCTTCAAAGGGTCACGATAAGATGGCCACCAGCTGACGCATGTAAGCGTCTACCAGCACCATCCTGGTACCGGTGCTTACGCTGTTGGTAACAGAGCTGCCACAGTAAAAACCGAATCAACAGTAGCAGTCCTTGTTGTTACCTGTGCCCTACATTTAGAATCTGGCCACTCAGAACCAAACACTTATGCTGTCCTAGGACTGACATTCTCTTGCTTCCAAAATTTAAAGGTTGTTCTCCACGCACAGGTACTATTCGTATTTCTTAGAAGTCCATATTAGGCATATGGAAGTTTTCACTTCCCAGAGTTTGTACCCTGCCAAGATTTTCCTTTACACCAGAATTTGCCAGGAGGTGATCTTGCACTTGGGTGTTCGAAAGGCCTGTCTTTCCTGAGTAACCGTGGCCTGCTGCGTGATTTTGTATTGATCATAAAGAAGCCACATCCAGGAAATACACATGAATTTGAGGTTCTCTTTCACAGATGAGCTCCTCTCAGAGTGGGAGACCTTAGGCAAAAGCTGAACCTTCCTGTCCTCTCGGGCCTGCAGGCCCCGCAGGTCACTTTGTCTGTATAAACCATCTCGAATCATGCTTGAATGAATTTCAGTGATGTGTATAATAATGCACATTTCTCAAGCATTATGGCTTTGCTTCTACGAATACCAAGCTACTCTAATATGGTTTAATGGTTGTGAAGTTGGCTAATCCAAACAAAGATACTTACAGAAAAAAGTTGTCTTGGCATTTCATACAAGTGGATAGCACTGTAATGATGACCACATGGTTAAAAATAAAGCTACCCTTCAGCATACTTAGGAAACCTCTTTTATCAGAATGGCTTAAAGGGATATTTGACAAAACAGAGATCAGGGATTCCCATGAGCTGTAATGGAAATCTCTGAAATATGAAGTGGCCTTCACGTCATCCTTGACTGTTGTTTTGACCTCCTATAGGCAATTTTGGGATTTCTTTCTTCTTCCACAAAAAAATCTTATACCAGAACCAAAGCCAAAATAAATCAAAGGAGGCGTGTAGCGCTATCGATAATACTGTTTTGTTCAGTTCTGATCCCCTAACAGGTTAAGTATATACATATTGCTGCAAAGGTGAACCTGTTCTTTCGTACTTGCCACAACTTCCTGATCCCTGCCTTGAGGACAGAAAGCAGAGTGTTATACGCAACCAACGAATCATCGAACTTTACATCAAAAACCAGGGATGTACTGTATGGTGACTAACATAATATAATAAAAAAAAAAACATTAAAAAAAAAAAGCAGAGAAATGTGCCTGGTATTGGGCAAACAGAGAAGTGCTTTGGAATAACAGAAAAAGACAAGGCTTGACACCAGGGATCCAGCACTCCCGTTGCAAACACAGTGGGCAAAGACAGAACGTAAAGAATACGTAAAGAACTTGTACAATCAGAAGAAAAAGACAAATGATTCAAACCAAAAATATCCAATAGATTTCTTTCTACCTAAAAAGAATTCAAACATGACAACTTCACATTAGCAATTAAGGAAATCTAATTCAAGACCACATGCATACAAGTTACATGAATCCAGTGTGGTGACAATACCAAGTGTTGGAGAGAATGTCACTCAACAGATACTCTGAGATGTTTTGCTGGTGAGAGTCTAAAGTACTGTCGTCATCCTCGAAATGGCTTAAGTTATCCCATAAAATTGAGTATTCACATTTCCTACTATTGAGTAATTTGTCTTCTAGGCAAAGTATCCTAGAAAACCACTTTAATATGAATACCAGGATTTATTTTTAAGAAACATATATAGCCCTTTTTGTGAATTGTAAAAAAATTAGATACCAACCAAATATTTATGACAGACGAACACAAAATTAAGTGGTGGCATAGTAGGTTCGATAGTACCCATCACTGAAAATGAAGTTATAGACAACAATGTGGAGATCATAGAAACATAGTGTTGAGTTGAACAAATTTTTTGGCTATATATAGGATGGTAATATTTTTTATAAATTCAAGAGAAGTATTGTTTAGAGAAATATATGTAATGAAACTGTACATTAAGAAGCCAAGGGAATGATAAAGATCAAATTCAATGTACTAGATACCTCCTAGAGGTTAAACAGAATAGGTAAGTGGGCGGGACAGAGAAAGAGCAAATGGGTGCCCACAGCAGAAGTGATAGAGCTCTAATTGTTAAATATTTATTAGTATGTTTTATGCCACATGCACATATGTTAGGTTATTTTTGTAGTTATTAAATGTACATTAAAAAGATAAACTATGATTCTACCTATTACGTGCTAGAACCAGAAGACAGGAAGAGTGGAGAAAAATGGCAGTAGCCTGAAACAGAAGATTCACATTGTGCAAAAAAGGCAAATGGCCAGCAAAAATTTTTTAAATTTCAGTCTTAAAAGTAATTGTACAAATGCAAATTTTAAACTGAAATGCAAATTGAGATTTCATTTCTTACTTAGAAGGCGGCAAAGATTTAAAAGAATGATCCCATTGTTGTTCAGGCTACAGAGAATCACACACTCGGTGCAGCCTTGATGGGGAGAATGAAAATTGATACATCCTTTCTATGGAATAATTTTACAGTAAATGACAAGGGCCTTAAAATATTCATACTGACGGCTTTGCATTTTTGCTCTTGTGAATTTATTTGCGAGAAGTAAATGTTTTAGCGTGCTTGGGAAAACAGATATCAACACAGACATATTTATTAAAAAAAAAAAACTGGAGACAACCTTCCTCGCTAATAAAAGATGACTGATTAAAATAGAGAATGAAAATAATAAGCAGGCATTTAAAATTTTGATGGAGAAACGAGTATATTGACATGAAAATGCTTAGTGGAAAACACAAGTTACAGAATTTATAGAACAGCAAACGTTTCAACTAGTAAGAATTAGGTATTCAGAATACTTAATATTCTTTATTTTAGCAGATATATATTGTATACATTGGGGGGATGTTTTGTAGGTTTAGGGCAGAGCCTGGGAGCATATTCATAGTTTTTATTTCTGGGTCATGGGATTATCCATGTTGTTCTTTCTCTCTTTATTCAGGGGTCACGCTCACCCTAATCATCTCACTGCTTAGTGCTTGGCCCATAGTAGACGCTTACTACATGTCTGTTGTGTGAATGAATGCGTTAAATAATAGCTCGTGGAATTAACTAAAATGAAAGAAGGGACACTTTTCATTGTGCTAATTCAATTATGTTAACTGAAACAAGTATCCTACCTACATCAGCATCCTTGTATTCCAAGTGTTGCCTAAAAGGTCTTCATGCCTGAGTCCATTTCATTTCCAAGGAAGTCACCTTTCAGAGGGACTTTTGCATTTTGGAATAGTAACTTTTAAGCCAAGGTCCTGACTTCACAATGGTAGAGGTTCCGCAGGGGTAGAATTTCCAAGGAAATATTTTAGAGTATGAAATTTATTCTTTTAGCTTCTTGAAAGATATGATATCCATGTACTCCACCAGTGCCCAAGTCCTCTTCTGTGCTGATAGACTCTAGTTAGATTATAAATGTTATTAGCATCACTATGTATAAAAATCATAATTACCACCTATGAGAAACTATATTTTTTTTCGACAACAAATAGGTGACTATTTTTTAATTTACTCATTTATATCCGATTTTATTTGGGAAGAAAATTTTTATGACAACTTAGAAAAATTATATGTATAACTTTTAAAAATTATGAAGAAGTATATTTGGGGAAAGAGAAAATAAGTATTAGGAGAATGGGTTGACACCAACTTGAGACCAGCACATTAAAATGCATCCTACGAGGTAGAAAATATACGTTGTTCAGACGACCTAAAAGCCTATCCCAAGAAGTGGGTTCCCCACAGTCAAATAGTTGATAGGTTTCATAAAATGCAGTCACCTAGCCATCTAGAGAAGCACATCCCAAAGATACAGTAAATCCAACTCTGTTTATGTGTGTTTGTGTTTTTAATAACATCGCTCAATGTAGGCCAAATTAATCATTCCAAAGCTCAGTCAGGAAAAGCAGGGCCCCGCGGGGGTCCCAAACAATCTCTCCAGGTACATAGCTCTCTCAAAATCCGAACTTAATCCAAAAATAAATATTAGAGTGTCAAGATAAATAAATGGTCTTCATAGCCTTCAGGCAGTTCTCCATAAAAACTGTTTTCCTCAGCCAAGGATTTTTGTGATCATTGAGAAGCCATGAATTTGAGGTCATACTCCCTTGACAAGGACCAAGGAGCCGAAGGCCTGCCCCACCGCTAGGAGCAGGGTTTTCCCTCACAGAACAATTTTGAATCCACGCCAAAGGGCACCAGATCATGGAAAACGTAGAGCGGCGTATTTAAAAGCATAGACCTTGGAGTCAGGAAAAACCTGCCTGTGACCCAGCTGTATGACCCTTGGATAAATCAGCTCCCCTCTGACGGGCCTCTTGGCATTGTTAGGCCCACATTCTCTCTGCCTGGAAGTAGGGCCAGCATTAGGACTGAGTGAAAGAATGCTTGGAGGGGCCCTGCCTAGAGCTTCGGTTAGGCCCGATTTGTCCCTCAGCGTGGGATATTTATAAGGAGGCGGGGAGTTGTGAGAAGAGGAGGAACGTGAAGTACTTGAAGAGAAAGCGGAAATGGAAAATAAGAATATCGAGAGCGAAGACTCTGTCATGGAAGGACAGCTACCTCAGCAGGAGCAACTGGATTCAAGGAGGCATTTTCCTCCGTTTTACTAATTTTCTTGGGCCACTGGAAGGAGCAGTCCGTGAACGCACTCCCAGGCTCCCTGGGCCTCCCCACCCAGCCACATCCCCCAGACACTCACTTTCAACCCTGACAGGAGGAGACATTTTATGTGCCCCAGCGTTGAAGCCTTCTTTTGTGTGGTCATTAAGGTCCCGATATGTGCAGTAATATGTTGTTTTTATTTGGGGGGAAATATGAAGTCTTCCCTAATCCTGTTGCAGACTTGCATTACAGAGCCCAGCAGGGACGTTGAACTGGCAAGTTCTCTCTGAGGTCACGGGGTGCCACATTTTTTTCAGGGAAAGCTTCAACTGCTCAACTAAAGAATGTGTTTCTTTAACAGGCAAATGGAAAAGAGACTGCTGGGTGATTCCTTGAGGTATGCTTAATTAATTCCAATCTATTAATGACGGCAATTTTCTAGTTTCAGATGATAAATGGCAGCCCTTTCTAAAAGGCATCTTGAAGAGAAAGGATCTTCTCCCCACCCCCAGATTTTTTCTTTCCTTTGTCCTTGGCTACTTCTGTCGCTCGCTGCTCAGAATGAGCTCACATCAGTAATAGTCATAAATGATTTACAAAAGTAATTCCTGTCTAATCACTTGGGACTTGGAGGTTTTATGATGTTGCCAGATGTGCCATCAAAAAAAAAAAAAATCATCCGGTTCAGAAACTTGTGATAAATCGAGTCAGAATCCATTAATTCCCTGAAGGCAACTGGTTGGTTTGCATGGATTTGTGTTGGGGCTTTGCCCATCTTCTTCCTCTTCTCTTTATCCCTCCGTTCAAGTGCATAGAAGACAAAAAAAATTCTGTAAATTCAAAGTTCCTGAGAGGAGGTTAGCATTTACTACAAACCCTAGCACAACTTTTATGTTTCTCTTATGTGGGAACAAGACATTTAGTCCAAAGGGTGGGAGGGGAAAATGTGAAAAGCTCCCGGGGATCCTATTTCTCACATAGACTCGGTCTGTCACTCACGATGCTGGTGCTTCTGATATTCTCTTTTGAATGAAAGTTCCCCTCCGAATTCATCTCTACTTCCTCTGGACCCTCACCGCAGAAGTGTTCCATGTCTAATAAAGAATTTTGGTTATTCCACCTTATAAGGTTAGCAGTTTAAACATTTTTCCCTCCCGTGAAATTGTCATCTTGTTGAGTGTGAGTCCCACATTTTCTCCAACTACACTTCAAAGGATGCAATTGACCAGGGAGAGTCTAACTAGTTTTGGTGAATGAAGGAAAGAATCCCCAAATGGATGACTGTGAGTTTTCGTCCCAAAGCACATGGGGGAATAAATAGAAAGATCCATATTGAGCTTTTTAAACCACTTTGTTGGATTGCATACAGTAACTTAGCTGGGCAGTAGAAGACTTTAAATCAGCTTACACCATCTATCCAAGGATCTGACATGGCACCTTCCCAACCAAGAATTCTATGTTCCTAAATTACGGTCTCTCAGTAGAGATTAAATTATCTGTAATCCAGTGTAACAAGGCACAGGAGTGTGCTTTGATGACAACGCTTTAGGGAAAAAGTTCTCCATGTTGTCTCTGATTACAAAGTCAAGGAATGTGGTGAATTTGCTGATGTATAGGTTTTCTTTTAATGTAAACACAGGCAAGGAAGGGGGAGGGGAATGTGGGGTCCTTTTGGGGAATAGACTGAGTGTTGACATAATTCAGAGTCTGGAGGTGCTTATTTAAACAGCTTTGCAGAAGCGCACGAATGACTACGAGCTTTGAGTGTTCAAAATCTAATGTTTACATAATTCTTCATCTTTGGCTCTTCTAGGACATAAAGGTAGTATTTTTTGCCCAGAGACTGTAAATATCAGAATAGGAGTCAGAAACCTTCTTGATAACATTCTGTCAATACAACTAAATAACCTCTCATAGTTGAATAATTTCTAGATCAAACAGAGGGAAACACTGTAGCCTCCTGGGGCCCCCCATAAGCTGATCATTCTCCAGATTTCCTTCTACCCTTTGAAAAGATTTTGATGGGTAGAAATGAATGTAATTGCTTTAAAACTGTTAGTCAATCATTTTGGGGAGTTAGCTGTGTTTTCAAGGACTAAATTTACAATGAAGATAGTTAGACATTAGCCACTATAACTTGGATGACTTTCTCATGTTAGTCGATACTCTAGCCTGTAATTTATTTTAGTGCACGTATTTATTGAATAGAAATAGCTCACAAATGTCCTAATATTGGGACATCAGAATGTATCAGAGTGTAATCTATCTAAAGTATATCTCTAGGAAGTTAAACTGTATTTTCCTCACTTTTCATTTGGTTTTGGTCCATATGCATGCAGTTTTGTATCCTTGTAGTCATGAAGCAAAGACAATTTTTAATTCCGGTTCTGTTTTTCTTTCTATCACAAATGCATGCTGTTGCTTGTTACTCTGTTGAATGTTCTCGAGGATATTGCTTGCTATATTCAGCAATGTTGTCTTTATGAGCCAGTATAGGGGAAAGATCTTTTCTGTTTTCTAACACACAGTTATGTTTTTAGTGAGGAAAGAAAAATCATTGTTTGGCCATGGAGACTCATTTGGTGATCACATCTCCCTTTTGGTGCTGCTTCCTGGAAGGCTTAGAGTCACCTTTGTAGTTCGCTTTTTTTTTTTTTTTTTTGAAGATTTTATTTATTTGTCAGAGAGAACACAAGCAGGGGGAATGGCAGGCAGAGGGAGAAGCAGTCTCCTCGCTGAGCAAGGAGCCTGATGGGGGACTTGATCCCAGGACTCTGGAATCACGACCTTAGCCGAAGGCGGCGCTTAACCGACGAAGCCAACTCAGGCTTCCCGTGTAGTTTACTTTAAATACAGGACTAATGGTGAGCATTTTCCAGATTTCCTGCCTTTCTGCATTACATTTTCTCTCTCTCATCCAGTTCTACTCTGTCAACCAGTTTTCTGTTTTAGTTCAGTTCGTTTTATGTGTGTTCTATAAAGCACTTAAAATCCTTCTTACAGAAATTTTCCTTTTATTATTATAATATGTGCTTCATAATTATTGTTTTGGTTTCTGTATGACGTTCTATGGAGTGGAGGTAAATTATTATATGCTCTTTAGCATTTAAGTGGTTTCTATTTTTTTCTATTCATGTGGAAAATAATAACTTTCACATCCAAATTTTTTATGTCCATTTTTTTTTAAAGATTTTATTTCTTTGAGAGAGAGAGAGAGAGGGTGTGTGCGAGCACAAGCAAGGGGAGAGGCAGAGGGAGAGAGAGAGAATCTCAAGCAGAGTCCGTGCTGAGCGTGGAGCTTGATGCGGGACTCGGTCCACAACCCAGAGATACTGACCAAAGCTGAAACCAAGAGTCAGATGCTCATCCAGCTGGGCCACCCAGGTGCTCTGTCTGATGTCCATTTGTAAAAATTATTTTTTTTGGATACATTTTCAAGAATGAAGTGGCTTATTCAAAACTTCTTATCTGGCAACCAACCTCAATCTAATTTTGCCCTTTTTTGAAAGTAGGGAGGAGGATTAATCCATGATAAATCTATATTTATAGGTAGAGTACAGCATGTAATTATTGCTGAAAATTTACTTTTTATTGGAAGTAATTGAAACTTCACGTTCCAGTCTACTCAGTGAATATCTCACTTCTACGTGAAATAGGCCGGAGCGAATCTGGCCTTCAGAAGTCTCAACAATCCTCCTTGGTTAATGGAAGAGAAATCACTGAAAATAAAATAAATTTACCCAGTAAAATATTACATAGACACTAAATGTGACCTTTAAATATGACTCTAATAAGATTTAAAAGCTTTGTGTAAAGGACCTAACGTGTTCTTTAGTGATTTAGCATTTAGTGACTCCCTTTCCCATCTATATTTTCCATCTGAGGGTCATAACTGGAGGTAGAACTGTCCCCCAAAAGCATCTGGAGATGTGTAGGGATTGTTTGTCGTTGACAACTGAGGACTGCCGTGGGCAACTTGTGTTTCCCAGGCAAGTGTGTTCAACACCGTCACTGCACCGCACCGTCCAGTACCGCACACAAAACATTGTTCTGATCAAAATGTCCGCAGCCTCCATGGAGAAATACAAGCGTCTCAAAACTGGTCTTACTGAACATTGGGAGCCGATGGTTGACTTGGTGCCTGGTCCATTGTAGACCCACACTCGGCTGAGCACTGACTGTATACCAGGCACTCCTCAAGGCACTTAGATTATACGTGTGAATGAAACAGAGTCAGTCCTTCATGAAACATACATGTTCTACAAAGGGGCTCTTAATAAATCTTGCTTCAGGCCATGTAGATGGAAAAAGCAATATGTAAAGCTTCATTCACCGATATCACCAAATATGCAAAAGGACACTAAGTTATAGGGATGGGGCTCCAGTGGTAGCTAACATTCCATGCAATAAAAAAAGCGTTTTAGCCCTTGGTCAATCAACCCAACCCTTTTGATTTTGACCATTTGGGCTTAATTGTTTGTCTCTCTTCCACTGATCCCACCTTCCCCCAAACCCATGATTTTACATTCTACCTAAACCACAGAAAATTCATCTCTTGTGGAATGGAAGCCATCCTCCCTTGGGTGTTTAGACACCTCAAAAACTGTTCCAGCGTAGAGAGAAGTCTTTAAAAAATTAATTTTAAAGCAAAAAATAAATCTGTTAGCACTGGAGTGAAAAGTTAAGAACATTAAAACATTAAGACCCTAAAAAGTTCAGAAATCACTTCTCTGTTCTATCAAACTGCAATCGGATTGTGCTTTTTATTGTTTTATGTTTCAATTAACTCAATTGTAAGTGCTTGTCAGCATTGCATTCGAAGCAATACATTTGTCATAAAAAAGAGTAAAAATAATCAAATTCCATTGT
Organism: Ursus maritimus; assembly: GCF_017311325.1. NCBI lineage: Eukaryota > Metazoa > Chordata > Mammalia > Carnivora > Ursidae > Ursus > Ursus maritimus. The sequence goes on from NW_024424453.1 coordinate 40,487,846, forward strand.
TCATCATTTTAGTGTCTGTTCCCCTTATCTGTTCCTGCTACTTTGGAATATATTCTCTTGCTAGCAGCTGTTGTGATATGTTTTATAGGGAGATGTTTTAACAATTTTATTTCACTTATATATAGATTATTGCTTTTCAGAGTAAGAAAGGAAATGATCAGATGGGAAAGGAAAAAGGGAAATGGAGAATATATAAAACATGGGCAATGTTTACATTTTATATATTTATATGATATTTGCATACTGTATACTTAGTTTTTAAAAATATATCAACATTTTAAATTATTTATGTGATTGACCAAGTAGTAAAATGATTATTTAGCTATGCCATTTGAAAGAAAATATTTGTGTATTAACATTAGACTACAGGATATTGTTGATATCTGTGAACCCAGAATCAAATTGTTCTGATGTCTGCGCTGGTCTGGACCTCTTTGAACGCTCAGTGTTACTCTCTTCTCCTGATTCTCCTGACTTCTCATTCAGGCATGCTTGAAAGAGGGTGGTGGAAAAGTATACTAATTTATATACTAAAGGCAGGTGACTAATAAGATTTACTATCTTAAACGTCCCATGAATATTTTAACAGAAACACAAGTTTTACCTGAAAATATTAAAATGTGACTCGCAAAGTGCATATTTGGTATCAGTATTTTGAAGTCGAGCTATTTCTTGGTATAAAAGATCTTTGTAGCACCACTGAAATTACATCATACAACTCTTGCTTGTTCTCCCTGTCCTTCTTGATAGGAAAATTTCTTTTCCAAACAGTTTCACCTCAGATATTTATCTCTTACATGCCTACTAATTAATTCCTTCCCAATGGAGGGCCTTATTCTTGAAATCAAGTCACTTAAAAATACCCAGTATCTTCTATGCTCAATTTCTGATGCTATAATTTGTAAAAAGGTTTATTCTAGTTATTCATGGGCTAAGGAAATAGATTTTTAACGTCGTTGGGTTTGGCTGGTAGGTTTCAGTAGTAACATACTAAAGTAATATTTCTTAATATGATTCAAAAAAAGGATTCGTGGCGTTATCTTGGTTATCTCTAATATCATATTCAGTTTCTGTGTTGACTCCAGATAAATCCATCAAATTTCATTCCAATTACTGTTCTCTTCATCGTTACTGAATTTCCAAGCATTTTCTTAACACCTTATAAAGTTCATTGAGTTTAAAATGCTTTTTATGGAACAAAGGTGCATTAAAAATTTAACTTGATAGTGAGTTTCTATTCAGTGAATTGTATTTTACCATTGACTTATTGTGAAATTACAGTTTCATTCCCAGAATGAAAAAAGGGGGGTGCTAAATAAATCTAAGTTACATATAGAAATTCTGTGACTCTAATCACATATTTAAAGGAAAAGCCATAATGCTTTCATAAAACATGGGTAGTGATATAATATCAAAATATAAACAACTTCCAAAAAATCCTCAAAGCTATATATATCTGAAGTATATGCAGTCTGTTAATTTCCTAGAATCAGTGTTTCAGTTTTTGTGACTGATTTTAAATCAGTTATTTGGTTAGTGAATTAATGTGAACAAGGCTATTAGGGAGTTTTATGGTAACGTTTCCTTTGTTCTGTTTGCTTCAAGTCATTTTAAAACCGTTCATCATGGTCAGCATCTACCTGGAGAGTAGGTTATCAGGTGTACCATTAATAGAATTTCAGATTTGCAAAATCTCTTATATCTGTAGATGAAATATTCTCCTTAGCGTCCGCCTTTTAAGGGACATTCTTATGCCTCGCTACTATTATGTCACTTAAGGGGAGCTCTGACGGGCCAGGAAAGAAAACAAACAAAACAAAACATTCCAAATGCATCTTTCAGGTTCTTAGTTTGGTTCCCTTAGAAACAGACTCTGAGACAAAGATTTGAGTGAAATTAGTTGTATCAGGTGATGCAAGAAATTAGGGGAGGGGAGGATAAAACTGGTAGGATTAGGAAGCCAGCAGAGTATGCGTTATCAGGCAGATTACCATGTGGGCAACTGGTACTTAATCCCTCAGGAGGACTCTGGGAGACAGTGTAACACCTGCATCTGGGTGACCCCACCCTGGAGCAAGCAGCTTGGTGATTTACCCAGCAGCCCACTTGACTGAAGTTCTCCAGTAAAGAGGCTCATTGCCCAGCGTTTCCTGCTCCCACACCCATAGTGGAAATGGGTGCTGGTGGCCGGAGAAAGCCCTCTCACAGGGAGCTGCAGTTACTGGCAGTTGAGATGCTCTCTGACCAGCCCCCACCCACCCTAAATCCACCCCCCTACCCCATCCCCAGCCAAGGACAGCATCTGCGGAGCAATTACGAATTCATGGCCACCTAGCCTTTTGATCCTCAGAGAAATACCGCACTGCCATTTCCCTGTAAAAGGAAAGAATCACGGCAAATATTTTCAAAACAGCATAGATACTAGCTACCCTCAGATGCCTATTCTAGCGTATCTAATTGCCCAAATATCTATATACTATATAGGCTAATATTATAGCTAAATGTTTGCCCAAATCTACTTTACCAGCCCTGGAAATATTGCATCTTGGATGACCGCCCCCCCCCCATCCCTGGTTCCATTACCCATGCGGTGAAAGACCTCCCTCTGGAATTTAAATTCCTGGTGTCCTTTCCTTATTAAGTTGATATTTTAAGGCTTCTCCAAGTGAAATTTCTAATTCTGAAGAGGCAATCTCTATTGCTCACTCAAGTTTTTAACTCCTAAATCATTCAGGTCACATTTTAACTTTCGGGGAAAAAGGTATAAATTGCTGATGTGTTATATTGAATATCTTGCTGGTTGGTCAGGGGATAATGAGGTCATTTGCCTGGGGATATAGTTCCAGCTTAGGTCTACTAAGTATGTTTTTTATTTTGAGCCTTAACTGAAGAAATCTCTAGGGGCATCCCCTGTGCCCATCGAGAAAACTTTTCATTCTAAGCTTCATATGTGATCCGGGAACCATTTAAAGAAAAGTGGATTACCACGTTAATAGCGTTTGGGTGCAGCACAATAGCCCAATGAGACAAAAGTTCTGTTGGGAGTCACCGTAGATTAGAGGGGCCCTAATTTTTAAATTGTTCTTCCTGAAAAAAATATGGACCCCCAATCATGCCTGATATTTTTCAGGAGATTCCTCAAACCGTTGGCTTTACTTTTCCTCACCCACATTTGAAACTCACCTTGACTGATGGCTGCCCTAAGTGTTGGAATCAATTTTTAGTAACTTTGCAGTAGTCAGTCCCACGCATGTGGCAGGGGACAGTTCTTGGGCGCAGAGCTCCTCAATCACGTAGAAGTGGATCACAGTGAATTCCATGGAAGGAAGAGATTTGCCCCTGACATCTTTCTTTCTTTTTTTTTTTTTTTTAAGATTTTATTTATTTATCCGACAGAGATAGAGACAGCCAGCGAGAGAGGGAACACAAGCAGGGGGAGTGGGAGAGGAAGAAGCAGGCTCATAGCGGAAGAGCCGGATGTGGGGCTCGATTCCAGAACGCCGGGATCACGCCCTGAGCCGAAGGCAGACGCTTAACCGCTGTGCCACCCAGGTGCCCCAACCCTGACATCTTTCTTTTCCTAGTTTGCTTCTCTCTTAAGAAAGCAGTGTTTCATTCTTCGAGTCACGGAATCATGAGGTTAAAATGAGAAGGAACTTTGAAAATACGTGATCAAGTTTAGTGTCCTTACCCTAACGATGGGAAACTTGAGATTGCCTGAGGAAAACAGCAGATCTGGGCCATGTACTCACATTTCCTCTTTCCTCGTTCAACGTTCTTACACAGTCCACAAAATACTTACCGAAACACATGGAAAAAACAACTATTCATTTTTAACAAGTGGTGATAACTAGTAAAATTACAAAGCAAAAATGAAAATGTCGGCATGCCTTTTATCAAGCCTGCTCCATTTTCTCTGTACTACTAAAACCTTTCAATATCGTCTACTTATTTATTTTGTTTCTCTGCCTCTGCTAGAACAAAAACTTCAAAAGAATAGCATTTTGTCAGTTTTATTCCCTGAGGGTACTCCAGTCCCTTAGAACAGCTTCAAGGTGTTCAGTAAATATTTGTTGAATGAGTGAAGGTGTGGAATCCAGACTCTTCATCGGGATAGTATATTTTATCGTTTGGAATTAAATCCTAAGGATCCAAGGATCTGTATTTCTTTCATATGAAGCTAATTTTACAATAGGAAGAAGTTCTTATTTTAAAACTCTGAAAATCTGAATTATCAGATATCAGAATAAATTCCCTTTGGAGATCATGATTCATCAAAAAGCTTACCCACATACCGACAGTTAAATACTGATTACTCAGCTTTATTCCAGTGACTCAGTTGGATCTCTGCTGTTGCCTTTTCAGGCAACTCATTTGCTCTCATTTGACATTTCTTTTCTATATCTAAAAATTCTACAAATAAAGCCCATCTTAAGAGCTGCCCCTGCCCCCTGACCACCCAGGATAGGATGTAGTCTTATTCTAAATATCAGCACCATTCCTTTTCTTCTTTTTTCCCCTCCAGTCACTGTACTATACATTAGATCCCCAGGATTTATTTGTCTTCTAACTAGAAATTTATATTATTTGACCATATCCGCCCATTTCCCCCACTTCACTTCCACCTCCCCCACCCCCTCCCCATGCATCTGGCAACCACCAATTCTGCTCTTGGTGTCTATGAGTTTGTTTTAAGATTCCACATATAAGTGAGACCATACAGTATTGTTTCTTTCTGATTGATTCCACTTAGCATAATACCCCGAGGGTCCATCCATGTTGTCTCAAATGGCAGGATATCCTTTTGTTTTATGGCTAAATAATATTCATGTGCGTGTGTACAATTTCTTCATCCATTCATCCGTCAGTGGACACTTAAGTTATTTCCATGTCTTGGCTATTGTAAATAACGATCCAGTGAACATGGGTGCATGTATCTTTTTGGAGAGAGCGGTTATGTTTCCTTTGGGTAAATACCTAAAAGCTGAATTGTTGGGTTATGTGGCAGTCCTTTTTTTTTTTTTTTTTTTTTTTTTTTTTTTTTTTTTTTGAGGCACCTTCCTAGTGTTTTCCAGAGTGGCTGCACCAGTGTTCACCAACAGTGCATAAGGGCTCCCTTTTCTCCACATCCTTGCCAATACTGATTATTTCTTGTCTTTTTTTATAACAGCCATGCTAGTAGATGTGCGATATCTCTGTTGCTTTGACTTGCATTTCCCTGATGATGAATGATGTTGAGCACCTTGTCATGTATCTGTCGTCCATCTGTCTGTCTTCTTAGGAAAGATGTCTAATCAGATCCTCTGCCCATTTTTTAATTGAATTTTTGTTGTGTTATATGAGTTTTTAAAATAGATTTTGAATAGCAATCCCTTATCAGATATGATTTGCAGATACTTTCTCCCATTCCATAAGTTGCCTTTCCATTTTGTTGGTAGTTTCCCTTGGTGTCTGTACCCCCATTGTGTTGAAATACATTATTCTCGCCCCGTTTGTTTTGCTCTTTTTCTTCGAAAAGAGACAAGATGTCCATTGCACCATCCATTTCACCAGCCCTCTGACCTGACATTGTTATCTTCTTTTCCTCGTTTGTTTTACAGAAGAACTATATTTCCTTTCTTAAACAAAGCGGTGAGATCACACTGAACCCTTCAGATTTGGCTGCCAGCTCCCCAGCCTGCTGAACTTGTACCTTCTCTTAACCAGCAAGGGAAGGTGACCTTGCCACCTTCCTGGGAAGCACTGGCCTGCTTCATTATCCTTGGAGTTCATGAAGAGGCCCTTCCTCTTATCAAGGAACCCTTCACTTAATAAAGTGTCCCACACAGACTACGTAAGCAGTGAAGTACCCTGGGTTCAGTCTAATGTCTGAAAACAAACATGAATCACTACTCCCTGTGTTGAGAGGAGGGCTTTAAGTTAAAAGGAAAACAGAAAGCTAAGGACGTGTCACCTATTCTTACTGTCATTGTGACAAGTAGCCACAAATACATGTGAGTCCACAGACCAGTGAGTCCACACTTGGCTTGGCGTTTCTGTGTATCCCAGCCACTTGACCCCTTCGTCAGTCAGCGGGTGTTCTGTCTGCGGCCGGCAGAGTCAGGTTAGCTATGCAAAGATCGCTGGAGACCAGAAAAAGTTATCAACTTCTCCCTTTGCTGCTGCTAGCTCACTATTATCTCATTTAACTTCCCTGTCTGAAAGCATGAGTGCCTTCTCAGGTACACAGTCATTCTGTTGGGGAGCGGGGGCTGTTAAAGACACCCCAAAGGTTGTTCCTCACACACCTGTATATAGATGCAGTGAGGACCTTGTGATCCTAGCCGCACAACCTCCCGCCCCGTTCTGGTGGGAGCAGCGTGCCCACCTGTGCAGAGTGGACTTGTGTCTTTACTTCTCCATCCCGATCTGTTCCCCACCACATCACCCGGGAAATCTAAAAGCAGCTGAGTTCTCAGACTTACAGTGCAGTCCTATTCAAAAAAATTAAAAAGGCACTGCAAACAGCATCTCCCTCCCTTATGTGGGCAAAAGCTTAGGTTGTCCTCAGAATGCATTTGGACCGTACACACTTGTTTGCCCTGTGGTGCCCTGCCTTGCCATCTTCCTACGTCCAACTTTGATTTCCAAGTTAAAAAAGAGAAACTCTTGGGATCCCTGGGTGGCTCAGTGGGTTGAGTGTCTCCCTTTGACTCAGGTCATGATCCCAGGGTCCTGGGATCGAGTTCCACCTCAGTCTCCTTGCTCAGTGGGGAGCCTGCTTCTCCCTCTGCTTGTGCTCGCGCGCTCTCTCTCTCTCTGAGACAAATACATAAAATCTTTAATATGCAAGGTAAATTTGATAATCCCATTGATGGTACATTACTGGAGTCAACATCCTACTGAAATTCACCCATGAATTTTTTTCAGGTATCTTTTACCAACTTTTCCCTGAAGGGCTGGTTCTACTTTCTAGAGATGAGGTTTTGGACTAGGCTCCATAACTTCTCAGGTTATCAGTTTGGGCCAGATGATAATAGAATTTGATACTAGCTAGCAGATAAGATTTGTGAAATAAGAAGGCCAAAGATGGATTCTCAGAGTGAACCATTCATTAGTTGATTCCAGAGCTAATTGTCACCACACTTTCCTCATTCCACTCCAACACACCCAGCACAGTGCTAGGCACAAAGAAGAAGAACATTTGTGACTTAGCAGAATTATCTAGACCAAGGGTTGGCAAATTACAAATCTAGTCTACATCTTGCTTTTCTAAACAAGATTTTTTTGGAACACACCATCCATGCCATTGGCTTATGTATTGTCTATGACTTACTTTCACCCTACAGGATCAGAAATTGTAAAAGGACCTCATCTGATTCCAGAAGCTTGAAATGTTTGTTATCTGACCCTTGATAGAAAAAAAAAGTTTGCAAACTCTTGCTCTAGTTCTGCCACATAAAACTCCATGCAATAAACATCGGTTTTTAATATGAACATGAATTCAGTTTCTGGCCCAGACCCTAATTAACTGTGTAACTTTGGATGAATTTCCTTTCTGCACCAGTTTCCCCGTCTTGTTAAAATGAAGACAATTATACCTATATGATAGAGTTGGAAGGATGAATTTAGTTAGTAAATGTAAAGCTCGCAGAGCCATGCCTGGGTCAAATAAACACTCAGGGAATATTAGCTCTTACTCATTAAATTAATTGGTTTTATTGGTCCTGGGGATATGGCCCTATTACCAAGGACCAAGACATGTTCAAAGCACTTGATAATATTTTATTTCAGTGTGGCAAGAACATGAAACAGGACAGGATCCTAAACGCTGCCTGACAACACAGTGGGCATTGAGCAGAGGAAAGGAATTTTTATAAGCTCTCTTGGTTAGCATACATTTGAGCCATTTCTACAAAAACATGACAAATAAGATTTTCTGAATATATATCATGACAGTGCCTTGGCAATTAATAACAAAAGCAGCTGAAGGCATGGTGCCCTGCATATACTTACATTTTGCAATATATTGCAGAAGCCATATGGTCTAGCGGAAATTTATTAATAATGATCACTAGCACATAGGAAAAGATGTATGGATTTTACTGTAGCCTGAGAAATGAAGCATCAAGGAATAAAATAGCTGCCTTGTTCATCTTCCCACAGTTCAAATCTGAAATTTGAAATCCAAGTGTATATACTGTCATTTAAACCAGGAGTTGGCCAACCTTTTCCTGTAAAGAACCAGATAGTATTTTTGGCTTTGCATATCATGTGGTCTCGGGTATAGTTATTCAACTGCTGTTGTCACAGAGAAGCAGTTATAAACCACACACAAATGAATTAACATGGCTGTGTTCCAATAAAGCTTTATTTATAAAATCAGGTGGTGAACAACATCTGCCCCAGGGGCCATGATTTCCAGACCTATGATTTTAAACAATTACAAATCATATTTTCTTTTTTTCTTTCTCTTTTCTTTCTTCTGTCATTCTCTCATTTTTCTGTATACTACCTATTTCCCCCATTCAGGTAGTCTCACTTGCAGGGAATATAAGATCTGCCTGAAGGAAAAGAAGCATATTGTGCTATCTGAATTTCAGTTTGTTTTGTCAAGTATTTCTATGCAGTTGGAGTAGTGGGGAGGATGAGCATTGCTGTTTTCTTCTAGTAAGTTGAAACGAGATTGTGAGTCATGAATGGACAAAGAGCCAATAGTGGGCTGAGGCTAAAATGTTTATTTAAACTCCATGCCTTAGTCTCGTATTTTGAGAATAGAACTAAAAAGGAGAATGGGTAAATTGCATAAGTTAAATAAGCCTAATGCAGAATTTAATTCAATGATATAAACTGTTTATGCCCAACACAGCATCAATAATTCCAGCATCTTGCTGTTTAACAGTGCCTGTGTTATATACAGGAATGTGTGTTTTTTGAACCACTTGAGATAGCTTTGACAAAAAGAAATTGTATATATTTAAAGTATACAACTTGATGTTTTTATATATACACATACATTATGAAAACATCACAATCAAGCTAAATGACTTATCCATCACTTCTACATAGTTGTGTGTGTGTGTGTGTGTGTGTGTGTGTGTGTGTGGTGAGATTTAAAATGTTTCCTCTGAGAAAAATCCAAGTATACAATCCAATATTATTTTTACTACCATGCTGCACATTATGTCGACAAAATTTATTCACCCCATGTAACCCGAACCCCTGTACCCTTTGACCAACATTTCCCTGACCTCCCAGCCTGGGCAACCACCATTTTTTCCTTTCTGCTTTTCTGACTTCAACTTTTTCAGATTCCACATAGAAGTGAATCTGTGGTGTCCGTCTGTGTCTGGCCTATTTTACTTACCCATAACGTCCTTCCGTTCATCATTATTGCTGGAAATGGCAGGATTTTTTTTAAGACTGAATAATATTACTCTGTGTGTGTGTATTACATGTGTGTATTATGTGTGTATACGTGTGTATTATATAAATACCTCTTTTTAAATCTCTTCTTCCATATATGGACATTGAAGTTGTTCCCATATATTGGCTACTGTGAATAATGCCACAGTGAACATGGGAGTACAGATATTTATTCAAAATACTGATTTTATTTCTAAAGAAATGAGTATCTTGTTAAATATGAGACCGTGTACTATCCAGAGCATCATGTTACTAAATCTTCATGGCATCCGTCAAATTAGATCTTAGTCTGGTGCTATTTTTCTGAATGTGCCAACTATTTGATTTCCTAATTTTTTATGAATGTGGAAGGAAAAAAATATATTAAAATCTCTGATTATCAGCTAGAAGTCCATATCCACATGAACTGAAAGACCAAAGCAATTTAAGGAAACTCCAGGTAAAGCCATGTGAAGTAAAATCTTAATTACCACAGATTATTTACTTGGGAACCCAAACTAGGGCACAGAAAGGAAGTAAGGGACGTCCCTGAGCATCACGACAACCGATGCTCTCATTCTTGGCTCATCAGTCAACCCAAGGTTTCTTCAGTGTTCACAGAGTTTTAATTTAAATAGAATTCTTTGCTTTCTTTTTCCTCGCTCACACAGCTTTTTATTTTTAACTTTTTATGGAAGCTGGATGGACATACAGAAAATACATATATCGTAAGTAAATAGTTCAATCAAGTCACAGTACTCAGGTCAAAAACCAGATTACCTGTACCCTGGAGCCTCTTTTCTTCCCTCTTCCATCACTGCCCCTAGGAGCCGCACTGTCCTGGCTCCTACCAGCATGAATTTGTGTGGCCTGTTCTTGTGCTTTGCCTGCTACAATCACACAGGCTGGGCCCTGTTGTGCCTGGCTTCTTTGACTCAATATTACGTTTGGGAGATCATCCATATTGTCACATGTGGCTATTGTTTCTTTTTCATTTCCAAATGGTATTCTGTTATATGTGAGTACACCATGGTTTATTTACCTATTTGATTGACGATGGGCCTCTGGGAAGTTTCCAGTCTGGGACCATCGCCAATATGGCGGCTATGAACTTCCTAATATGTGTCTTTTGGTGACTACTTATGCACGTTACCACTGCGTATACTCCTACAAGTGACACTGCTGAGTCATGGTATCTGAATACGCTCAACTTCAGTCATTTTTACCAAGCCCCCTCCTGAAGCTCACAGCCATTCTTAAACAAATTAGAAGTCAGTCCTGCTACCGGCGTGCAGCTGGCAACAGTGAGAGCTGCAGTGACATTTAAGAGTGCTCAGAACCCGGGCTACTTAGCATAGGAACATTGTTGTGCCTGGGGCAGAGCAGCGGTGATTGATTTTAATTGTGTTGACTTTGACTCACCAAGAATGTCAAACCATGGTTAATCACTTCTGTTTTTTGTTTTGTTTTGTTTTGTTTAGAGAGCGCACACATGGGTCAAGGGGGGAAGGGGCAGAGGGAGAGGGGGAGAGAGAATCTTAAGCAGGGTCTAGGCCCGGCATGGAGGCCAAAGCAGGGCTCGATCTCATGACCCTGAGATCATGACCTGAGCTGAAATCAGGAGTCAGACACTTAACTGACTGAGCCACCCAGGCACCCCAATCACTTCTGTTTTAAATGGCAAGAAAGGACATCTTTGATAATGTAACCATCAGTTTTAAAGTGTCCACTCTTACACTGGTAAACGTCTCTTCTTGGAAAAGTCATTTTTGCTACCCCTCGTTGTCCAGTACAATCCACTCTCTTTGGTGAATAAATTAATGAGTTCTATGATATATTTTGATGATATACGTCTTTTTTTTTTTTAAAGATTTTATTTGTTTATTTGAGAGAGAGAGAAACAGCCAGCAAGAGAGGGAACACAAGCAGGGGGAGTGGGAGAGGCAGAAGCAGGCTCCCAGCAGAGGAGCCCGATGCGGGGCTCCATCCCAGGACCCTGGGATCACGCCCTGAGCCGAAGGCAGACGCTTAACTACTGAGCCACCGAGGCTCCCCGATGATATATTTCTTATCTCAGAGCATGGATATAATATTAAAAACTGTGACTGTTTAGGAAGCCAGAGGAGCCAACTCAGCAAAACTATGCATATAGAGTGTTTCAGATATTTCTGTGCAGTTCCACTATTTTGATTATAATTTTGTAGTCAGGACAGAGGACCTTGATCTATGGAAGTTTTAAGGTCTCTGAGCATAGAAGAAGTTCAAAAGTTTGGAACTCTGAACTCTGGTGTAAAGGTGTGTGCTGTGACTGCTGGGAGGGAGCTCTTTAATAGGGCCCTGTCCTTGGCTTCTTTGCTCTCTTGCTCTTTGCACTGGCAGAGCTCTTGCTGACTTCAAAGAGAGAGCCTCTCGCCAGGTACAGGAAGTGCCCCTGAAGGCATTAGAGTGAGATGAGCAAATGGGCTGTGTGGGAGGATTCCAGTAGGGGCTCTTGCTAATGGGGAGCACCTTGCTAACTCAGAGGAGTACCAGTGCTCATAATATGTATGTCAACCACGTGTGGGGAGACAATATCTGAGGTAGTCAGGCTCAGTGACTTTTTTTTCTTCATTTAAAATGATATCTAAGTGTATCTACTTAGTGTATCTGAATTTAAGTATGAGTATATGATATAAATATTTGTGTAAGTCTTATATATTTTTCATACTGAATTCACATGACTGCAAAAGAAGTCTCCCTATTGAAGAATCCTGAACATTTTGACAGGATGTTCTAAAATGTACTTGGAAGAACTTCCGATCTTGAGTGGGTCTGGCACAAGTTACATGGCTTCCAAGGGAGTATAAGATTCCAGATTCCCATGTTTTGTGCTCTTGACTATGGGCCAGGTTCTTTCTGAGGATCATTTCCTATCTTCACAGTAACCCTGAAAGGATAACATCATCATCCCCATTTTATAGATGCAGGAACTGAGGCTAATCCACTTTCCCAATGTCCTGTAGTTAAGAAGTAGCAGAGCTGTGGCCTTCACCAATTCCCTTCCTGTTATCCCATTCTTGAGTCAGGGGATTTGCAGGGGCTGTTTCTGGGGGTGCATGTAAGCCACAACAACCACAAAAGGAATGACGGGGAAGAAGGGAATGGTGGGTGGAACAGATGCACAGTGAATACCAAATGGGAAATCGGAAAAGGGAAAAAAAAAAAAAAACTATCAAACGGGGCTGATCAATTTCAGGCAAATTTGTAAAGCTCGCAGCCAGGGGTTGTCAATCCCAGCTGCGTGCGGAATCACCCAAGGCCCAGACTCCAGGAGCCAAGCTTCTGTTTCCTTTGGTGCAGGATGAAGCCCCAGCAGCAGTGTGTTTGAAGCGCTTCCCAGATCATTCTCCCCAGCCAGGGTTGAGAACCGCAGATTGAGATTAAATGCCTTTGTAGACTGAGCAATTAAATCTAAATCATGAAAGTAATTTTTTAAAGAAAGCATGAAAATGGAAGCATATATGTGAAAGGGTTTGACAAACTGCAAACTGTTCTACATATGGCACTTTAATGAAGAGATAAATGGCGACCATAATTTATGAAAGTAATTGGACACCTGGTCCATCGTGGCGAGGGGGAGGGGGAGACAGGGCGTGTTGAAGGCTACCAAGGAGAGAGTTTTCTTTATGCGACAAGATTGGAGGCCAGGCTTTCCTGGTGACTGGACCATCACAGTCCCTCTGGCCCAAGGGCTGTGGGAAGGAAACATGGGACACAGAAAAGCCAATGATACCTAAGGGTGGAAAAGTAAGGGGCCACCTGGGTCTTTGGGTTTGCAGGCCCAGGACTGTTCCCCGTACTCTCCTATAAATGGAGAAGCTCTGGGGTGGAAGAAAGTCATTCCTGACATTTGGGGATGAGTCTGTAGTATTTATTAAACCAAACTGGAGCTGACCATTGATATAGAGGACAGAACCTTAGGATTTTCATTTTAGTCAGGTTTTAAAAAGCATTCTCCTCAGAAGTACATTTTATACGTGAGGACATGGCCTAACTCTTTTGGAGCTCAGAGCCCTAAACTACCACTTGAAAATGTGTACATGAGGCAAGTCAGAGAGGTACAGTCTCTGTCTCTCTCTCTCTCTCTCCCTCTCTCTCTGTGTGTATGTGTGTCTCTCTCGCCATCTCTCCCACGCCCATAGTTTTATCTAAAAATCATTGTTAAAGGAACGCAATGTGTAGCATAGTATTTAAAGGTGGATACCCTTATAATCACTACCCATGGAAGAAGCTAGATTTTGCCAGATACCACAGGAGCCCTCTACCTGCCTCTTCCCAAACACAACCCTGCCCCCCCCCAGGAACCACTATCCTAACTTTGATGGTAATCAACTTAATGCTTTTTTTCCCCCAGATATTTTGATTACCCGAATTTACATCTCCAAACACCAGAGTTAAGTTATTTTTTAATTATTCATTTAGATCTCTTTTAATCTATAGGGTTGCCCCTTAATTTCTTTTTTACTGCATGACAGTTTGTTGAAGAAGACGTTTCATCTCTGTACAGTTTGCCGCGGCCTGTATTTTGCAGGTTATATTCCCACCGTGGGGTTTCACATCATTCTTCGGCCTCTGCATTCCCTGCGAATCGGTAGTTGAATCTAAAGTGTTAAGTCACATTCACATTTGGTTGTTTGGGGGAAGATATCTTCTTAGGTGGTGGGTGACATTTTCCTCAAGAGGTACGTAGTGACTAATTATCTCTTTTTGTCTTGGAAGGAGCCACTGATTCTCTGTGCTTACATCCTTAATTCATTAGGAGTAAATGAGGATATTCCAATTGTGTCCTTCTTCATTTGTTTGTTGAAATATTTCTGTGCAGAGAAACTTCCCCTCATCTACTGTTTGCTTATCTGCTGGTACAGTTTGTGGAAGCAAAACAAGACAAGTGCTTGACTATTTCATTTTATTTACCAAGGTTCAAAATAAAGAGTCAGTTCCCCAACATCCTCTCAAAAAGAAGCCAATTAATTTTTTTGTATCATTAGGAACTCATGAATATAAACATACATGATTTGTTTCAATCTATCACAGTTATGATTTATAATCTCATTAGGGGTCTGTTTTCATGGCCCACGATGGCTACAACTATGCCTGTATAGCCATTAGCCCACGAATGGTGGCTAGAAGACAAATAGGGCCTGACGGGTGCTCCCCCTCCTTTCTGGCTGCTGAATGTCATGTGACCCAGGAAAGGAAGGTGGTAGAGTGGAGCCAGTCCACGTTTCAGAGTCACCAGGAAGAGACCTGGGTTTGAATCTGACCTCTGTCACTTCTTAGTTGTGTGGCCTTGTGTTTCTCCCCAGGCCTCTCTGAGACTCTCTTTCCTCATCTGGAAAAGTGAGAGTACCAGCGTTTGCCTTAGCTCTGTGCAGTCACTGAGCATGTGCACAAAGCGCCAGGCCCAGTGCCCAACAGGTGGTAGGGATGGGATTCAAATTCCTTCTCTCTCCTGACCTCTGAAAAGCACAGCTCTGGGCATGTACTGAGTCTGAGCGCAGAGGCCCAGCTGGGGCCGAGGTTACCAGGAATGAAAGCGCGTGGAGAATGGGGTCATCCCTTCGGAACATGTTCAAAGATTGCGGCCCATCAGTGCATGTCGTTCTCCTTTTTCTCCTTCTTGCCTTTTTTTTGCCTCTACCTGAAGAAGCTTTTCATTATGCGACGAAATTTATTTTCATTCCCTGTGTTTTCTGAGGAAAGTTAACTGGTAATTCCTAGGAGCCCTTTACTGTAACACAAAGCAGCCTCTCCAACTTTTGAAAAGGATCATCTTAGCCAAAGCGCCGTGGGCTTCCCAGGCAGACCCCTGGGCACCCTGGCCTGGGTCTCGTGGGAAGGACTCCAGCTTCTAGGGAGGACAGTTTTCTCTGGCTGCATTTCAGAGGTGCTGTGACAGTTGTCAGCTTTGCACTCCCTCTACCCGCCCCCAACACACACACACACACACACACACACACACACACACATCACACACCACAGCCACCGCCACTTATGCTGCTTATTTGTTTCCCCCAAGGCCCCTTTAAATTCCCAGTGTGCTGTTCTACATTTTCCCAAGTTATTCCTTTTCATTTGTGAGAACATATCATCATAAAATATAAACATGCTTAGAAATTGCCATTTGTTTCCAAAGAAAAAGCACTTCTCTCTGGGAAAGCTATAACTGAAACCAGATGCAGCTAGGTACATCCCAACCAGTGGTTTACCCAGCCTGGATGACCTCTATCCACTAGACAAGGAGGATTCCGGGGCATTCTGCCATAGTAACATAAAACTTTATCAACACGTCGATGTTTTTTCATGGGAGAAGCAGGAAGGCATTTGCTAAGGCCTTATGTTGCTATAGGGTTTGACTCTATCGGTGCAGGGAAATTCAAGAGCACTTTCGCCTATGGTCCTTGCGATAATACTGAAGAAAGCTAAGGAGGTGCTTCTTTCCCATTTTATAAAAGAGAAAACTGAGACTCAGAGAGGTGACTCAAGGTCACAGAGCTGCTAGAGCCAGGCCTAACACTCAGTTATCCTTACTCCTTATCCAGTGGTCTCTGTGCTGCCCAACATGGGTATCTACTTATCTCAGGCAGTGTGACTTCCTACCTTCACACACACCTTGCTCGTCCGGTGGGATGGCTCCTGGCCTCTGTACTTGAACTTCCAACTGATGCAGGCCCTGAATCTTATCAGTTTCCCTTGCAGTCTGCCTATCATGAAGAGGCCCATTCATTCACCTGCAGTCGTACTCAACACCTAGTATGTATCAAGCGGTGTGACCCTGTTAGTAGAGAACCAAACACTCGCAGAGTGCATGAAGTCAGGTGCAAGAGCGATTCTCTGTACTGAAATTGAAAAAAAGGATTGTCTCTGGGTTAAGGAAAAAAACCAATGTGTATCCATACATCACCTTGCAGTAAAGAGTAAGGAAGTCTCAAGATAACTTCTCATTTTCTGGCTGCTTTGATGAGAAAAAAAGGAAGAGAGTGTCCAAGCACAAAGCTGGAAATAAGCACCTAATGAGTTGTCCTTGTGCCTGAGCCGTTTTGTCTTTCCATTTGAAGTAACACTACTATGTTGTTGGGGGTCTACTAGAACATATCGCACCTTTTGGTGCCAAGACTGAGATTTCCGGGGGGGGGGGGGGGGGGGTCAGTCCCTTTGCTGTTTTTCTATCACACCTGCCAACAGGCTGTAAACTGCCCTCTCCCACTTCCCATGCCCAAACTCTGTTGTTGTTGTTTTTTAAGATTTTATTTATTTATTTGAGAGAGACAGTGAGCAAGTGAGAGAGAGAGAGAGAGAGAGAGCATGAGCAGAGGGAAAGGGAGAAGCAGACTCCCCATGAGCAGAGAGCCTGATATAGGACTCGATCCCAGGACCTTGAGGTCATGACCTGAGCCAAAGGCAGATGCTTAACCGACTGAACCACCCAGGCGTCCCACTGAAACTCTGTTTTATCAGAATCTTCAGATAAAGCGTATGCTCACTCTTCTTGCTTTCAGAAATGGTATTTTCTGGACAATCGTATTGGACCACAAACCACAACTTCAAGGCTTCAGGAAGTCCCTGGGTTTATCAGGGTTTATCAAAAAACTGTATTCCAGAATGGTTTTGGAATGCAGGCTCCTGAATACTGAACCAACCGCTCCATAAGGATTTTTAGGCTGATAATGAAGAGAGTCAAATGTGATCCTTGAAATGAAGGAAAAATAATCTGGAATCAAAAATAGAAGTAAATTACATAGCATGGCACACATATCTCATTTTAAAACTATTGCTATGTTCCGAGTAAAACATTTGAGAGAAATGTGCTGATTTAAATCCTTTTTTTCTATAGAGAACTATCAACTAGGCGTATATATAGGATTATCTTAAAGAATGCATCTGTATCATCTTACATAACAAAAAAAAAAAAATCCACTGCTTAACATGTTTTGTAAAACCCTCGTGTGCGACCGTTAATTGAATACTGTCATTGCACTGCCTTTGGACACTTCACTGTGACTCCCGCCCAACCAGTCCGTTTGACAGCTGTATTGCCCTCACTGCATGGTTCAACAGACACCAACCAAGAGACCATTTTCTTCTGTTTAAAAAACAGAACATGTTTTTTTTTTCTGTATACGAGAATTCATCTTGCGACAGCTTAGCTGTTATAGTTTTAACCAATATACTTAACAGTCATCAAAAGTCTTTTGATTAGTAGTATCGTGATTCATTTGGAGAAAGCAGTGTGTAAGAGAAAGAGAACAAACTGATCTTGAGGTTACAAGCACCTCGTTCAAAAGCTAACTCAACCCCTTGGACCTTATGTGATAGTGGACAGTCATCTATTAAGTAGGGATGGTCATTCATGCTCTTGACTGTCTAATGGGGTCGCCAATGCAGGTCAAGTGAGATGAGTGCCTAGCACCTCCAAGAGTGTGAAGTGATGGATAATAAGACATTGTTATCCTTTAGGTTTTGTTTTTATGCTTCACACACACACACACACACGCACACGCAGTCAACAGCTTTGCAAATTTACCTTTTTTAGTTGTAATTTATGGTCTACTTCCAAAAATTTTTAAAAACTGTCTTATGACACAAGACACCAATATAATAGCATCAATCAAACAGTGATATATGAACAGCAACCAGATAACAATGGCAAGAAAAATTAGCTTCAAAGCAGCTGGGACAAAAGGAAAAACACACTTCTGGCATGGTTCTCCTAGTCTGTTTGTGAGAACTCTGTTTGTCCTTACGCTGTCTCTTACTTAAATAATAGGCGTTGTAGATCGTTGTCAAAAACTTTTTTTAGGAAACCAGGATCTTTATTAAGGTACCTCCTTTGGTAAAATGTTGTTAGTGCATCTAAAGTTGATTCTTGGTGAATTGGTCTTGCTCAGATCTCTTTTAGAACATTGTTAAATAAAAGCCACCTTTCTAGTGCTATGTCCACATTTTGAATGAACAGGAAATTGTCCTTAGAAGAATTTAAGTCCTGTGCTTTCATGACATTTCTGTATCCCATGAGGGGCACACATGTGCCTGACGTGTCTGTACTCGTACACTCTGGAAATGACCCTGGCCCTGAGTTGTATTAATAGCTCTTTAATTTTTGTTCCGGATTCTGTCAGTGGTATCTGGACCTTAGAGGTGACACTAAGAAATGGAAAAATAATCTAGATTATTACCAAATTCAAATGGATGCTCAGGTTCCAGTTGAGGCAAAAAGTTCACCCTATAGACTCATGAAGTCTTAGAGGAAGTATCTTTCACTGGACAGAGCCACACAGATAGGAGTTTGTTTCCAAGCTTTGGTGTTTATTGCACGGCTGTAGGAAAGTCACACAGTATATCCATTCCTGAGGCTTTCCATCTGCAAAAGGGGATGACCAACTCCAACTTGCAGAGTTGCTCTCTTACAGGTGCAGTAGCTGCCATAGAGACAGAAACCAACACACGTCAGCTATTACACTGCTACTCTCCCTTATCTACAATCCTAAAAATCCCCAAATTTCCAGAATCCACAACTACTTCTCATAACTCACTTGACAAAAATATCTCCCCTGAAACTCAAGTGCAACCTAACCTGAGCTGATGTAAGGATATTCATAGTCTTTCAACTATTCGGAGAAATTGAAAAACAAAAGCAGAAGTATTTATGTGTTTGGTTATGGAGTGCTGCCCCAGACTCTATTGGGGATCATACATAACAAATGGCATATGCACTAAATTACCTTTCTAAACTCTAAAAAATTATGAATTCCCAAACACATCCAGCCCCAGTGGTTTCAAGTAAGAATTGATGACCTATTTTATCCCCAGGGTTGCAAATTTCCTTAATGTCTAGCTTGTCAGAATGTGCACTGAAAGCAGAAGTCTCTTCTGCATCCCTGACGCACAATAATGCCCCCACCCCGGACCTGCACTAGTCATCGTTGGGTTCTTTCCATGGGGGGAAGGTTGGTACTTTGGTAGCAGGCACCCTGGTTCCCTGATCCAGTAGTTAGATCGTTCTTCCTTATGCTAAACTGAACTCTGCCTCCTAGTAAATTCTCCTACTTGCTCCTCTTCTGCGGAGCTGAGAAAACAGAGGATAAGCCAGCAGCCTCTTCCTGATGACTGCCCTTCAGGTATTTGAAAGGAGTTCTCATCCTTAGTTAAGTCTTGTCTTCTTACAGATCAGCAGTCCCACTCCCTGTTGCCAGTCTTTATTCGACCTAATTAATTGTTCTTTGTCAGTTTTCTATTCTTTTGTCATTGGACACGTGTTATCCAGAGTTAAAGATACTATGATCTCTGTCTTAAAAACCCTGTTTCCAACTACTGATGATCAGCATCCTCTTCTCCGGCCCCGACAGTATATTCCTGATGCCTGAAGTGCAGTGGGTGATTCCGGCCAGTTCAAATTCTGAATTATCCACTCGATTAGACCTGAGGCAAGTTCTAGAAACTCTCAGGCCCTCAATCCCCTTATCTGCACAGTAAGGATAGTTGAGCTTTGTGGCGTTGCTCTCAGGATTAAGAGAAGCATGTGAGAAGTGTCTAGTACTTTGCCTGATACAAAGTAGACTTGTAATTCATAGCAATGATTATTATTAGAAGCTTAATAAATAAGCCTCCTCTTCCTCTTCATCATCATGTTTTTATTGCTCTCTTAGGCTGATCCCGGCACACACACGCCTGAGACATTGGTGGGTTTATTTTTAGGTCTAACCAGTATGAAGGTAATCTGTCTTTGTGAAGATACAATTTGTATAATAAACAGCCCCTGTCAGTCTTAAAGCCAAGTCACTCTGTTTCTCCTCTTCTTTCCCCCATCTCTTTTGAAGCACATGCAACTTCCACGACAACTTGATGGACAAAAGCACTCAGACTTGTGTCTTTCAGGCACCTATTTAGAGCCCTGCAGTGAAATTTTGGTTTTTTCCAGCCTAGAAACCAAGTGGATTCCAGGGTATCTTGTTTCACAACTTGAGACTGTATATCCTGTGTAAGTGTTTCCAAGTGTACAGAGCAGAGCCATAAATTATATTTTGATCAGTGCCAAAAACTTGGTGCCAAAGAACATCTTGACATTACTATTAGTGTATGTTGTATCCTGTAATTAAACAGAATCGGCTTGTAGATGAGTTCTTCTGAAGACGGAGCCCTCCTTTCATGGGAGCATAATCGGAATGAGCTATTGCTCTCATTAAGTTACTTGGCAATACATCACCAGTGTGGCCTGTCATTCTAATGATGCATTAGTGTAATTCATCAACAGGGTGAATCCCACTAATAAGGTGTTACTCCAGAGGCAGGGCTAGCCAGTGCAGAAAGCAACCAGGGGCAGCTGTAGGATGGCTGCAGCCTAAGGCCCGAGAGGCTCTATGTAATGGATTTACCCCCTACCCTTCCTCCTACTCTGTGAAGTTTAGCTGTTTTTTAAGCTATCCAAATTAATACCCATCTGTCCCCAGACTGTTCTAATTTTTCCTCTCTGACTAATCCCAGAATCCTTTACTGGCCCGGGGATATCCAACTTGAATTCCTTTGGGCATATGATCGAGCCACTTTGTTCTTTCCTAAAGAGTTATACTTTGAGAAAATTCAGTTTTATAGCTGACTTTGTCAGAGCACTTCTGGATTTCTATGATTTTTACTCTGTATTATTCTAAAGTGGGTAAGTTTTTTTTTTTTTTAAAGACTCATACAATGATAGAACACCAATAAAAAGGTAGGGTATAATGATACTAAAAATCAAGGCTTTGCAACTGGTAGATAAATAAATCCTGGAGATCTAGTACACAGTCCAGGGAGTACAGACAACAAAACTGTATTATAAACACTAAACTTGCTAAGACGCTAGATCTTAATTACTTCTTCTAGAAGAAATGATAATTATGTGACGTGATAGAAATGTTAGCTAATGTTATAATGGCAGTCGTATCGCAGTATAAATCTGTCAAATCACTATGTCATACACCTTAAATTTACATAATATTGTATGTTAATTATATCTAAAAAAATAAAAGATTCTCTATGGGAAAAAAAAGAAAACTAATAAAGCTGGTTCAATTGAGTATTTGTCTCTGAGCCTCTTGGTAGCAAAATCAAAAAGGGTGATGGATTGAAAGAATGAAAAACATTTTGCTGGAAACTTACTTTCTAGTATTAAATGATTTGGATCTATATCTAAAGAACTTTAAAGAATTTAATAAGCTTTGCTTCAATAGTGAGATCCTTGAAAATGCATAAATATTGTTCATAGTGATTTTGTATTGCCATCCTTTGATAAAGTGAAGGATATGATTATGGTATATCTTTTTAAGACATTTTCTGTGAAAAGCAAAGGGAATGTGGTTCGGCATATAACTTTCTCAAGGAATAAAGTCAGAAAAATCTATAGAAATGAATGGGACCATTTGTTTCTACTATTTTTCTCTAATATGACTTCTCTCCTGTGAACGTTTTTTAGGAAATGGATAAAAATTTATGTGGATTTTTTTTTTTTGGCTTTATTAGGGTACAACTTACAATCAATAAAATTTACCTTTTGTAAGTATACATTTTGGTGAATTTTGATAACATATAGTCATGTAAAAATTACTGCAATCAAGATACTGAACAGGAGGTCCATTCTGCGAAAAAGTTCCCTCAGGCTCCTTCTCAGTGGATCCTATCCCCTGACACCCAGGTCTAGGCAAACACCGATCTCCTTTCTGTCATCATAATGTCACCTTTGCTAGAATTCCACACAAATGGAATATTCACGAAGTCATCTGTCTTATTTTATTTCACTTCTATGTTGTTGTGTGTATTCACATTTTGTTCGTTTTTATTGCTGAGTAGTATTTCATTGGGATTTATTTTTATAAGGCAAAAGCTTAAAGGATATTAAAAATAGTTGCTGAGGGGCGCCTGGATGGCGCAGTCATTAAGCGTCTGCCTTTGGCTCAGGGCGTGATCCCGGAGTTCTGGAATCGAGCCCCACATCAGGCTCCTCTGCTGGGAGCCTGCTTCTTCCTCTCCCACTCCCCCTGCTTGTGTTCCCTCTCTCGCTGGCTGTCTCTATCTCTGTCAAATAAATAAATAAAATCTTAAAAAAAAAAGATTAAAAAAAAGTAGTTGCTGAAAGAATATCTGTATGAATTTAATAATAGGCATAAAGATGGCGGTATGTTTTCTTGCTTAAAAAGAGACTGCCTTCTATTCCAATTTTTTTTTTTAATACTTCACAATGGCAAGCTTGAAAGCTAAATGATGGCAAGAACCATGTTCTACAGCTTGCCATTATATCTGCAATATCTAGCCCAGTGCCTGCTTTTACTAGGCGCTTCATAAATCATTGTTAAATGAGTGAATGAAGACATTAAGAGATGTTCATCATCCATGCACAACAGTCGTGTGAAAAGAACAGTCCCTCAAGATAAGGAACGGTAAAATATAAAGTGAAAAGTTACATTCATTACCACTTATTGAGCACTTATCTTACAAGTGCTTATAAAGTGGATGAGTATTCTGTACATATTTCAGGTTCCTTACAGACTTATTTTAAGCTCTATAACTTGTGCATTTTTAAAATTTGATCTCGTGTACTTTATCCTGAACTCCCAGCTTTGAGATAATGAGGTGCCTACTTACCATGCCCTATCCTTTTATTTGCCCTAAAAGTACTTATAAATAGTTAGTAATTTTCTGAATCACGCACTTTTCAATTCCAAGAATTTTTCTAACCCTATAAAAGCATACCCCAGGAATGGCATATTTGGAAACAGAGGGCCATAATGTTCACACCTGAAGATGGTTTAGGCCAATGTCCTCCTTTGAAAAGAGGAGGGAACAACGCTCAAAAACTGAGCTGCCCCAATTCACACAACATTTGGTGGCAAGTGCACAATTGAAGATAAATTCTTTAATAGCTGATTAATCCCAATAAGCCAACAGTTAGTTGGCAGAATTGAACTGGAAACAAAAGGAAGATATTTTAGTTTGCTTGCTTGTTCATATTCAAACAAGAGAATTGGGAATGTGTAGTCTGTATTTTACTGAGTGGTATTTTAGAGCATGTCAAGGGAAAAAATAATGTTCTCAAAGAGAAGCTACGTGGCTTGCGGTAGAATCCATGCCAAGGCAAGAAAAACAGATAAAAGAAGGCCAAATGCTATATGAAGCAGATTGAACCTCAACTCAACTGGACATCTCAGCAGATGGCAAAGTCTGTTAATTATATGACTTAAATTAAACCTTTCTTTGGCTTTTAAGATTTATTCTCTCTGCCTAATTGCTAAATATTCCAGAAATCAGGTTTTTGGGTGGAATGTTCATCTAAAATCTTAATAATTAATTTTGGCTTTTGTCATATATTTATCTACACAATGTAACATTCATAAGGATTTGAATCCATCAGATAAAAAAACTGTCAGGCTTCTGCAATATTCCGAATTTCATAGATCTGGTGAACCATTAAGATATGACTGAGTTGTGTGGGTTTTACAAACCCAGCAAGATGATACCCAAACCAGTACTTGAGATACGTCCCTTTGCCGCTAGATGAAATTTTGGTTTGCTCCATCCATCCGTTAATATAAAAGTTATTTATCAAATGCTTGTCACGTGTTTAAGCACTTTAACACAGGAATAAGTAAAGTATTCTGATGGTGCAAAGGGAAGAACGAAGGATTTCAATGTGGGACGGAAATTTAGGAAGACTTCAAGAGAAGGCAGCTTGTGAGTTGGGCTTTGAATGAAGAGAAGCATTTCAGCAGGTTAGTGTGATGATTCCTGGGAGTCCAAGGGAACCTATGAGAAGAGCAATAAAAAACTTCTGCACAGTGAAGGAAAAATCAACAAAAATAAAAGGTAACCTACAGAATGGAAGAAGATATTTGCAAATGATACATATCTGATAAAGGGTTACTATCCAAAATATATAAAGGACTTATAAAACTTAACCCCCCCCAAAAAAATTAATTCAATTAACAATGGGCAGAAGACATGAACAGACATTTCTCCAGAGAAGACATCCAGATGGCCAACAGACACATGAAAAGATGCTCCACATCACTCATCATCAGGGAAACGCAAATCAAAACTACAGTGAGATAGCACTTCGCACCTGTCAGAATGGCTAAAATCAACAACACAAGAAATCACAGGTGTCGGTGAGGATGTGGAGAAAGGGGAACCCTCTTGCACCATTGGTGGGAATGCAAATTGGTGCAGCCACTCTGGAAAATAGTGTGGAGGTACCTCAAAAAGTTAAAAAATGGAACTACCCTATGATTCAGCAATTGCACCACTAGGTATTTACCCAAAGAAGAAAAAAAATACTAATTCAAGGGGATACATGCCACTAATGTTTACAGCAGCGTTATCTACAATAGCCAAGTTATGGAAACAGCCCAAGTGTCCATCCATTGACAAATGGATAAAGAAGATGTGGTATATATATACAGGTGTGTGTGTGTACATGTATACATGTATGTACACACATGTACACACACTGGAATATTTTTCAGCCATAAAGAATGAAAGCTTGCCATTTGCAACAACAGGGATGGAGCTAGAGAGTATAATGTTAAGCAAAATAAGTCAGAGACAAATACCACATGATTTCACTCACATGAGGAATTTAAGAAACAAGACAAATGAGCATAGGGAAAAGAAGAGGGAGAGAGACAAACCAAGAAACAGACTCTCAATTATAGAGAATGAACTGATAGTTGCCAGAGGGGAGGTGGGGGAATGGGTTAAATAGGTGATAGGGATTAAGGAATGCAGCTGTGATGAGCATTGGGTGATGTATGAAAGTGTTGAATCACTAAATTGTACACCTGAAACTAATATTACACTATGTTAACTACTTGGAATTTAAATAAAAACGTAAAAACAATAAGCAGGGTGTCCTTTCCCTGAATTCATTTTGGAAGAATATAATGCTTTCAAATGGAGGTATAGATCAGTAGGCCAAAATGACTTTAGCCATATTTCAATATCAAATAGATGGAACTCATTCATTTAAGATCTCATACTTTCTGGAATCCTTACATTTCCAATTATTAATATGCCATAACAAATGTTGAAGTATCTCAAAAATGCAATATTGAAAAAACAGAATGTCATGACGATACTGTGATTAAAAGAAAAAGTTTTACACGCAACATGACAACTAGATATGAATGATAAAGATGTGGATCCATTTGCATATACACACATTCTTGTAATAGAGATAACCACACCTATGCTGCCAATAGTCATTTCTGATTAATAGGTTATTTTAATTTCTTTAATAGTATGATATCTTTGATTGGACTTGAAAAAAGAAAAAGTTAGATTTGAACATCCCAGCACCCACCACAGCTTTTTGTGTTTGGACTCTGTGTTGTAAAGTTCTTTGGTCATCTTCCAACTAAGGATGTGTGTACTACCCCCAAACCCAGAAAATAGATACATAATAAAAGTCATTTTTTAAGGCCCTGGTGGTTTCAATGTTCATGGATAACTGTAATTGATGAAGACAACTGTAGCCTTTTTAGGCAAACTGCCCAGTATGAACATTCGGTTTTATATGATGCATAAAGGACGGAGGTCCACTTTTTTAAAAGCTCTACTTTTAGATTTTTGTTTTAAATGTTGTGTTTTCCTTGTTCATTTAGATAATCTGTAGAGTTACAAAATATCTGCAATTCAACTTCATGTTTACTCTATAAAATTAGGCACTTCTATTACATTATCATAGTTTATTTTAGTAGGTAATACAAGAGCCTTTATTAAACAAACAACGGAGCTAGATCATAATTACTTTAAAATAGCAGTGAACTTGCTCTGACTTCAGGATAATTTAGTTTTGCCCCCAAACCAGCCCCATTGCAATATTTCTCTTAGGAAGAAAAAGTACCATGGCCAGTCTCTTTCGAAAGGGAACTTAAAATCAGCTTTATGATGAATTTCTCAAGCATTTTATAGACCTCTCTATACAAGTTTTCTTGTTTTCTCAGACTAAAACCTGCAAACCTGTCAATCCTTATGTGTTAATATAATCTATATACATTTATGACAGGTGAACACGAACAACATCTGCTGAGGGACATAAATTTGATTTTACATTCAACTTGTCTTCGAGCAGGTTGGCTGCTGTCTGAATTGCTAGTGGGTACTCAATCAAAAATAGTGTCTCCCTTCACTTTTCTGGCAGGTTCTCCCAAGCTCCGTGTCCCTCCTTATCAGACTGCTCTGTGAATCAAACACAAGGAGATACACTAGAAACTGATCAGGATGTGACAGGTTCTGAAAGGCTGAATGTAGGGACTTTGGAAAGACCCACAGTTATCCAGAATATCTCAGGAATACTTAACTATGTGATTTTTCTCGTAATTCAGAACATGTCACACTGTAAGATACCGATTATATGACAGCCCACAACATTTAACTTTAGAGAGATTATTGTTGATTAATTTGGTTAGGTGCTTTTCTTTCCTTGATGAACCCAAATAGCCTATTTACTGTTTAAAGCTGTAGTTTTTTATGCCAGAAGCTGGACACTCTAAGGATACAGCTTAAAGAGAGCCCCAGTACTGAGAGAGCACGTGCGCAATTTAAAAAGATGGTCGTTTGATAGGCTCATGAACTCTCTTATCAGGGAAACATGTCTGCTGAAACTATATTTAAAATTAAACGAGAGAAATCAATGTAAGTCTGACTATTTTACCTTGAGTTAAAGGGAATATTTTCAGATTAAGTTTTGCAGTAGAATCACTCAAATCATCGACTAGACATTTTGACTAAGCATGGAAGATAAAACATTTATCCATTCAAAAGGGGAATTTATTTGGTATTAATTATAAAAGCACTGCAGAAATTTTATACTGTTGGTGTTAATTAAATGGTTTCTTGCCAGTCTTGACCCCCTCACACCCTCCAGTTCACAATTAGGATCATACTATATATATATATATATACACTTCTGTTTTTTTCACCTCTCATCATAGTTTCCATATGGATACACAGTGATACCTTCAGAAAGTAATCTTTGGCATCTTGCTATGGAAGATGAAGAATATGGCTCACTTACATTTCTTCCCACTGCAACTGCGTTTTGTTTGTTATGTTATTAGAATTGCATTGTAAGTGTTTATAATATTTACATTCTCTTCTATAATCCTAGTTCTCATAGTGGTTGATCATTAAGTTTCTTCTAAATTTATGTGGGATCAGTTCTCACAGACCATCCATTTGTTTTATATTTTCCCTTCCCTGAGTTGTATATACTCTTCATTCATATCTTGATGGGCTGGATTCCATTCTCAACTAGATTTTTCCAATTACTCACTTTTTTTTAGAAAGATTTTCTATGTCTTTAAAAGTGACCAAATTCTGTGCTGGGTATATTAGTTTTGTTTTTCTTTTTCTTTTCTTTTTTTTTTTTTTTTAAGATTTTATTTATTCATTTGAGGGAGAGAGAGTGAGAGCACGAGCAGGAGGGGCAGAGGAAGAGAGAGAAGCAGACTCCCAGCCAAGCTGGGAGCCTGATGTGGGGCTTGATCCCAGGACCCAAAGATTATGACTGGAGCCAAAGGCAAATACTTAACTAACCGAGCCACCCAGTCACCCCAGTTTTATTTTTCTTTTAACAGTCAGTAGATGTTCAGAATGGTTTGGTAGATATCCAGCTAAGTTCAGGAGACCGGTTGAAATAGGGTCCCCTACTCCACTATCTTACCGCAAAGATACAGATGTAGTGAAAACAAGGGGCACATGCACCCCAATGTTCATAGCAGTAATGTCCATGATAGGCCAATTGGAAGAAGCCTAGATGCCCTTCAACAGACGAATGGATAAAGAAGTTGTGGTCCATATATAGAATGGAATATTACTCAGCCATCAGAAGGATGAATACCCACCGTTTACATTGACATGGATGGACCTGGAAGGGATTATACTAAGTGAAATAAGTCAAGCAGAGAAAGACAATTACCATATGGTTTCACTCATATGTGGAACATAAGGAATAGCACAGAGGACATCAGGAGAAGGAAGGGAAAACTGAAGGGGGAGAAATCTGAGTGGGAAACAAACCATGAGAGACTATGGACTCCAGGAAACAAGCTGAGGGTTTCAGAGGGGAGAGGAGTGAGGGGATGTGGTAGCCAGGTGATGGGTATTAAGGAGTGCACATGGTGTAATGAGCACTGGGTGTTATATGCAAATAATCATGGAACACTTCATCAAAAACTAATGATGTACTGTATGGTGACTGACATAATGATAATTAAAAAAAGAATAGATAATAAAAAGGCTTTCGAAAAATTTTAAAAGAAAACACAGTCAGTAGACATTGTTTCTGTGCCTTCTGGGAGTGAGTGTTGCTATGGGAAGGTCTGAGTCCAGCCCTGGTTTTTATCTCTTATAGCTAATTTAACACTTTGTCTCAATACCTTTACATTTCTTTCTCTATTCTTGTAGTTCAAAAGCCTCACTGGAATATATCATTTCATTGGTTATTTTGTAACAATTTTCTTAGGAAAAACTGCTGTGCCATATGAATCTGTAGATATAGAACTTCCTTTTTCATAAGAACGTTTTCTTCTCGTATGCCTAGGAGAGTTTCTTGTCTGTGGTGGTGGTGGTGGTGGTTTGAGTTGGTCATCTGTCCAGTTCTCTACTTTAAGAATGTTCTACTGCAAAGATTGGACAAATCTGCCATGCCTAATACAACTTTGACTGATTTTTTTTGGACTTCTTTTGTATTTATTATTTTTTTATGCTTGTGTTCTGTGTCATTACCTCTGTTTCTGTCAGTGTCCATTCTACTTCTAGCTGCTTCTGTAGTAGCTTTCTTTCTCTTAATGTTAAATTACTTTCTTTAATGTCTTTCCTCACTGTGACCAGATTGCATTCATGTCTTCGATGATCTCTTCTTTCATCTCCTGTATTTATTGTTTGATATTCTCCACACCTATCAAAAATTCCATGTTTCTTCCCATTTTTTAAGCATATAGAGGAATATGTTTTTGTAGTGTTCTTCATTCCCAATTCTCTGAAATGTATTGATTGCGTTTTACGTAACTTTTAATTTTTCTTTTCCTGGGAGACAGGACAGTGTAATGGTAACCATGTGTAGGTGTCATGTTGGATCTTTGTTGAATAGTCATTGACGTGTGACTTTTATGCTCACGATTAGAATAAGCAAAAATATGAAGGTAGGGAGTAAAGTGAGACTGACAAGGGCACGCTCTCATTAATGTACCTTCTGCTCTAGAAGAATATTTTTCTTCTGGTAAAGCAAATCACTAAGCAGAAAGATTAGGGTGACTCATCATAAAGCTTCCCACCAAGCTGCAATTTGTTTCTCTTCATTTTTTTCTCATTTCTCCTTTATCTCCTCTCTTCTAAGTTATCTTGGCACTATAAGGAGTTAGACTTCTGCAAGGACATTTCTATGTTCTTTATGCCCTGTCCACTAACTAACTCCGCCTCAGTCTTCTAAGGATGGGGCTATTCTTTGGGTCTCTCAGGATATGCCAATGCACCTTTAGAAAAAATTGTACCTTGCTGGAGAGGTTTGCTAGCATTTATTAGCTTTTTTTTAAATCTCAGTTTCAAAACAAATGTCATTGTCTTGGGCAAACTATTTTCATATCTGTGATTTGTGGTTGTTTTATAATTTAATGATGAATTCTGTGTTCTCTATTTTCTTATTCCTTTTGTTCATTTCCATGAATTGTAGTAAAGGAACTATACATACCTTTACTTCATCTTTTTGGTTTGAATCTAGTGTGATTTCTTAAAAGTATACAAAATGAAAGATTTCCAAATCAAATTTGATAAATATAAAAAAAGAAAGTCCTCTCTCAAATCCCTGGTAGAAAATCATAATTTTCCACAAATTACCATCATTTGCAGTCCCTGTTTACAAATAGGTATGTTTTACTGATTTTGTCCACTTTAATATGTAAGTAAACATCCTATCCCAGTAATCACTGGCTATATTATAAATGGTAATGAGATGTGGGGACCTTCTGCTACTATTTCCCTATCAGAGATAAAATGATAGAACTTAATTTCACCGACATATACATCTATGTTTTAAATGGGTGCCTTTTTTTTTTTTTAAGACTTTTTTTGACCCCAGCAGTCATTGTGAGAAAGCATTAAATTGAGCATTCAAGATTAATTCCCTGGCAGGTCAAGAGGAGAACAGCATGTAGCCAATCCCACCTTAGTGTTTCTTCTTAAAGGCTCCAGCACAGTGTGAAAAAGTAAACAGTTGTGACAAGAGCTGTAATGGATGAGCTGGTGTGACAGGTCACCCCAACTAAAGCTCATCCTCTCCCTAAGTATACTCTGTAATGAAGTACACTATAGTTTTTCAGATCATCAAAGACTTGTATTGTAAACCCTATTTCTGGAGTGGGGAAGGATCTTGAGTAAATATATTATGAGTGATGGTGCCTGGTGACACCAAAGGAATAAAAACAAATAATGAATAAAGTATGCTTATCCTGAAGTATTATCCTAGGAATCCCTGGTATTAAGATCCCCCTTCCCTCTTTCACATTCCTACCGCCATCCTCTCTTACGTATAAACCCTTCCTATTCCAAATAATTTAGTTTCGTAATAATTATTTGGAGAAGAGGGATTTTATAATTGTTAGAGACAGTAAGCTTATAGCATCCCCCTCCCCCCCCCAAACCAACATATCTCATGCCTTTTCACACACTGGGAACACAGAGATACATGGAAAATGAAATTAGATAGTGGTCAAGCTGCCCTTCCCTAGTGCATGAAATTATAAATAAAAATGGGACACTTGCCTCTTCTCCCACTAATCTGCAAATATCAGGGAAATAGACTCTTAGGAAAAAATAAAAAGAATGTCCTATTCACCAACATAAATTGTTACTCAAAACTGGAATAGACTATTTCAAAGAGAAGTTAAATTCCTTAGTTGAATTATATTTGTCTGGTGTTTAGTTTCCAATAATAGCTATCATTGTTAATATCATCTGGTTTAATCTTCCCAGATAACAAGCATTCTTTCTTCAGTTTACAGAAAGCTGAGGTTTGTTCAGGACTGTAGAATGGAAACCACAGCCTTCCAGACTCCAAGGGGGCCTCAGTCTTTATTTCTATACTCTACTATTGCAGTGCTGTCCACCACAGTAACCACTAGCCGCATGTCACTGTGGAGCACTTGAAATGTGGCTAATGTGATAAGAAATTGAATTTCTAACTCTATTTAATTTTGAATTTCATTAGCCACATAGAGCTACCGTATTAAACAACACAGATTTAGTTAATCTTCAGTAAGATTCTTTTTTTTAAAATTTTGTTATGCAGTCATAATTAATGCCCTGAACATCAGCTATGATATTTTATAAAAATCCTAAAAATCTTACAAAACTGAGAAAATCTTATCAAAATACAAAAGTTGCCTTATAAGTTCGCTTCATCGGCTCTCCCCTCCTGGGAACACCTCCTCCTTCAAACAAGCTAGTATTTAAAACCCAGTGTCCAGGAACAAATTTGCATTTTGTTGTAAATACCTTAAGGGTTACTCCAAAGAGACTTTTGAAAGTAAGAACTCAGTACTTTTGGCAAATTTAAAAGCCTGTTGGTCAAGACATAGCACAGCAAGGCAATGCCTGTTTTTCTCAGAGAATAGAAGAATTCCTTTTATTTGACTTGCATCCACTTTGGTTCTTCTCGTTTGGAAGCACAAAGGCAAATTGCCTTTGACTACTGGGTCTCCCCAGCTCCTATGAAGCGAATTCGCAAAATCCCTGTAGACTTTTAGTTTTTATTCCTTTCAGCCAAGCAGCACTGTTAGGAAACAATCAGTACCCTTCGACTTTTAGATTATTTCTTGGAGAAGTTAAAGTTACATCATTGTCTGTCAATGTGTGAGATTTCCAGTTGCTCCAGATCTTGCCAGCACTTGGTAATGTCTTTTATTTTTAATATTAGCCATCCTAGTGTCTAACAATATCTAATTGTGGTCAAAATTTGCATTTCCTTAATGACTATTGACGTTGAACATCTTTTTCTTATGCTTACTTGTCATCTATGCATCTCATCAAAGGGTCTGTTTAAGTTTTTTGTGCATTTGTAACTGGATTGCTTGCTTTCTTACTGTTGAATTTTAAGAGTTCCTTATATATTCTTATTAGAAGCCCTTTATTGGGGATGTGATTTGCAATTACTTCCTTCCAGTCTGTGGCTGGTCTTTTCATTCTGCTAACACTGTCTTTCAGGGAGCAGAAGGTCTTCATTTTGATGAAGTCCACTTTATCAGGACTTTTTCTTTTGATTTCCTGTCTAAGATCTCATTGCCTGAGCATGGTCACAAAGACTCCGTTCTTTGTTTTCTTCTAAAAGTCTATGTCTTTCTGTTTAACATTTAGATCTGTGAGATATTGTTTGAGATTCATTTTGCTTTTGCATATAGATGTCAAATTTTCCAAGGACCATTTGCCAGAAAGACTAGCAATTCTTTATTTAACTGTGTTTGTACCTTTGTAAAAAATTAATTGACCATGTTGTGTAGATCTATTTCTGGACTCTATTGTGTTCTATTGAACTATCTGTTTATCCTTTTATCAGTAACATACTGTGTTTCTTTTTGTAGCTTTATCATAAGTCTTGGAATCGGATAGTATGGTTGCTTCTAGCTCTTCTTTTTCAAAATTGTTTGGCAATTTTAGTTCCTCTGACTCTCCATATAATTGTTAGAATCAGCTTCTTGCTGTTTACAAGCTGATTCTCAATATGGTTCTGTTGACTCTATAGGTCTTTTTAGGAAGAATTAGCATCTTGGCAATATCAAGACTTCTAATGCATGAATACAGCGTATTTCTACATTTATTTAGGTTTTCTTTTATTTTTTGACCAATCTTTTATAACTTTCAGCATACACATCCTGCTTGTATTTTTTAGATTTATGTGTAAGTATTTATCAATGCTGTTGTGAACAGTACTTCTAAAAATTTTGATTCTTAATTGTACATTGCTGATATATAGGAATGCATTTGATTTTTTTAAATATTAAACTTGTATCCTGAAATCTTGCCAATATCACCTATTCTAGAAGGTTTATGTATGCTTTTTTTAATTCCTTAGAATTTTTTGTGTAGGCCATCATCTCATTTGAATAGAAACAGTTTTATTTCTTCTTTTCCAATCTATATTTACTTGTATTTATTTTACTTGCTTTTAATACTGGTTAGGACTTCCAGAAAAACATTGAATAAGAATAGTGAGAACAGACATACTTTTCCTCATCCCAATATTAGGTAGAAAGCATTCAGTCTTTTACACTAAAATATAAGGTAAGCTATAGATTTTTCTAGATACCTTGTATTACACTAAGGGCACTTAATTTTATCCTTGGTTTTCTGGGAGGTTTTTGTTTGGGTTGTTCTTTTTTTTTTTTTTTTTTTTTTTTTTTGAATCCTGAAAGGATATTGAATTTTTTCAAATGATTTTTCTGTATTTGTTAAGAGAATCATGTTTCTTTTTCTTTAACTTATTAATACCATGTTGATATCATTTTTGAATGTTGATCCAGCCTTGTTTCCTTACTTTGGTGTGACATATTATTATTTTTGTATTTTTCTATATTCAATTTCCTATGTTTTGTTGAGGATTTTGAGATTTTTTTCACAAGGGATATTGGTCTATAGTTTTGGGTTTGTTTTGTTGCTGTCGTTGTTCGTAATGTCTTTATCTGGTTTTGTTATAAAAGTAATGCTGGGGCACCTGGGTGGCGCTGTTAAGCGTCTGCCTTTGGCTCAGGGCATGATCCCAAGGTGCTGGGATCAAGCCCCACATTGGGCTCCCTGCTCCACTGGAAGCCTGCTTCTTCCTCTCCCACTCCCCCTGCTTGTGTTCCCTCTCTTGCTTGCTGTCTCTCTCTCTCTGTCAAATAAATAAATAAAATCTTAAAAAAAAAAAAAGTTAATGCTGACTTCATGACATGAGCTGGGAAATACTTTTTCCTTTTGGACTTTCTAGAAGAAATTAGATAGAAATGCTACTATTTCTTTCTTAAATATTTGTTAAAATTCACCAAGGAAACTTTCTGGGTTTGGAATTTTATCAGAAGGGTTTTAACTATGAATTCAACTTCTTTAATATCTATAGGCTATCCAAGTTATATATTCCTTCTTGAGTAAGTTTTGATAGTTCGTGTTTTTAAAGGAATGGGTACATTTCATCTCAGTTATCAAATTTTGGGTCTGTAGGGTCTATAGTGATATTCCTTCATTTATTCTTTATATTGGTAATTTGTGACTGCTCTCTTTGTTGGTCAGTTTGCCTAGGACTTATCAGCTTTAATGATCTTTATAAAGAACTAGCTTTTGTTTTTATTTTTTGTTTATAATTTCTGTTTTCAATTTCATTGTATTCTGCTTTTACTTTATTATTTTTTCTTTGTGTAGAAGAAGAAGGAAGTCTTTCCTGCTACTCTCCCAGGTTCTCTGACTGGGCTTCCATAAATTAGACTGACACAAGAAAGATAACAAGAAAAAAGCACACAATTTATTTATAATAAGTTTTACATGATGCAGGAGGCTTCATAAAGAAATGAATACCTGAAAGAATAATTAAACCTAACCCTTTCTATACTAGGTTTGATGAAAAGTGAAAAGTCATGAGTAAACATGGTGGGACAGAAAGATATGACCTAAGAATAGTAAACTGGGAGAAACTTAGCAAGGCCTGTTCACTTGGATTCCACTCTGTACACTTTCATCTTTACAGAGATAAGGATGCTCCTTTCCTCCAAGTATAAGGGCACCTCTCACAAGAGGGTCTTATGGCCTCCTTCAGGAGAGAAGGAAGAGGTCAGAGTCCTTCTAGCACCTTCTGTTTCTATGATCTGTTTTAGGTAACAACAACAACAACAACAAAAAGGTGGGGGGGGGGAGGCCAGAGAGCCCTTCCTGCATCTAACCTTTCTCAAATTGCTCTAGCTTAACATATTCAGTATGCCAAAGTACTATATTTTGGGGTAGCATGTTCTGAACCCCATAATTTGCATCTGTTCCATGCATGCATGGATTGAAAGTTTTGTATTAGTTTATAATGTAAAATTAGGGGATTACTTTCTCCAGTCCTCTCTTCCCTGGGATTTTCCCACACTCTCTGCTCTCAGAGGGAACACTTATGCTGGTTTCTCTGGCCAGAAAGTTGTTTCTCCCCTTAACTTTTATGTATTACTAAGTGACTACATCCACCCTTGGGGTGAAGCAACAAGAGAAAAGAAAGAAGAAAAAAAAATTGCAGGCATTCTCCCCACCTGCTTCAACCCTCAGAGACCTCTTTTTCTGGTTCTCTGGCCAGACAGGGAGGTTTTTCTCATGGTGTTTATATACCCATGCCACTGTTGCCACTGTTACTGTCCCTACCACATCAATAGAGCTCATGACTGGGACTATTCTCAGAGCAGGGCTGAGTGAAAGCAAACACCCCCCGCTCCAAACCTCAGGTACTCCCCTGTAACTTCTAGCTCACAGTATCCCCTCTTTCCCAGTTGTCTGGCCACAAAGAGGGATTTCTCTCAATATTGCTGCCCATGCTCATTGCATAGTTCTACAACTTAGGCCCTTGGGTTAGCCTAACCAGAAAATTCAATGGAACTGGTCATTCCTCAAGTTTTTCCTTTCCTCACTATTGGCCCACAATTGATTGTTTACTTTTTAGAGTCCTCGGTTGCTTTCTGTAATTTGTCTTAAATCTCTGGTTATAATATGTAGAGAGAACCATCGCCTGCTGACTTCCTCCATCTTGGCAAGTACCACCCATTCTCTCCATCAAACATTATATGAAAAATTCATAAGACCAGAGAAGGTTCTGGAAGTTGGGCATAGAATGATAATTTAAAAATCTAGGGACATTTGAGGTGAGTTGGGATACTGAACTCTAAAAGAAACCTCTTTCTCCTCACTGAAAAGAGATTGGATATATTTTCAGAGTTCCAGCAAAGGTGAAGGGTATTCATTCTTCATCACAGTGAAGTCCAACTGGCCTTTTTCCTCTGTGTCTGTAATAGCCATCATGCCTTTTACTCACTTAAATCACAGACAAAACATTCCATAAATGTAATAAGCAAGTCTGCTGTTTCATGTGGTTGACCACTTTTCTCTTACTTATTACCGCCCTTGTGTGAGGTGACAAGGTAAGAGGGCAGAGTGAAGAAACATACACACAGATGTACACATGGAGTGGAAATGTTTTGTTACAAAAGCCCTTTTTTGACTGCTATTCACTTTTTTATTTGTGCCTTAAACAGAAATAGAAATTTCCTGATTTTTCCCACAGTATTTGTATCTGTGAGTAAAAAATTCTTTAAAGTACTCCAAAACTCATTCAGATACTAGAGACTTTCATCACCATTGTTTTTCACATTAAAATCAACTCTGGGGTTATATAAATCAAATCTCTCTAGATATCTCATAAGATCCACAACCCCAAGCCTACATAGCCTGAGAAAAGAGTACATGTGAATTGTTTCAGGGGATCTTAGTTTTAACTCTACTTCTTTGGCCTTTTCTAGATACCCTCCTTGTATATTCCTCAGAAATATTCATATTTCTGATGTAATGTGGTTATCTCATATGAATGAATGAACTTAGAAATATAGCTTCAAGCCCTGCTACGTTCATTCGGCAAATACTAATTGTGCCGAGCGATGCTAATAGAATTAAACAGTAAATAAAAACAATAGATGTAATGGAGTAGGTGGGCGTCCCACCTAATTTACTCAGCATAAGCATTTAAACTCCACATACTTTCAAAGACAATGATACCTTGTTTTTTCTTACCTCAGAACAGCAGATTGGCAATTTCTTGCTTTTCATTTCTGTGGCGAAATACTCATTCTACTGGCTTTCAAAAGACTAAACAGGCCCCTTCTACAATGCCTTGAACCCTTGAAAAGCAAAAACCATGAACAATATATAAATGGCCATTGTGTTATTATCAAAGGAAAACGGAAGGAGTGAAGTGTAGGAGCTAGTGAAGGAGAGAGGGAGAGGGAAGAAGGTAGGGAGGAGGTCAGAGAGTGAGGAAGGAATATTCTTTTTCCCCTCAATATGCGCTTTAGTCAATGATAGAACTGGTGCTTTAAACTACTAATGTTAATATATACGTGTGTAATAGAGAAAATAAATGCTAAATTTTACATTGCTGTTCTTCTGTTGTTTTGGTGACCTAACATTTCATAGTGAATTTGATATTCGGTAGAGGCCCTAAGAAAAATTGAGCAGAACTCTTCCTCGTGGGATATTTTTTTTATGAAGAGTGCTAGGACCAGTTTTGAATTCAGATGTTGTTATTCATCTGGAAGATCAGTTCTTACGGTTAATATACATTTTTAATATTAAACTTTTAGATTATAATATTACGTTAGAGATTGTAAGAACATAATTCTGATAATTCGGTGTCCTCTTACTCCTCTATTTCTCTCCCGAACTTTAAACACAGGTTAAAAGTCTGTCCGTGTCGAGCTAATCAGACTACACACTTTCCACGTTTGATATTTTTCTGTACTTTTGGTATTGCTTGAGAGTGTCGTGTGCTGTGATCATAATTGCCATCTTTCCATTTAATAAAGTTCGCTTTTTATCTGAAAAGATTTCCTTTAATAGTTAAAAGCTTTCCTGCATTAATACCTCACAACAGAAGGATTCTATATAGAACAATGTTCAGTATACTTTGGGCAATCCATTTAGAGAATTTGGTTACTAAAGTACTCAAATGATCTTATACTACGTTGGTGCCGTTTATTAGACAATTGCTCAGGATGACTCCCCCGAAACAGCATTATAAAATCTCAAGGTAAGCAGAATATTATTTTAATAAATTTTCTGTTTCTTTTTTCTTTTCCTTTTTATCTTTTATTTTCCTCTTGTCGCTTTCACATTCCAGATACTGTGTGCCATTTTACTGTGTGTGGGGGGACATGGATACTCTCCACAGTTCTTTGTTGGTAATCATCGCTTAAAAATCGTTCTTCAAAAGCAACGAATATATTTTTTGGCCAGTAACTCAGACACACTCTTTTTAAAAAAGAAAGATAATTCACATATCACAAAGTTCACCATTATAGCATGTACAGTATAGTGGGTTTTAGTACACTGAGTGTTGTGTAACCATCGCCACTACCTAATTCCAGAACATTTTCAACATCCCAGTAGAAACTCCACACCTGTTAGCAGTCACTCTCTATTCCACCTTCCCTCAGCATCTGGCAACTGCTATTCTCCTTTCTGTCTCTATGGGTATGCCTATTCTGGACATTTCATATAAATGGATTCATAAAATACATGGTCTTTTGTGACTGGCTTCTTTCACTTAGCGTAATGTAATTCAGGATTCATCTATGTTGTAGCACGCATCAGAACGTCACTCCTTTTTATGGTCAAATAATAGTCCATCATATAAATACACAATGTTTTGTTTATCCATTTTTTACTTGATGAATGTTTGGGTTGTTTCTACTTAATAGATATTGTGAATAAGGCTGCTATACATATCGGCTAACAAGCTTTTATGTGGACGTATTTTTCCAGTTTTCTTGGCTGTACAGTTAAGAGTGGAATTGTTGGGTAATATGGTAGTTCTCTGTGTAACTTTTGGAGGGACAAACTTTTCCAAGGTCACTGCACAATTGTACGTTCTCATTACCAGTGTACGAGGGTTCCATTTTCCCGCATTCTCTCCAGTACTTATTCATCCTAGCTATGTGCGATAGGGTTGAAGAGGCATCTCAGCGTGATTTTGATTTGCATTTCCCTCCTGACTTTTGATGGTGAGTGTCTTTTCATGTGCATATTAGCCATTTACATATCATCTTTGGCAAAGTGTCTATTCAAATACTTTGGCCACTTTTCCACTGGGTTGTCTTTTTGTAGTTGAATTTTAATTGGTCTTTATATATCCTGAATAAAAGTCACTTATCAGATACATGGTCTGCAGATTCTTCCTCCCATTCTTCAGCTTTTCTTTTCACTTTTTTGATGGTACCATTTGAATCCTGAAAGTTTATGATTTTAATGAAATGCAATTTATTTTTTTTCCTTTTTGATTTTGGTGTCCTATCTTAGAAATCATTGCCTAATCCAAGGTCACCAAAATTTAGACCTGTGTTTTTTCTTTTCGTAGTTTTCTAGTTTTACTTTTTACATTTAGGTCTCTGATCCATTTTGAGTTAATTTTTGTATGTGGTGTGAGGTAGTGGTCCAACCGCATTCTTTTGCATATGGATGGACATCCAATTGTCCCATCATCCATTTCATAATGAAACAATGAACATAAAAAATCCAGACTAAACAGCCTAAGAGAACATTTGCAAACATGTTGCTAGAATTCTGTATTCTGAGGAAAATATGATGAAATGATCTGAAATAAAATGTCAACTCATTCAGTTGATTGGCATGATATCAGGAGACATGTAATGATTCATTATTATAAATTTGTCCAGGTTTCCTGTTATCCAAAGGAAAGTTATATGTACCTGGTATAGTTCATCAAAGGTATGTATTGACTGGAATGGAGATAGTTCATCAGATTTTTCTACAGCCTGGATAGTAGACTTCAGCAATATTTCCTCTCCTCTTTAATTTCTCTGGCACCCTATACAGAGAAGCAGTTCCATGGAGAGCAGGATTTACCTCTCTGGATATAGGTAGCTTCTGCACTTAACTTAGTAAACGAGCATCTGTGTTAGTTATCCGTTTCTTGCAAATTTGGTAAACATGAGTTTACCTACAACCTAATCATCTCTGAATCAACAAATGACACCCCACTTCTGTTTTGCAAAGCTGAGAAACCAATTGAGGATGGCAGAAATGCTATCAGTGAGGGCTCATCTTACCAGCCAGCTAGTCTTTCCTTCTCTGACAGCTTTCCTTAAATGTAGCTCTTAAAAGCAGGGTGACAAACTGAGGGCTTCAGAGGGGAGGGGGGTAGGGTAATGGGATAGGCCGGTGATGGGTATTAAGGAGGGCATGTATTGCATGGAGCACTGGGTATTATACGCAAGTAATGAATCATGGAACTTTACATCAAAACCTAGGGATGTACTGTGTGGTGACTAACATAATTAAAAATATTATTAAAACAAAACAAAAAAATAAAATAAAATAAAATAAAATAAAATAAAAGCCGGGTGAGCATTAAAACCATGCTTATAATGTGTAATATCAAGGCAAGGCCTCAGGGTGAATGGGGGGGAGGTGGAGAGTCCTGGATGATCTGGGTGCCTTTTGAGCCACATCACAAAAGTACTTGGCATCTACCCTACATGCTAAGAGAAAGTGAGGTAGGATAAAGCACAAGATAGTGCAATTGTATTTGGAAAGATTCTAGGCTCTGCCATTAACTGACTTTACAGTGTTGGGCCATTTCCATGTTCTGTCCTGCTTGGTGATCTCATCTGTAAATTGGGCATGCATATCATTACTTGAATTGGTTGACATGGAACATTCAAGGACCAATCAGCACCATTCCTAATACTTGGTACATTCACCAAATGTTAGCATCCTTCTAGCTCCGTCTCAGACTAACCTAGACACTGCCCTTGATTTTGGTGAGGAGGTCAAGTTTGGTGATAAGTTTAAATTTGGAGTTAGTTTTGGGGTTACACCCACCCATTTTTTCTGTCATCAGCGTGATCACAAAGTAAG
Organism: Ursus maritimus; assembly: GCF_017311325.1. NCBI lineage: Eukaryota > Metazoa > Chordata > Mammalia > Carnivora > Ursidae > Ursus > Ursus maritimus. The sequence continues at coordinate 40,528,928 of NW_024424453.1, forward strand.
TGCCTGCTGAATTCTCTCAAACATCCGTACCCCCCAACTTCTCAGACACAGTGGATTAAGACAAATAGTAATTTTCTCTGGAGATCAAGACTTAGATGTTTAATCTGTTGTTAGAATACAAGGCGGGTCCTTAGGCCTATAGCCATCTTAGTGGTGACTATTGGTGAGTGATCAGAGATCATTCCTTGTGATGAAAACATTTTCTCTCCCTCACACCTTGAATATCATTATGAATTCCTCGTGGGACTCTATTATTATCTGCATTGTGTCACTTTTGTGAATTTCCTTCTCTGCCTTCCCCATCCCTCAGAAAGGGTGCAATTACAAATTCACAAAACAATTGAACTTGGAGTTGGAAACAGCATTTCACCCTTGGCAACCAAAATCCTTAATTATTATGCACCTTGTAAGTGAAAAAATAAAAGCTAAAAAAGATAAAATTTATCTTGATGAATAAGAATCAGCACTTGCCATGAAGGGCTCTTACAGAGCCGCATTTTGGGTGAAAAAAAACTGTAATTTTAGATTCTGATTATACAGATTTTATACCCTATTAGAGTGGTTTATGCAGTATAGTTTTATTTTTTAGTTGAGCTGCTAAAGTCCAAAGACTACCAGAACTTGGTCTTTTGTTTTATTTTCTGATATTAATAACACGAGATCCTTCATTCATATGGTTATTTTAAGTACCATTACTGGGAGATACTGATGGGAACAAACTTTCCTTGTTGACCAGATAGAGAAACTGAGGCTACAGAGCACGTACACGCATAGAGTCAGTGTTTTGTTTTGTTTTGATTGAGATATAGTTGACATACAAAATTACCTTAGCTACAGATATGCAATGTAATGATCCAATATTTGTGTGCATTTTGAAATGATCACCACCGTAAGTCTGATACCATCTGTCACCAAAGTTATACATTTTTTTTTGAGATAAGAAATGTTAGGATTTACTCTCTTTGTAATTTTCAAATATGCGCTATAATATTATTGACTTTAGTCACCACACTGTCCATTACATCCTGATGACTTACTTGTTTTATAACTGGAAGTTCGTATCTCTCGACCCCCTTCACCCACACCCTTTAGCGACAGCCCCCCTCCTGCCTCCCTGCGAACAAACACCATTGTGTCTGTGTATCTGAATTTTGTTTTGTTTGTCCATTTGCTTTAGTTTTTAGATTGCAAATACAAGTGAGATCATACAGTATTTGTCTTTCTCTGAATTATTTCACTTAGAATAGTACCTTCGGGTCCATTTGTGTTGTCGTAAATGGCGAGATGTCATTCTTTTTATGGCCGAGTAATATTCCTGTGTGTGTGTGTGTCTGTGTGTGTGTGTGTGTGTGCGTGTCTGTGTGTGTGTGTGCACCACTTTTTTATAAACATTCATATGTTTATGGACATTTAGGTTGCTTCTGTATCTTACTATTATAAGTAATGCTGCAATGAACACAGGAGTGCATATACTTTTCGAATTATTGTTTTCATTTTCTTCAAATACTGAGAAGTGGAACTGGTGGCTCATATGATGGTTTTATTTTTAACGTTTTGAGGAACCTTCAAACTTTACAGTGAGTGTACCAATTTACATTCCCACCAACAGTGCATGAAGTTTCCTTTTCTCCACATCCTCACCACTTGTTATTTCTTGTCTTTTTGGTAATAGCCCTTCTAGTAAGTGTGAGGTAATATCTCACTGTGGTTTTGATTTGCATTTCCCTGATGATGAGTGATGTTGAGCATCTTTTCATGTGCCTGCTGGCCATCTGTATGTCTTCTTTGGAAAAATGCCTGTTCATATCCTCTTCCCATTTTTTAATTGGGTGGTTTATTTTTTACCTATTGAGTTGTATGAGTTCTTTATATATTTTAGATATTAAGCCCTAATCAGATATATGATTTATAAATATTTTCTCCCATTCAGTAGGTTGCCTTTTCATTTTGTTGATGGTTTTATTCACTATACAGAAGATTTTCAATGTGACGTAATCCCATTTATTTTTGCTTCTGGAGTCAGACCCAAAAAATCAAGACTAATGTCAAGGAACTTACCACCAATGTTTTCTTCTAGGAGTTTTATGGTTTCAGGTCTTATATCTAAGTCTTTAATCCATTGTGAGATAATTTTTACGTGTGGTATAAGGTAGTCTAGCTTCATTCTTTTGTATGTTTACACCACTGTCAAGTTTAAACTCCACTTATTGAAGAAATTTTCCTTTCTCCATTGCATATTCATGCCTCCTTTTTTGCAAATTAATTGACCAAATATGCATGGGTTTATTTCTGGGCTCTCTATTCTGTTCATTGATCTTTGGGTCTGTTTCTATGTCAATATTATCTGTTTTAAGTGCTATAACTTTGAAGTATAGTTTGGAATCAGGAAGTACGGTATGTCCAGCTTTGTTCTTCTATCTCAAGATTGCTTTGGCTATTTGAGATCTTCAGTGGTTTTCCACAAACTGTAGATTGTTTTAGTTCTGTGGAAAAACTACATTTGGATTTTGGTGGAGAGTCCTTTGATTCTATAGATTGCTTTGAGTAATATGGACATCTTAACAATGTTCTTTCAATTCATGAGCACAGAATATTTTTCCATTTATTTGTGTCTTCATCAATTTTTTTTTCATCACTGTGTTAGAGTTTTCGGCTTATTGAACTTTTACATCCTTGGTTAAATTTATCCTTGATGGTTTATTCTTTTGATTCAATTGTAAATGGAACTGTTTTCTTCATTTCTTTTCTGATAGTTTGTTAGTGTATAAAAACACATGGGGCTCCTGGATGGCTCTGTCTGTTAAGCATCTGCCTCTGGCTCAGGTCATGATCTCAGCGTCCTGGGATCGAGTCCCACATCAGGCTCCCTTCTCAGTGGGGAGCCTGCTTCTCCCTCTGCCTGCTGCTTCTCCTGCTAGTGTTCTCTCTTTTTCTCCCTCTCTTTCAAATGAAAATATCTTTAAAATAGATAGATAAATAAGAACACAACAGATTTTTGTACCTGAAACTTTAATGAATCCATTTATTAGTTTTAATGTCTTTATTGTGGGATTTTTAGGATATACTCTATATAAAATCATGTTGTTCACAAATAGTGACAGTTTATCATTTTCCTTCTCAGTTTGGATGCTTTTATTTCCTTTACCTCAGGAAACATATCTAGAAAAATGTTGCTGTGGCCAATGTCAGAGAAATTACTGCCTGTGTGCTCTTCTAGAACTTTATGGTTTCAGGTCTCACATTCAGATCCTCAATCCATTTTGAGTTTATTTTTGTGTGTGGTGTATGAAAGTTACATTCTTTTGCATGTGGCTGTCCAGTTTTCCCAACACCATTTGTTGAAGAGACTTCTTCCCATTGCATAGTCTTTACACAATGCTCTTTGTTGTCTTTTATTACAATTTTTGCTTTGGTCTGTTTTGTCTGAGTATGGGTATTCCAGCTTTCCTTGTTTTCCTTTTGCATGGAATACCTTCTTCCATCCTTTCACTTTCAGTCAGCATGTGTCCTTACATCTGAAGTAATCCTCTTATTGACAACATAGAGATTGGTCTTAGGTTTTTGTCTGTTTTTTTTTTTTTTAAGATTTTATTTATTTATTTGACAGAGATAGAGAGAGCCAGCGAGAGAGGGAACACAAGCAGGGGGAGTGGGAGAGGAAGAAGCAGGCTCATAGCGGAGGAGCCTGATGTGGGGCTCGATCCCATAACGCTGGGATCACGCCCTGAGCCGAAGGCAGACGCTTAACCGCTGTGCCACCCAGGCGCCCCATCTGTTTGTTTTTTTTAATTCATTCAGCCATGCTTTCTTTTTTGATTAGAGAATTTAGTCATTTACATTTAAAGTAAATATTGATGGGTATGTACTTTATTGCCATTTGTTAATTGTTTCCTGGCTGTTTCCTGGCTCCAAGTTCTACTTGGCTTCCTTTCTTCTTTTCTTATTCTCTTTTCTTGTGGTTTGATGACTTAATGTTATGCTTAGATTCCTTTCTCATTATCTCTTGTATATGTACTATAGGTTTTTGCTTTGTGATTACCATGAGGTTCACGTATAACAGTGCATGCATAACAGTGTGTTTTAAGTCGACAGCAAGTTAAGTTTTCACACATTCTAAAACTCCACATTTTTACTCCCCATCCAACGTTTCATGTTTTTGATGTCACACTTTACGTATTTTTATTTTATGCATCTCCTGATTATCATCGTTATTTTATTACTTTTGTTTTAACTTTCGTACTAGCTTCATGTGATTAATTCACTACTTTTACTATATATTTACCTTTACCAGTGAAATTTATCCTTTCATATGCCTCCTTGTTATTAATTAACATCCTTTTCTTTCACCTTAAAAAAAAAAATCCCTTTAACTCTTCTTCTAAGGCTGGTTTAGTGGTGGTGAACTTTTTTAGCTTTTTATTGCCTGAAAAACTCTTTCTCTTTCCTTAAATTCTGAATGATAACCTTGCCAGATATAGTTAGTTGGAAGATTTTTCCTTCAGTGCTTTGAATATATTGTGTCATTCCCTTCTGGCTGGCAGAGTTTTTGCTGAAAATCTGCTGATAGCCTTATGGGGGGTTCCTCTGTTCATAATAAGTTAGATTTTTTTCTTGCTGCTTTTAAGATTCTCTCTTTAACTCTTGACATTTTAATTATAATGTGTCTTGGTGTGGATCTTTTTGGTTTCATCTTATTTGGAATTCTGGGCTTCTTGGATCTAGATATCTGTTTCCTTCCCCATATTAGGAAGTTTTCAGCCATTATGTCTTCAGACGAGTTTTCTGCTTCTTTCTTGCTCTCTTCTCCTTCTGGGACTCTTATAACACAAAAGTTACTCTGCCTGATGTTGTCCCATAGTTCCCTTACACTCTCTTCACTTTTTAAAATACTCTTTTCTTTTTGCTGCTCTGTTTGTGTGAGTTCCAGTGCCCTGTCTTTTAGATTGTTTATTCTTTGTTTCGCTTCATCTAGTCTGCTCCTAAACTTCTCTAGTGTATTTTTCAGTTGAGTTATTATATTGTTCAGCTCTGTGACTTCTGTTTGGTACTTTCTTATATTTTATTTCTTTTTGTTCATTCTTCTCCCAATTTGGGTAAGCCTCTTTATTACCATTACTTTAAAGTCTTTATCAGGTAAATTTCTTATCTCCATTTCATTAAGGTTTTTTTTTTTTAATCTTGTTCTTTCATTAGGGACATATTACACTGTTTCCCCATTTTGCTTGACTCTCTGTTTCCATAGATTAGTCTTGAAGGAGTGGCCTTCTATAGGACATAAACCTTGTCATTCAAATTTGTCCTAGCTGTTGATTTATTCTTGATAGGTCCCATTTGTTGAGGGTGTGCCAACACTTGAAAATGTTCCAAAAGGAGAGATCTTAATCAGTTTTAGTTTCATTCAGATTGGAAGCCAGACCCTCAGGCCGCAGCTTTTAAATTATGCAAATATAAATGTGCAGTCCTTTGTGATTGCAACTGTTATACCCTCATGCCCTCCAAACCAGGTGATGTAGTATGCCCTTGGTTACTTTTCAAATTTAAGGACTCCAGACAAGTGTATGAGCTCCTTCCTAGAACTTATTGATGATTTGGAGGGAGGGATAGGGAGAGCCCAAAGATGGCGTCTCCAGGCCCATGTTTTCTGAGAGCAACTTTGTGGCCTCTAAATGTGTGGCAAATCTGAAGTCTGCTCCTCAGGATGAAGGTCCAGGACAAATAAACAGGCCTTTATCATATGAAGACTGGAAGTATGTTTTAGACTGCGGTCTGTGTAGTGCCCTGGGAGTGGTAGACTACCAAAAACTGTGTCTCTGATTGTTACAGTCCCTTGGGACCCAGAAATGTAAGCCCTTCTTGCCACCAGATCCAGATGATCAGGGGCACCCGTTTGTAGACTACACATGCCCACCAGCTTAGCGAGGCAATGGGAGAGTGCAGGGCCTGGGCACACCCACTGGCATTAGTAAGGCATGGGGAGAGTACAGGACCAGGGTGCATTTGCCAATGCTGTCAAGGTAGAGGAAAGTGCAAAAATGGCGCCTGCCAGTGCCTCCGTTCCCTAGGGAAAGTCCCAACACACTCTTGCCCCTCTTGCAGATGCGGAAGATTAGGAAGTGAACCTCCTTCACATATAGTCTAGGTATCATTCTAACTGCTGCTTTTTTGCTGGTCCCGGGGGCAAGTGGGTCTGTATGTGAGCTCTTTAATAGAAGTACCTCAGTTCCCTACAGCCCTTATGGTCTCCTGAATGTAAGTCCTACTGGTTTTCCAACCCAGACCTTTTGGGGACTCCTCTCTCCATTGCATGTTTCAAGGGTAGGAATGGCTTATTTGGGACAGGAACCCCTTACTCCTCAGGCAGAAGCTCCCAGTTTGTGAGATCCCTCCCAGTAATGACTCACCACACTGGGGGAGTGGGGTTTTTGGGGGAGACCGTGTTTCTACCTCTCCTATCCCTCTCAATGTGACCCTTTTACCATTTGTTCGAAGGATTTGTTGAGCTATTTTTCAGGTTTTTTTCAGAAGGAATTGTTCCATATATAGCTGTAGATTCAGTGTGTCCCCGGGAGGAGGTGTGTTGAAGAGCTTCCTATGCTACCGTCTTGGACACCCCCCGCCCCCACCCCCAGAACCTGGTCTTTTAATATATAACTCTTGGGGGGGGAGAGACTTTAAAAATGAATTACTTTTATACTTGCAGTCTGGGCAAGTAATGGCCAATGTGGATATGTGTGTGTGCTTGTAAAGTCATTTATAACATTTACTTCTTACCTATTTACTGACTTTTCAGTGAGACTTTTTAAAGGTTAATTTTTTCCTTCTAAACCTTTTTTATTCATAACCGTCTCTTGATCTATCATGTAAATGTCTGTGTTTATAGATATTTCTATGAGGAATGTTCTTCTAAGCTCCAAGATTTTAATTGCTTCAGCCAGCAGGTGGAAGTTTGTGTGCATTTAAACATTAACCCATGTTGTTGTTATTGTTAGTTATTCAGAAACATTCGTTGATCCCCTATTGGGTACTTGGCATCCCTCTGTGGGGTACAGAAGCAAAAGAACCAGTATTCTACAGAAAAGATGTAGTTCTTTCCTGTACTTGTGAGGTTATGAACCAAACATACATACATACATGGAGAATCTGCAGAATATGCCGTTATCTTTACTTTTCTGTCTTATCTTGTATGGTTCCCTCATTGTAGATAACGCATTCCCCCTGGTTGTACCACCTTTGTTGACATGATCTCCTAGGATGCAAGAGCAACAAGGGAAGCTTATTTAATCATTAAGTAAGGAAGAATTAGAGGATGAAGAAGAAGTTGATTAAGGACGGAGATCCCTCTAAAGATATGCATTGGAATTTATACAGGAAAAAAAAAAGAAAGACATTGTACTAAGAAGTGGTTCATAATCAGACATATAACCAAGACTTCAGAATTTTTTAAATATTTGGGCAAACCTTAGTAGAAATTTATGAACAGCAACCCAAAACATAGTCTTCTCAAAAAGGAAAGGAGGCTGTCAGAAATGAAATTCTGATTGGGTAATCAGTGGAGCAGACAAAGAAAAAGAAACACAAGGAATTAAGTTGGCTGCTCATGGAGTTCTCTAATTAACCCAGATGTAAAAATAAAAGATGTTAAAATATGGGAAAATGTAAGAAGACCCAAGGATGAAGATAAAGAGTGACACAAACAGTTTATTTTTTAGAAGTCTTGGATGGCAGTCTATGAAGCTCTGTCTTAGCCTTGTATCATTACACATCATTATCAAGACCGTGAAAGAGGACATTGGAATCATGTTTATCATGTTTGCCTAAGACATCATAAGACAAGAAGGACTATTCCAAAGCTCTTGGCAACCTAAAAACATGGACCAAATCTTATCAAGGGAAACATTAATTGATTATCTGTAAAGTTACACACTCACATTTTAAAAGCATCTGCGGCTCAATGGAATAAAGAACGAGCCTACCAGCAACAGTCACAGTGGTTGACAGGAAGTTCAGCATGACTCAGTAATGTGGCATGCCCGCTTGGGAACTTCATCTGATGCTCCAGTGCAGATCAAAGATTATGCTGGTGAACCACACTTGGAATTGTATGTTCCATGTGGGTACCATGTTTTCAGGGAAATGTTGACCAAGTAGAATATGGCCAGCACATAGGAGTAAGAAAAGAATGAAAAGGGGATTAAAAACATACTCCAGAAAAACGCATATGAAGAGGGACTTTAGCCTGGAGAAGAGGAGATACTCATGGAGCTGTAACAACTGTCTTTGGATTCTGGAAGGGCTGATCTGTGGAATAGCGATTATGCTCCATCTCTGTGTCTAGGAGAGTAGAACCAGAGCATAGGGCAGGAACTAAGGTGAGGCAGGTTTTGACTGAGTATTGAGAACACCTTTGGAACATCTGAAATTATCAGATACGAGGTTGGTTGCCTCAGGATGTCTGTATCATCAGAGATGTTTATACGGAAGGCCTGGTCTCCAAGTCCCTCCAAGTCCATCAGAGTGCTTGCTGCCTCCATTTCTCTCATGCTGGATCCACTCTGTTTCACAGTACTCCTCCCAGACTTTCCTTTTCTATCCAGTTTCCACCCATCCATCCCATTCTTCTTCTGTCTTTTCCAGGCACCTTATTCCTTCCCAAACTTTCTAGGCTTCCTCCATCCCCAAGTCCCTTATAATACCTATAGTCTCCCCAAGCACACGTCTAATGATATCCCTACTACCACCCTAGTGTCTCAATCTGGGAAACTCAGCCTTTTTCATCGTAGCACACAAATCAGTGTCTACTCTCGAAGCCAGTTTAGTCCCTCCCTCATTTGTATTTCCAGCATTCCCTTCCTTCTTGAGCTGTGGCCTTTACCTACTTACATTGAAAAGATCCACCTACATACCAGTCTTTCTTATTAAACTATGAGGTCAGTAGCTTACTTTTCACTGCACTGTGCTCAGGACACATGCTGTTGGATGAATAAAGGTTGAGGAACTCCTGGCAGTGGCATGATAGAAAGTATAGACTAGACAGAACGCTGGACTCGGGAACCTCTGAGGTTCCCTGAAGCTCAGTGACTACACGTTTTTACGTAGCGCTGTTACTGAAGATGATTCCAAAAGAAAAGTTCTAAAACATTTAAAGAAATGGTAACCTTATTACACTAAATAGCTAGTCACCCTAAGGTGACTGCTTTGAATGCACAGCACTGATGTTTGCAATGGAGTCAGGCCCATGTAGTATGGTCACATCCAATATGGTAAAGTAGGCAGAATACATGACATTCCAGGGGGATGTCAAACACATTGGAAGCCACTGGAAGGTTTGTTTGATGAGACAACTCTGATAACCTGATCCAGCAAGAATTAAGAACTGGCCAGTACCTTGAAGTTCTGACTTGTTGTGGTTTTCAGCCATGGTAGTCCCAACCCAGAGAAGGGCATTTGGAAATGGATAGCATTTTTGGTTGTCGTGGTGTCTGGAAGCACTCTGGCATTCGTGGGCAAGGGTCAGGGATGTGAACTTACTACAGTGGGAGACACAGTCCAGCAACTGAAGAACTGTCTCACCCAAAGTGACAATAGCTCTCCTCTCAAGAACACACTAATTAAACAGAGCAGGGTGTATTAATTTAGTGATTCTGCTTCCTCTCTTCCTCTGTTGTTTTTCAAACCAATACGGTAAACAGATTTGGTAAAGATCAGCAAATCTGTGGGAAAATAGACCTCTTGCTTCCACCAATGGTCAGTGTGTCCTTTCCATAATAGGGAGTTCTTGCTGGAAAGTAGTTGTCCAGCCAGAGGCTACATCTCCCAGCACTCCCAGTATTTAAGGTGTGGCCATGTGGCCGAGTTCTGTCTGGCCAGTGATATATAAGCAAAGGTATCATATATCACTGGTTGACCCTGTGAATAAAGTCTCCTGTATAATCCTTCACTCTCTCCCCTTTCTGCTAGCTGGATGTCAACATCCAGAGCAGCTTAGGAAGCTACATGTGACAGATGAAGTGACTGCCTGGAGCAGAGCATGGCAGTGCCTCCAGCCATCCACTGGTTGGAACTTCCACGACCAAAAAATAAACTTCTATTGTGTTAAGCCACTGAAATGTCAGGTTTCTCTGTTACAACAGGTATTATTATTTTAATCAATACATTTCCAAATAAGTGCTTCAATTAGGACGACTCTACACAGAAGATGTTAAAACATTTCTGTTGTTGTGTTTTGTTTTTTGTGTTTTTTTTTTTTTTCATTTTAAACAAAGCCTACTTTATTTTATACATGAACCAAAGCCATTTCCTCTCTCATTAGAGTCAGAGCTCTTGGTCTCCATCCTTGCTTTCCAAGTCAAGAGATTAGAGCTCTTTTCCTGGGCAAGTCTAGGGAAGCTTTTCTTTCTCAGGCCTTGTCTCTCACACATTCATGTGGGGTCCAGTCAGTGTGGAGCCAGCTTCTCAGCCTGCCTTTTTCTCTCCTAAGTTTGTTTTTGAAACTTTTTTCCCTTTCTCCTTCCCCCATGGTGTGAGTTCATGTGTGGCTGGTTTTCTTGGGCACAAGGCCCAGCTGAGTTTCAGTTCTGTTTGTTGTTTGTACTAACTGTGTTCAGAGATCAGCCTCTGATACCTAGTGGTCAGAGTTCCCTGGAATAGGGGACCCTGACTGCATTCCTTCAAGCCTGGTTGGAAGACAGCGAATGCAAGAACAGTAGGGCTTTGCAGGACTGTTCACAGAGAAGAAAGCTGTAGTATTTTGTGTAGAGTATGAAATACATAGACGTTTTTTGAAGCCTCTGTCTTCTGCTGTAAGCCAATAAAAAATTCCTAATTTAACGAACTATGCCAGAGGTTGCTTACCATTCATATAGGAACCAAATGACCAAAAAGTTCACTTAGTTGGGATTTGTTCACACTCCTTTATCATGAAGGAAAGAAAGTAACAAACCCCCAAAGGGAAGAATGGAATCTCCCACAATCCCATAGAAGACAGAGACTCTCCAGGCTCCCAGTCAGAAGCCTGAGAGTCTATATCCAAGGGATAAGAACAAAGCAGGATTGAACTAAGGCTTAAAAACTGATCAGTCCTGGGCGCCTGGGTGGCTCAGTAGGTTAAGCGTCTGCCTTTGGCTCAGGTCATGATCCCAGAGTCCCCACATCGGGCTCCCTGCTCAGAGGGGAGTCTGCTTCTCCCTCTCCCTCTGCCTGCTGCTCCCCTTACTTGTACTCTCCCTCTCTGTGTCAAATAAATAAAATCTTTTAAAAAACAAAACTGATCAGTCCTTGATTGGATGAAATTAGCCCCTCACCTTATCTCCCAGTTAAGAGAGAAGAGAGAACCCACTTCTTAAACAGAAGAAAAGGGAACCCATGTCTTGTGAGAGACAGCATCTGGGGCTTCCTTCCTCCGATTAGATGAGTACTGATTGGTTACAATATACAGGCCAATTCATTCAGCCTGATCTCAGCCCACCACTGAAGCTGGCTGACCTTGGGCAAAGTTGGTTAACTTTGCTAATCTTTGGTTCCTTTATCCGTAATTAGGATGATGGCAGGACCTAATCACTGGCTTATGTATGGTGAAAATTAAATGAGATAGGACATGAGATAGCAGTGCTTAGTGGTTAAGGAAGTGACCTCTAGAGAGTGTTGGCCCCCCAACACTTACTGAGTAGTTTTGGACAAGTCACTTAATCTCTCTGTGTTTCTATATCCTTATCTATAAAATGGGTTAGTAATAGTACCTACATCACAGGATTGTTACAGGAATTAAGTAAGCTCAAACTAACAAAGCACTTAGAATAGTTTCTGGTAGGATGTATGCGGTATATGTGTGTTGGTTAATTAAATGTCATAATGTATTACTTGCTGTTATAACTATTGTTGTAATTATATGATGACAATCAAGACCATCACCACCATCATCATCATCCAGTTACTATCGTTCTCAATCCTGCTGCATTTGACCTTATGTCTCCTTCCCTTCACTTCTCGAAACTATTGCCTTGGCTCTGGGATGCTACCCTTGCTAGGTCTCCCAGCTGTTTCCTGCTCATTTCTCCTTCGTTTTTTTCATGAGCATTTTTTTTTTTTTCAGCACCTCTTACATGCTGCTGTCTCCCAGGCCCCTACCTGCAGCCCACTGTTCTCATTCTGGAGTAATGTCATCCTGTCTTACTGTTCAAAATGTCCTCCATACACTGATGATGACTCCTCATTCCAGATTTTAAATCCAGCTCATCAGCCCAGGCTCCCACAAGTTCCAGATGCCCCTGTTTGGCTGTCAGCTGTGTGTTTCCTTCTGGTCATCCCAGATGACTCAAAAAGAAACTCATCATCTTCCTCTAAATCACCCTCTCTTTGTCTCCCGTTCTATATCTCATTTGTGGGCACCTTCATCTCCCTAGTCACCCAAGCTAGAAATGCAGAGATTGTTCTGGATTCCATCTTTATCCGCATGCCTCACATTCAAAGCATCATTAATAGGCAGCCAATTTTGCTGGCCAGTGTTTCCTCAAGTGGTTCTTCCTTTCCCTTCTGACTCCTACAGTCTTAATGCAGACTCCACCGCCCCTTACTCGGACCTCTTACATGATCTCCTTTCTCTTAACATGCCCTCTTCAAGACCATTCTCCACCTTGCTACTATTGTAATGTTTCTAAAGCACAGAGATGACATTATTATTTCCTAGATTAAAGCCCTCTGAGGCCCCCTTTTTTATTGGCTGAAGACTCTATTCCCTATTATGCCACGTTCCCTATGACTGGACCTCTGCAAATTTTTTTTCAATTTTTTAAAAGATTTTTTATTTGTTTATCTTTGAAAGAGAGAGTAGGGGGAGGAGCAAGGGGAGAGAATCTCAAGCAGACTCCCTGCTGAGCATGGAGCCCAACTTGGGGTTTGATCCCATGACCCAAGATCATGGCCTGAGCCAAAATCAAGAGTCATGTGACCAACCTACTAAGCCACCCAGGTGCCCCTGGACCTCTGCAAATTTATGCAACCTCATTTTAAAATATTCAGTCTCTTAAACTTTGTTCATTGGATCAATGAAACTATCCCATTTTTATCTTTATCGAAACTAAAACCTTGGCTCAGAACGTTCTCACTGCACATAACTGCTGTCCGTCCCTCTAAATGAGTCTCACTGGACTAAAATCAAAGCTGCTACAGGGCTTGTCCATTTCTGTAGGCTTCAAATAGGATCTGTTTCCTTTTTCATGTTCTACAAACACCTGCCTTCTTTGGTTCATGGGCCCCTTCCTCCAGCTTCAAATCCAGGGGTGTCTGGTTGAGTCTTTCTCACGCTGCATCAGTGATTTACTCCCAATTTGAAGGATACGTCTGTTTACATTGGACCCACCCAGAAAATCCAGAATATTCTCACTATATTAAGGTTAGCTGTTTAGCAATCTTTTTTTTTTTTTAAGATTTTATTTATTTATTCGACAGAGATAGAGACAGCCAGAGAGAGGGAGCACAAGCAGGGGAAGTGGGAGAGGAAGAAGCAGGCTCGTAGCGGAGGAGCCTGATGTGGGGCTCAATCCCACAACGCTGGGATCACGCCCTGAGCCGAAGGCAGACGCTTAACCACTGTGCCACCCAGGTGCCCCTAGCTGTTTAGCAATCTTAATTCCTTTTTGACAAACATGTGTTGTGACATGTTCATATTTTCTGGGGGTTAAGACATGTATATCTCTGGACAGGCTGTTGTTACGCCTACCACAATGTCCCTTCCCATGTTCCTGTAAAATTCTGTGTGTGTGTCTATCATTTCACATAATAAATATTGTCATAGCATTTGGGTTTTATTTTCTGGGTTTTTTTTTTTTTTCAGTTCATATGTAATCAACACATAACATTGTGCAAGTTTAAGGTGTACGATATATTTGATACATTTATATGTTGCTTCAGCATTTGTGTATTTGTGTGTCTCCCTGACTAAACTTTGATCTTAGAGTCTTACTCATTTTTGAATTCCTATTTTAAGAACACATGGTAGACCCTCAGCAAAAGTTTTTGAGACCGTGTGGATAATTCAAATCCCTAGTGATAACCTAAAATTCCTTAAAGGATCAACACACAAGACAGATTGACCTGTACACAGTATTACAGTTATTCATGTTAATAACTAAGTTTCAATGGAAATCGGTCCACCAAAATGTGATATGGATAATATAAGTTGCATTATTCTCATTGCTTTTGCTAACATTTATTGTATCTCTTAGTACGTCTCAGACATTGTTTTTAGTGCTTTTCATGTATTCGGTTAGGTTTTACAACAATCTCCTGGTGTAGGTACAATGACTGCCACCCATTCTATGCATGTGGAAACTGAGAGATTAGATAACTTTCTTGGTGTCAGCCAGCTTAGTAGACAGTAACTCTGAGTTAACCACTTTATTCTGCCAACCCAAACAATCCCTTCTGTGGCTAGTCTACATAAATGGGAGGTCGGTGTAGTTACATTGAAATTTTGTTTATTTCTCATGAAACTCAATAGCCTTTAGCCTCCCGGGTTTAAGGAAAGAACTGAGTGGATTAGCGGGCTCCATATGAGATTTTTCAGCCAGCCAACTTCTAAGGCACATAGGCTAAGGGCCTCGAGTGTAAAAAGGGGCTGCGTATTATCTTTCAAAGCCACCTTGGTCTTTGGGAAAATCCATGGGCCTAACCATGAGTCCACACACGATCATTTTGTCAGTTTGATGACAGTCGGTCCCAGGGGAAGGCCAGTGCGCCAGGGAGGAAGGATGGAGGAAGAAGCACATTACATCTGCAGTTGCTTACGGCATCTGCCTTTGATGCCGTCTCTGGGGAACAGGCTGATCGCCTCCTCTCAGTCAGCAATTCCATGTCTTCTCAGCAGTTCTGAAGGGAGAGCGCCCTTTAAGGCATCTTGTACTGACAAGCTTATTTCTCTTAGAGCTCTAGAATGTAATAGAAGCCATCAAAGGCACGGGATATTAGGAGGTTGTTTTGCACGAGGGCAACAAAATTCATGTTTTCAGGCAACTCCCTCGCTTCTATCAGCCGTTCAATTAGTAGCCGGGTAAACTAATAGCATGGGTTCGTTAGTGTGTGTGCTGTGTTTTGTGCTTTTGTTTTTGTTTGGAGGTTGATTCTGTTTTGCTACAGACAACTTCGTTTAGAAAGCCGATGGCATTTTTCACCGAATTGCAAGCTCTTGCTAAACTGTAACCTGGTGGATTTAGAATCTGAGCAAGTGGGGAGGACCGTGGGCACAACTTGAATGTGGTGGCCGTCATCTCAGTATGCCTTCAAGAACGCTGGGGTGAAAAGGGAGACTGTTTTTACTTCCACTCTGTAGACATGCTGTCGGAGAGCGTCTGTTCTGTTTGCTTCTGTGGGAGACAGGCTGAGACGTGCCTTCCTGAGAAAGCTTGACCAGTGCCGTGTGAATTTTAGTCCTTCTCTCGGTTTTCTGTTGCTGGCATCTTCCAAAAGTCTGAAAGAGCTAACTGAACAACTTGCTTGCGGTGAACTCACTCTTAATGATTCTGGAGCCAAAGTCCCATCTTATTTTAGTGCGACCCGATGTCAGTGTCTTTTTTTAAAATAGAAAATGAATGGGTTTATTAATTTTTATAAAGTGTAAACACCATCAAAACCATAAAGTTCAGGTGGAAACCATCCTCCTTCTGTACGCTTGCCTCAAGATGGAGTCCATTCTGGGGGCGCCTGGGTGGCGCAGTCGTTAGGCGGCTGCCTTCGGCTCAGGGCGTGATCCCGGCGTTCCGAGATCGAGCCCCACATCGAGCCCCACATCGGGCTCCTCCGCTATGAGCCTGCTTCTTCCTCTCCCACTCCCCCTGCTTGTGTTCCCTCTCTCGCTGGCTGTCTCTATCTCTGTCAAATAAATAAATAAAATCTTAAAAAAAAAAAAAAAGATGGAGTCCATTCTGATTCAGCATTGATGAAGCACGTGCATTTCACTCAGATTTTATTTTCCGAGGGCATTATTAGTTTGGAGTGGCTGCAGTATATTAGACGTGTGGGGAAATGGTGGCCGCACAGCTCTGTTTTGAATGGTGTGAAATGTTTGAAATGGTTCAAGCAGCGAAGGCCTCTTTTTAGAAACGAAATAGCGGCCCTCTCTCCCACCTCCCGCTGCTGCTGCCAATTCTCTATCTGGATGACTTCATCGTTTTTATTTTTAGCCTCTCTCTGTATGTTTAAACTGCTTCCCCAACTCTCCCACTTACCCCTTTGATGTGCCTTTCGTTTATCACCTCTTGTTCAGTGTCCTCTTGTTTTTAAGAATAAAATTCCGTGCCCGGCCGTGGTGTTTGGAGGCTGTGATCCTAGAGGAGCCTTTCTTTTCTGCACTTGGCTGAGGTTATTTTTATTCTTCAACATACATGACAGTCTCTCTTTGGAAAGAGATTCTTGAATGTTTGCATATTATTCTAAAATATAGTCACTTGCGTTGTTCCAATTTGGGAGTTATCTGGGCGGGAGTTGGTTCTATATGAGCTGAAGAACTGTAATTTGTGGTTTTTCCAGTATTTGCTTAAATATATAGTAGAAATCAGACCATTATATATAATAATGGCATAGAATTAAGTACTGTTATTTCCCAGCGTCTGTGGATTGAGATATTCAGAATTAACTATAGAAATCCAATATGGAAAATTGGCAAATGGACACACATAATGATGAAACTGATGTATTTTCTTGATTTTGATTTCTCAAGGTTTTTATAAATGCTAAGAAGGGTTATATTTTTCTTAAATTATCTGTGGTTCTAATGTCAAATTTTTTGAGACATCCGTTTGCAGAATTTTTAAACAAAAGTTTATAATAAAATTGTATTTGAAAAAAAATTGTATTTGAACTCACAGATGAACCCTCACACATGAATGCTCTCCTTTTAATTTTTTAACAAATCTCAACTCTGGACTTATTTTTCCTTTCTCTAGTGGAGAGGATTTGGTGACCGTCACTGGTTTTTTGAAAGAGCAAATGTATCCAATATTGAAGGGCTCATCATTTGATGTAGGAAAAATTCATCTTAACTTCCTGTTGGGTCTGTGCATATGTAGATATAAGCAACAGAGTATTTTTAATCCAGACCAAGAAGTGCCTTACCCTCTGGATAATTCTTTTTCATAATACTTCTGATTCACGGCCCCCCAGGTGAGAGAAAAATAATCCAGGTGTCATGTGCTCTAGAAGAGCGATCTATGTTTTTTTGTATTATTTCTCCCAATGCAGATCTTAGATGTGGTATATTTCAGCTTTGGTCCCACCAGGGTCAGTGCCTTTTGATAAATTCTGCTATTGTCAATTTAACAACAGAATTCAAGGACCAGCAAAGTTAGTGAGTTTCAGCTCCCTTTTCATGCTGTTCCATTCACCCTTACTTCCTCATTGTTACACAAACAGTCCAGGGAGACTCTTGCTTTAGGGCCTTTGTACTGGTTGTTCCCTTTGTCTAAAATGTTCTTTAGCCATTATTCATTTTCTTACTTCATTCTGGTTTCTCTCAAACATCGTCTCATCATAAATGCCTTCCCTGGCAGCCCTGTCTAAAATGTCAGCCCCTCCCCAGACCCTAGAACCTCTCTCTCCTCCTACTTGCTTTATTCTTCTTCCTAGTCCTCACCATTACTTAATACATAAATTTTTATGCAATTTCATGTTCACCGCCTATTCTGTCTTCCCTCAACACCCATTAGAGCAAGGCTTTATCTGTTCATACACCCAGAACGTGGAATCGTAGGGGCGCCTGGGTGGCACAGCAGTTAAGCGTCTGCCTTCGGCTCAGGGCGTGATCCCGGCGTTCTGGGATCGAGCCCCACATCAGGCTCCTCCACTATGAGTCTGCTTCTTCCTCTCCCACTCCCCCTGCTTGTGTTCCCTCTCTCGCTGGCTGTCTCTCTCTCTGTCGAATAAATAAATAAAATCTTTAAAAAAAAAAAAAAACGTGGAATCGTACTTCGCACATGATAGGCACTCCATAAAGGTTTGTGGGGAAGAAATGGATGAGGTGCAAGTGTGTTCCTCCAGTAGTATGTAAGAACACTGAATACCAAAAATGATTATGCCTTACCTTCTTTTCCTCTAGCAGACTGTTAAACCATGGCAGTATGGTGTTGTGGAATATAATTTTTCAGGCATATTCCAAAATACATCTCATCTTTGGGCTATTAAATAAGAGCAAATGATAGCCATATTGCTGGATCACTTCAGAAGAACATAGAATAGTCATAGAAATGAGTCCATGAATCTCCTTAAGTATTCTGAAATGAAAGATCACGAGCAATAACCTATTATTTATTGTTCGTCTAACATGTGTGTCCCAGAAGGTTTGTCAGTATATCACCGAGGAGCATCCATCATGGAGACGTAGTAATGGATGGTGGTTGAGAGCAAGGACTTTGGCTTCTGAATGCCTGAGTTCAAATTCCACTTCTTCCACTCACTAGCTGCATGAAACTCAACCCAATTGCTTAGCGTCTCTAAGCCTCACTTTTCCTCTACTATTAAATGGGAATACTAATCATTCTTGCTTTGTAGAATGGGTATGAAGATCCAGTAAGTCCATAGTTGTGCATGACTTAGTGCAGTGCCTGGAACATAGCCAGTATTTGATCATTTTAGATTAATTAGCAGTAAGAATGATAAAGATTAAAATAACAGTAAGAATAATAACACTATGGAGTCATTTAACAGTTACTTTTAAGGACATTATGACTTTGCTGTTAGATCCTAAAACATTTTTTTTGACAAAATGCATATACTCTCATTGACAGTAAGAATGTCATGTTTAAATGGGCAAAATAATTGAGGAAAAAATTCTCCAAAGAAGATATGCAAATGGAAACAAGCATATGAAAATATATTCAAATCACTAATCATTACGGAAAAGCAAAGTAAAACCAAAGTGAGATCTACCACATACCCATTAGGATGGCTCTTATCAAAAACAAAAACAAAGTAAAAAACAGAAGATAACTCAGGTTTTAGAAAAATCAGGATCTTCATCCCCTGTTGGTGGAAATATAAAATGGTACTGCCTCTATGGGAAACAATGTGATGGTTCCTCAGAAGATTAAAAATAGAAGTACCATATGATCCAGCAGTTTCACTTCTGAGTATAAACCCGAGGAATTGAAAGCAGGGACTCAAACAGATATTTGTACACCCATGTTCACAGCAGCACTATTCACAATAGACAAAAGGTGGAAACAAGCCAGCTGTCCACCGACAGAAGAATGGATAAACAAAATATGGTATATACATACAAAGGAATATCATTCAGCCTTAAAAAGAAAGGAAGTTCTGACATAGGCTACAACACAGATGAACCTCGAGACATTATACTAAGTGACACAAGCCAGACTCAAAAGGACAAATATTGTATGATTCTACTTATAACGAGATACCAAAACAGTCAAATTCATAGAGTAGAATGCTGGTTGCCAGAGGCTGGGATGGGGGAAGGTGGGTGAGAATGCAGAGTCATTGTTTAGTGGGTGCAGAGTTTCAGTTTGGAAGAGGAAACAATTCTGGAGCTAGCCAATGGTGATGGTCGCACAGCAACGTGAATGCACTTAATGCCATTGAACAGTTCACTTAAAAAAGGTTAAAATGGTCAATTGTATGTCATGTCCATTTTACCACAATAAAAAAAAATTTTTTAGAGAACATCAGTTTAAAATTAAAAAAAAAAAAAGGAATATCAGTTTTGAGGCCAGTGAAATGTGTACATATTGGGTCGAGTCCATTATGGACCCCAAAATGAAGGGTCATATGCGGGACTTGGAAAAGAATTGGCCACACTATCCCATCCTGATCATTCACACCGGGAGAATACTTTCACTTTACAAAGCACATAAAGATATGTCACCTTAGGGTGTGTTCACAGTCCCCCTTGAGGTAATATTGTTGTTATACAGATAAGGAAAATGGATCTCAGAAAAATTAAGTGATGTAGTTACTCAGGGTTATGTTACTGGTAAGTTGGTGTCAGGGCTTGAACTTCAGCCTTCAGGCACCTGCCTCCATGTGCCGTCTTCTATACCACCTCTTAACTAGATCTTCTTCTACTCTGTAAATGAATGGCCTATTCCACCTTTCAGTGAAATACAAAGAATGCTCATCCCTCAGCTGGCAAAGAAGCAGGCATCGCTCATAACCCCTGGTTTCACAATAGTGAAGTGAGGTTGGTCAGAGTCATTACAACCACCAAACGTGATGGACTGTGGCTTAAATGTATTATCCCTCAAATTTTAGAATAAATCAAGTAACTGTGTCGAATATTTAAGGATGAGATAAAATAGCAAGATAGAGATAGCAGCAGGTTTACATTTCCGTGGGCATGATATGGCTTTTCATATGAAAAATAAAGGGCTAACCAAAAATAACTGACTGTTGGAATGCTTCACAGGGTAAGCATACCGACTTCCCAGGAATCTCATCTCAAATGTAGGGCCTAAAAGAGTCTGTTTCTGGAACTGAAAGAAGTAATCAAAAAAGTCGAGTCACGTTCCTTGGCCAAGGGTCTCTGCATTAGGAGAATTTGGTGCTTAAGTGTTCCTGGGAGAGTAGGTTGATATTGGCATTCACATAACTTGCTTTTGGAAGAGTTTCCATGGAAAGGTTGTCATTAGATGAAACAATAGCTCCATCATTCCTGCAACCTGACTCTCAAGCATCTGAGAGCAAGGCAGTTGCTATAAAATATTTGCTTTTCCTAACACTTGTCATATATTATAATATTCCAAAGCCGGAGTGTTCTCACTCAACTCCATGTTATTGTTTATAAAGGAAAACCAAATACACAAAAGCACTTTAAAAAAGAAAATTAATGTTACTTGTGCCTTTATTGTCACAAAGCTAAGGTTTTGTTTTGTTTTTAATGTTCAATCTTGCTGAGCAAGCTAATGACATGTATAGATGAGTAGGTGACCACATGGTTTAAAGTTAAAATATTTATCTTCCTCATCTACAAATTCTATGTCACCCACCTGGTTGGGACAGTTCCAAGACTGCTTTTTCATTGTCCAATGCAGCGGTCACTACACATGTGTGATTATTTAACTTTAGCATATGAAATCATTAAAATGAAATAAGAGTTTCTCAGTTCTGCTTGCAACATTTCCAGTACTCAGTAGCCGTAGGTGGCCAGGGGCAACTGCGTAAGACAGTGCAGATAGAGAACATTTCCATCGTTGCACAAAGTTCTGTGGACGGTTCTATGTTTGCTTTCAAAACTTGTGCATCTTAGGTTGGGTACCATCCTGGTCCCATGCATGTGGGGTGGAAGAGTCCACTGTGGCACCGACTGAGAACAAAGCTGGCATCAGCTGGTCAGGGCTCGTAGACGTACCATCATCTTCTCTGGGCACCAGTAAGGTGACTTTGCAACCCTCCAGTGGCAGTCTGGCTAATAAAAAAGTCTTGAGCTGAAGATAATATTCCTGGTTTGACCTCTAGCTCGTCTCTGATGGTGGCCTCTAGATCAGCTGTGTCATGACAGTTGTCTCAGTCAGGTGATGTCCTGCCTTTGAAAACTGGGTCTTCTCTAAAATCACTCAGATCACCCCTTTAGGCAGTGATTCTCAGCTACAAATTTGAATCACCCGGAGAGCTGCTTTTTAAGTGAAGATACTTAGGTCCCAACCCCAGAGAATCTGAATTAATCGCTCTGGTGTGCAGACAGGAGCTTTCCAAAATCCCTCCAGGTATTCTAGTAGGCAGCCAGGGTTGATAACGACTGCCTTACACTGGGTCCTAGCATCTCAAGTACTGTTACCTCAAGACATCTCAGCCTTTGGGTCAGTGACAAGTAGCAAGTCATGCAAGAACACTGAACAGGGACACGGGAGACTCAGGTTGGATTCCCAGCTTTCCACCTGATGAGTGGTGGACCTTGGATAGGTCACTGTATTGCCTGGGACTCAGCGTCTCCCCAGTTTCAATGAAAGGGTTGATTGTCACTTGTGCCTGAAGTCTACCAATCTATGAAATGCCTATTCCTACTCAACCTGATCAAATAGAACTCTTCATATTCAGTTGTGGGAAGAAATATTTGATCTTTTGCCATCCCAGCCAGTCCATATGCATTTTATATCCACTCTAGACTGATGCTCTACGAGCCTCAAATAGCCCTGAGCTTCCCCGGACAGCCCCCAGCTGTCCCAGTGTGCTGGGGGGAACGGCATGACCTATACGAAGCAGTTCCACCCACTCTGTTAGAATCCAGCTGAATATTTAGTGACTTCCGTGTGAATCCACGTGCTGTATCATGTGTAGAATCGTCACTGATGTCTGTGTATCTAACCAAGAGCTCTAACTGGCCTCTGTTATTGCGTATGAGAAGCTAACGTTTCTTTTTACATCCCAGGTAATTTCCAGGTGCTCACTGACACAATCATTTCATTTCCTTCTCCAGAAGTGTTTACAGCTCACCTTTAAAATCATCACTTAATGGGCACTGAGGTGAAAGTTGTATTTACAGGACATTCTCATCCGGTTGACTTGAGTTTCCTCCCTCTTGCCTTTTGCCAAAGCAAGGCTGGCTTTCTTAGTGGCTGCCCGATTCATCTTCAGATGCCCCCGTATCTCATGGTGCTTTGGCAGTGACGTCTCCCTGCTCATCCCGTCAGAGGCGGTGATGGGATAACACCTCTCACGGTGACAGTGTATGTGACAGCAGGCAGAGGGGAGAGTGCGCTCACTGGCAAAGATAAGGAATGTGATATCGTTTGGTCTCTGTGTTTCATCACCGTAACTGCTTATGGGTTCAAATGGCCCATGAATCAACCTGTAAGTGCCTGAGAATAGGAAAGCAGTTGCTAGCTCGCACTTGACTTCGCTGCTGCAGATAGCTCACTTCCTCAGCACCTGCCAGTCTCCTCCTCTAATCTCCCACCTAATGTCTTTACAATGCTCGGGCTTCCTACTCTCAGAAAGGTCCTTCTCAGGCCCCTCCAGGAAATGGCTGCAGCCCTCAGCATGGTGTTCAGGCCTCGGCAGCCTACCCTCTGTGAATCCTCCTGGCCTGCTGCCTCTGTGTGTCCCAACCAAGCTGCGTGGGGTAACCCAGTCCCCCCCTCCCCCGGGGTGCTTCTCACTCTAGGTTTGCACATGTTGTCTCATTGGCTTGGGAAACCCCGGGGCCCAGAGCTGCCCAGTAGATATGTTCTCTGGGCCACCTATGTGTTTTTAAGCTTTGTCATCACTCTTTTTAAAAAAAAAAAAAAAGGAAGAAGCAGGAGATATTAATTTCAACAATAAGTCTCTTCACTCAGCATATCCAAAATCCTATTTCAGCATGTAGCAAATACAAAAATTGTTAATGAAATAGTTTCCATTCCCTTTTTCATACTGAATTCTTCAAAATCCAGAGTGTATTTTAAACTTCGATCACATCTGTTTGGACTGGGTACATTTCAGGTGCTCACCTGTGGCTGGTGACTGTAGGCTAGCCTCTTGTAAGATTCTGATCAGCCATGGCTTTTAGCAAGCCATGTCTCATTCCAGCCTCCATCACCCATGTTGTTCAGCGGTTTGCTGCATATTAGGATTTGGCTGCATGTTAGGATTACCCAGGGAGTTGGTTTTTTTTGTTGTTTGTTTGTTTGTTTGTTTGTTTTAAGGCCAAAGACCAGGTCTCACTACAAATCAATTTGATCAGAATCTTTCTGGGGACCCAGACTTCAGTTTGGGGTGAAGAAGGAGGGAGGGTTGAGGAGACAGGAAACAAATAAGTAGGTCATATACAAAATGGTTATATATATTGTATAGAAACATAAAGCAGGAAAAAGAACAGAGACTGATGGGGGCAGGGGCTCTGCCTCTCTATGGAGGGTGA
This sequence comes from Ursus maritimus, assembly GCF_017311325.1. Classification (NCBI taxonomy): domain Eukaryota; kingdom Metazoa; phylum Chordata; class Mammalia; order Carnivora; family Ursidae; genus Ursus; species Ursus maritimus. The sequence goes on from NW_024424453.1 coordinate 40,552,764, forward strand.
CGAGGGAAGGCCTGTCTTTCCCAGGGCTGCTGAGACAGTGGGGAAACCAGGACACATTTCTGGAGCCTGTCTAGAAATGAGACGTGAGCACATCCTGTGTGTAGCTGCTGTTAGGATGCTGTGAAACCAACAGCCCCCAAATCTCAGTGGTTACAGCAACAGACATTTTTTTTTTTCTATAGGTCAGCTGGACTCTGCAGGACCTTGCAGGACTTAGTGGGAGTCAGGGGTGGGCCCACCTTGCAGGTGGGGTTCGGTTGTGTTTCCCACATCTCCTTGTTCTGGGACCAGCAGCTCCCTCTATACATTTTCTTACCATGATGGTAGCAGAAATACAAGATGGGGCAGAGGGGAGGGTGTGGCAAGAGGCAACATTTAGGGCATCTTAAGGCCTAGGCTTGGGACTGGCACACAGTCACTTCTCCGCACATCCCACTGGCCAAGGCAAGTCAATGACCAAGCCTGACAGTAATGGGGTGGAGAAGAGTCCTGCCCCCACAGGGACTGCAGCCAGGGCAGGAAAGGAAAAGGCATGAGCCAATAATCAACCTCAAATACCATCTAAGGATCTTCAGCTGGCCAGCTTTAGCTTGGAAGCTTAGAAATGTTTCGTTTTGTTTTTCAAATTAAGGCCAATTCTCTTTGGGCCCCACGCTCTCATGTGCTCCTAACCCCGTACTCTCAATGGGCCTGTACACGTCTCAACCAGAGTGATTACCTTATTGTACAAACAGGCTCTCCGTATAGCATTCTTAAGAACTCAGAGTCTTAACTCATTCACTTACGGATATTTTAGCAACAGGCTCATGCCTGAGGCATCTAGAAGTTACACCCTTACACTGTCAGCTACTGGAGACCTGATGTTCTGCCCCTTTTGATAATATGTACCACTCTCAAAATCATACATATTCAATATTTTTATGTATGCCTTATAGCCTTACAAACCCAGCGAGGATGGTAACCAGGCCCTCTTGTTCGTGGCTGAATCTCCAATGCCAAGTTCAGTAACTGGCACCTTGTGGGCTCATAATAGGTATTTATTCAATTGAATGAAATTATCCTAAAATGTAGAGCAAGGTTAGAGCTGTATAGAAGGTCTCCTATGAAACTAAAACATCCCTGGTCACTCAGTTTCCTATTCTATAAAATGAAATTTATAGTGTAAAGTTTACATCATGGGGACGATGTAACGACTAAATGAGATCATTCGTGTAAATGCCTTAAAATACACGTACATCATAAAAACTCGGTAAATAAATAGGTAATTTGTGGAATGGGATTATAGGAAACCAAATGAAGTGAAATATAATAGAAGGAATTTCATTTAGACTCATTCTACACCTCATTTGCTCTCTCTTAGTAACCAGGAAACTAGTCAAAGTAATCCACAGAGCATCCGCGGCTACTTACAAAGTTTTGGGAAAAAGAGAAAGTGTCAGTAGGTAATACCTCTCTAATTTCAAAGTAGGCCGGGAGGTGGTCACAGAAATGATAGGCTGAACACTTAGCATGAGAAAGACCTAGGGGGGAAAAAACAAAGCCAGCTCAAAGTCCATTTGCAGAGCTCTGGAAGTTGGCAGAGCAGTGTCCTTTGTAGTAAGCCACGCGGCTGCACGAAGATCCTTCTCTCCTCACACGACTGGCTCTCACATCTAGGGATCCAGAGCACTTGACTAACGCAATATATCTTCACTGCAGTCTGTACTAGAAACATTTTGTAAACTGGAAACTTGTGTCCTAGATCCAGCACTGGTCATCTTCTCTGTTTGATTAAGAGTTTGAACAGGAGGGCTCCTGGGTCAGTTAAGTATCTGCCTTGGGCTCAGGTCATGATCCCAGTATCCTGGGATCGAGCCCTACGTTGGGCTCCCTGCTCAGCGGAGAGCCTGCTTCTCCCTCTGCCTCTGCTGCTTCCCCTGATTGTGCACACGCCCTCTCTCTCTCTCAAATAAATAAGTAAAATCTTTAAAAAAAGAAAAAGAGTTTGGACAGGAAAGAAGGGGGAAAAAAGGGAAAAAATGAATAGATGGATAGATAGATGAATACTTGTGTAGTTGAAAGAGGATATAGATGGTATCTCTAGTCAAGGCCGACAATAATAATAGTAGTAAAGCCTATATCCACATATTACTGGAGAACTTCCAAAAGTTAACTGACTAGCCGTCCAAGGAGCAGAGCGGAAGTGTAATGCTGCAAGGTATAATTGAAGGTGGAGCTGGTGAGGAAGAACTCTAGGCAGGTGTCAAGGAATTAGTAGATTGCATTGTGGAGGCTGGTGGAGGTGGAGAGGGGGAGGACTGGAGCCACTTGGGCCCCAAGCAGGGTAGCCTGGGGAATGGGGTCCAGGACATTAGCCACCCAAAAAGCATCTTGCTTCACTCATTAGGCCCCAGTGGGCCAATAACCTAAGCTGCTGCTTGCAGAAGTAAAGGGAAAGATGCACATGAAATCTCCCATGGGTCAGAAACAACAAGAATTCCTGCCCAAGGACTGGGCTTTATCCTGGGTTTTATCCAGATCCCCCAAAACAGCAGCTTTCAAATAACGGTTTGTGAATGGAGGTTGACCTTGGAAGAAGCTAGAGTCTAGAGATCTAGAGTAAAATGAGCAAAATATGGCTAATATTCAGATGGTGAGTTTTTTATAAAGTTAATTTATGCCATGTAAATGGTTATAGGTCTTTCCCACTTTTTAGTGCTATTCTGTCCTTTCTTTAAATGTGTAGACTGTGGTAATAGAAGGTAATTGGTGGTTGGTTTATTTATTTGATTGCTTTTGTAATGCCCTTAACAAAATAGAAGTTGGCCATCCTGTGTGGGCCCCTCTGCCTTTTTTGTGTGTACATTTTTACCGAAGTATAACACGTAAGTGCACAGCTTGACGAATGTTTACAAAGCGAACACACAGGTTACCAGAAACTAGATGAAGAACAAAATATGCCGTGTATCTCTGAAGGGCCCTGCATTGTCCTTCTCTGTCATACCCTCTCCCAAGCATGACCACTGTCCGATTCGGACAGCCTGCTTGTGTCATTGATGTCAGTGGAATCATACGGTACTTTCTCTTTGGTGTCCGCCATCTTTCACTCACATGATGTTTGAGAGACTCTTCCCTTTGGTGCAGCTTCTTGTAGTTGGTCCGTTCTCATTGCTGCAAGGATATCAGTGTTCTGCTCGTGTGTATTTCTTCGTCCTGAGGATGGAAATGTGGGTGTGTCTACTTTGGAGCTCTTGTGAACACCGTAGATACTACTCATCTCGTACATACCTTTTAGGACACATGTGTACACGTTTTTTTGGGTTACACCTCTGAGCACCTGATTAGAGCTAGGAAATGAGTATTAATCTCACAGGTTTGTTGTAAAGATTAAATGAGGTGATGTATGTGAAACTTTGTTGTAAACATGAGGCACAGATAGGAGTTGCCACTTTCAGGAAGATGGAAGACCCTGTACCATTTTTCTGTACCCATTAAAAAAATCCAACACAGTTCTTGAAATATTCTCTAACCACTCTCAGGCCTTCCAAACCCATATAGTGCATGGCACCTATAGCAGTGATTCTCAAGTCTAGGCCAAAATATGCAGGCATACCAATGTCTACCTGGGGCCATTGCCATATACCCATCGACATGTAGATTTTATTTCTATCACTGAAACTCCATTAGGTTATTATAGCCTCTGTCAAAAAGAAACACTGAGCATGTTACATACGTGGATGGCAACCAAGACAGCTTATTCATAGTGAAGGGAAAGAGAGATAGCAAAATATCAACCCATCTACAAGGTAATTTGCATATTTATTAGATTATATGTGAACTTAGCCTTAGGAACCTTGAAGAGAACATAGTTGGAGAGTGACATTCTACTCAACCAGAACCACTACTAAAGAAGATCAAATATGAGACTTAAGAATGCTTTTGGAGGTTTAGGGAGATACTGAGGTACGTGGCTGTGGTTTCATTGTAACAATTCTTGATTAGTGTTTTTTTTTTTAATTTCTTATTTTTTAAAGATTTTATTTATTGGAGGGGGAAATAGAAGAGAGAGAATGAGAGCACAAGCAGGTTGGGGGGGGGTAGAGGGAAAAGCAGACTTCCCACTGAGCAGGGAGCCTGATGCGGGGATCAGTCCCAAGACCCTGGGATCATGACCTGAGCTGAAGGCAGATGCTTAACTGACTGAGCCACCCAGGCGCCACTATTTTCTTTAGTCCCCCAACCATGACATCAGCTTTTTAAACATATGAACCCAGAAAGATTGTGCACCAGTGGGGAGTTGCCCTCACAGCTAAATATTGTGTGTTATTTCTCACATGGTGCTCATAGCAATGCTGTACACTTGTACCAGGCTTTATGATTTCCATAACACTTCATACACCATTCCCTTTTATCCTCAGAGCCAACCTAGAAATGAGGCAGGGGATGGAGTGTCCATATCCCTGTGTTACTTAAACCTGAAACTCAAAGAGGTCGCCTATCTTGGCCATGAGTACAACAGTACAAACCAGCAGAAAGCAACATTGAACCTTGGGTTTCCTTGGGTTCTGATGTGCTTCCATTCGCCGCACAGCCTTCTGGGTGTATATCCGCCTCCCCTGCTATACGATAAATGCTCAGAAAGCAGAGGGCAGCCCTTATCCTGTGTTCTGTTTCTCTTCTGCACCTGCTTCTGCATCTTCAACAGAGTGGGTGCGTACACTGCTTGGAATTACACGTGCTTCTTTATAAGCTAGTTGCAATCTAAATACGTTGCTCTAGGAGTTCAGAATTGCTAGTAGAGAGTGAAAGGTGTTCTTTATTTTTTTAGAATTTCTAAATTTATTTTTTTGAGAAAGAAAGAGCAAGCATGAGTGGGGGTGTGGGGGTAGGGGTGGAAGGAGAGGGAGAAGCAGACTCCCCACTGAGCAGGGAGCCCAATATGGGGCTGGATCCCGAGATCATGACCTGAGCCAAAGGCAAATGCTTAACCGACTGAGCCACCCAGGTGCCCCAAGAGTGAAAAGCATCCTTGACTGAAAAGAGATCTTCAAGAATCTTTTGACTATGCAAAGAGATCTCAGAGCAAATCTAAAGAGAGGATTTTTAGTGACTTATGGGGTGGGGGGGAATGTTGGGTTTTTTTTTTCCCCTGACAGTGTGAGAAGAAGCCTAGTACCAAAAGGGAGAGGTGGAAAGATGAGAGAGGCTCTGAAAAATATGGTGGATAGCCAGAGCCCATGAGGAAACGGGGTCTGTGGTAAATTCGTGGTGGGGAGGGTTGAGCGCCAGCGATATCTATTAACTATTAGGCATTTCCGACTCTGCTCTTTGTTGTAACACCCCACTGGACAATTTTGCCCCAAGCTTGAGTAAAATTATATATCCTGTGTTAGTGGTGCTTTAGGAAATGAAATAAGAGGGATTAGGTCAGTCTTTGGTCTAAAGAGGGAAGACAAGAGAGAGGCCAATTGTCCCAGAAGGTAAGACAGAAAGAGAATGTTGAAAGATGGGTCAAGAGCAGGAGTGCTGAGGAGAAATAACCTGGGATGTAAGCCTCCTCAGGAATGCTTAGAAATGTGGGAAAGCTCACTAGACTCACTGCAGAATGTGGGATATTGGGGGTCAGATCATTTTAGTTGGACATTGAACAAAGCGGTGACTCAGAAAGCTGGAAGACTTGAATACATAAAGGGTATATCTGTATTTACTGAATGGTTCAAATTAAGATCTAGGTCCCTCAATCTATGATAAGTTTATAACATTTTATTTTGTATTTTTTCACCTTCCATTTTATTCTCGTTTTTACCCCCTTGTTCTTATTCTACTGGGAAATGACTCAATTTAACATTCTCTACTTGCTTGCTCACATGACAAACCGAGGTCATGTACAAATCCAGAATGCTAGTGGTATGGGATCTTTGTATGCTCTACCCTATCCTGGGCCTCAGAGAGGGGTGTGTGTGTGTGTGTGTGTGTGTGTATGTATTTAAGGGAGGGAATAAGCAGGGTCACAAAGAGAAGGAAGATCACTTACTAGCTTAAGGACAAACTTGTTTACTCTTAAATATACATTTTTTTCAGAGTCAGCAAAAGCCAGAACCATCATGCCTATGAAACTGCATTTGCATTTATAGTACAAATAAGAAAAATGAATTCTAGCTACAGCATGTCCTTAAAGAGATTATAAATCCACTCTCTTGACTGGAGTGCTGGGCAGTACCTTGATTGGTATATGAGCGTGTATGTTGCACTTGAAAGTTAAGGGAAGCGAGAAATTTGGGAAAGGAGCCAGTGGGGACATTTTACCATGGGAACAATTTAGTCACAGAGAGCCATCTCTTCTATTGAAAACTGCTTATACCTGGCTAAATTTGTAGACATTTAATCCACAATGAAGTTTGGCTTATGGTGGGTTAATAATTAGATACTCTTTGTGTATAGTTCAAGTGAAGGCCACTAGCTATGACTTCACTTTGGCTGGGGTTTCCCTGTAATCCATTTAGCAAATTAAAGAGATTACTTTGATTGGTGCCATTATCTCCTATTCTCTTGCGGGTGAACCACTTAACCTGTGCTTAATTGAAAGAGATAGAGAGGGTACAGTAACAAATACAATCAAAAGGAAGGGGCAATAGGATCTGTAGGCCAAACAAATGATGGCACTGGGCTAACAATAGCAGATTAGAGGTGAGATCAATTAATTAGAAGCTATTGTAGGCGTTGGGTGGTTGCCAAGGTTTCTAATGGCTTAAGCCATCATGCCAGCTCTGTTTAGGAGGATTTTAATGACTGGGAGTTGATGTGGTTATTTCAATAATTACTTACTTTTATAATTACTTCATTAGAATACTAAATGTATTACTTCAAGGAGGAAGATCTTTATCCCCCCCACATCCAGCCATATTGGGAGGCTACATCTTTCCACAGAGAAGTCTCCTGTTTGGTAGAGGCAGCAGTTGGGAAATAGTTATGCTCATATAATAGTAAGAATTATACATCAAGTGTCTGCTCAGCAAGGCCCTGGGCTAGGCATTTGGAGTACAGAGATAAATCAGGCACTGCCTTTGCCATGGGTGCAAACACACAAGCATAGTTTCAACGCAATTGGATAAAGACTGGGATAAAATTATGCAAAGGATATGCATGTACCAGTAACCATTTAGTAGAGGAAAAGAGAGATCATTCAAGTTATTTCAAGCAGAAAGGGATTTAATAGAGGGGAATTAAGTAGCAGATCTGGCCTGTTATCACCTGACATCTTCTTCTGCCCTCTCCCTTCCCCTTGCCCTGCTTCAACACATGGACTCCTTCCTGTCCTTTGAATTGCCCAGTCACACTCCCACTGAGAGGTCTTGCAGGAACTACTCTGTCTAGAACTATTCTGTCTAATTGTTCTGTCTAGAATGTTCTTCCCTCACATGCCACATGGCCAATCCCTCTTCCTTCAAAGTGTTCCTCAAATGTCATCTCTTCAGCAAGGCTTATCTCAACTGCCTGGTTCAGAGTTGCCACTCAGCTCTCACTTCCAGAATTTCTAATTCCCCTTCCACTGTTTTACTTACCCCTTAATTTTTTTTTTTTAAATACAAAACATGTGCTTATTACGTTTATTGTTTATTCCAACAGACATGGTAGAATGTAAAGTCCACAGGCAGGATTCTGGGTCTTTTGATCACTGATGAGTCCCAAAGGCCTACATCAGTTCATGGTATATAGATGGTGTTTGATAAATATTTACTGAGTTCATTGGGTGCCTCTTGTGTCCCTGGAAGAGCTGATGGAGAGGAAGCCATGGCAGGTCACATCACTCTAGCTGGGATCCGTAGTTCAGGAGACTGCTGCTGACATCCTGTCAGTGCCCCACTGAGGCAGCTTGCACTGCAGCTCCTCCCACGGCTGGGGGCTTCCTCATCAGCATTTTGGGCCACAGGAAGATGGCTGTGGCTTCACTCTACCTTCCAAGCCTCAAGGAAGACAAGCTGGCAAATGCAGTATTTAAGTTTTCAAACTGTCCAAACAGAAGGAGGGATAATGGAAGGTGGAGAAGCCAACTCAGCTATCTGTCACAGGACCTTGTGGACACATGAATGAGGGGCACCATCCCCCCCTTTTGGGTGGACAAGCTGAGACTCAGCATTCCCACCTGTCTCAGAGCCAGGCTTATCCCACCAGGCCTTTGTTTCACTCCACCTCATCTGTCAGGGCAGAGCACCAATGAGACCAAAATCAAGGGTTTAGTTGCCCAGGAAGGCTTTGCTTTATCCTAGAATTATGGCAGTGGCCCCTCAATTTTGCCAGTATGGACCAGACCAGAAAGCAGAGCTGGGCTTATGGACACCAGGCGGAACCCTGAGCATGGCGACTCAAAGTGCGGGCCTTTGCCTTGGCAGGTCCTTTGTTATTATACCCCGTCCACTCAGGAGGAAGAACATTAAATGACTTTCCTCTCTATTTTGGGCCTGACCTCAAGTGGAAATTCTTCAGTTCCTCTGTATCTCAACACTGGTGTCACATAAATCTGACAGGAGGCCACATAATTGCTGAAATTAAGGCGTATTACCTGACACCTTGGAGGTGGCTTGCTCGAGTCTGTGAATATTTATTTAATGGAAATGGGGTACGTATGACCTTGCAGGGTCAAGCTGACTGTTTCTCTCCCTGACATACTTTGTGAAGAAACAAGGAAATTTTAAGCTGCAGATCAGTAGGTCATCTGCTCTGGGGCTGCTCTACTGAGCAGGATTATTCCATCATCAGGAACAGCCACAAGCATTCCTAAGGGGCCAGTTTGTGAATGGCACTGGGTTAGGGTCCATACAAACAGGATTAGGGATGTGGTCACTAAGTAACCCTACCTTTGGGCATTTGTGTGAGTGGAGCCTTCTAAAATGATTCCCAGTGATCGCCACCTTCTAGCATTCACTGCTTTGCATAATTCCCTCCTCTTGTGTGTGCAGAGTAGACCCACTGACTTTCTTCTAAGAAACAGCCCATGCAAAAATGGTGGGATATCCTTGCCAAGGTTAGATTATAAAAGACTATGACTTTTGTCTTGCTGGTACTCTCTCTTACTAGCATCTTTCTCCCTGCCCCCCCCCATGCTTATTTTGATAAAACAAGCCACCATGTTGGAGAGGCCTACATGACAACAAACTGAGGGTAGCTTTCATCTAGTATTCGCTGAAGAGCTAAAGCCCTCAATCTAACCTCTCTTGAGGAACTGAATTCTGCAAAGATACAGATGAACTTGAAAGTGGATCTTTCCCCAATCAAGCCTTAAGATGACTATAGCCTAGCCAAGACCTTGACTGTAGCCAGTAAGAGAGCCTGGAGTAGAGAGCTGAGCTAAGTTGTGCTCAGATTCTTGACCAAAAGAAACTATGAGATTATAAATGTTGTTGATTTAAGCCACTAAACTCGGAGTAATTTTTTATGCAGCAATAGATAAAATAATGAGGGAGGCAGCATTCTAAAATATGGATACTCAGAGTTCCATAAATCCCTGTAAGATGAAAAGTGGAGGAGGGTCTCAAGATGCTTAGTGAAGCCGTTTGGATGTTCATTCAGGAATATTCAAAATTATAAATCAAAACCTTGACTCGTGTTTGAAGAGTAATTATGTTTACCAAGAGTCCTTAGAGCAGCTCTGTGAGATAGGTGCCCCAATATTTATTAATTCATATGTTCATTCATGTACTCCTCTATTCCCTTGTTTATTCACCTGTGCGTCTCCAGGTACTGTGTTAGCTGAATGGAGCCCTCATGGAGCTTCGTTTAATAGGTGAGGGCAGCCTTGCCTCAGTCATCACAACCATGAATGTGTAATTAAAACCTGAGATATTTCCCCCAAGTAAATGCATAGTCCTACCAAAGGAGACTGACCCATATCAGGGGGTGGTCAGGGAAGGCTTCTCTAAGGAAGTGTTGTTTTGAATACTGATGAATGCATTAACTAGGTGACTTGGGAAAAGAGAAACAATTCAGTCAAGGGAACAGTATATACCTATGTCGCATGTTGGGAAGGCCCATTGTTTGCACTCAAGAAAGGAGAGAAGACGTAGGTGTGACATGTAGGTGGGGGCCCGACTGTGCTGGGGTCTATAGGAAACATGATAATAGGGAGCCATTTGAGGGGGGCAGTTGGTGGTGATGTGATCAGATATCCACTGAAACGTCACTCTGGCTATAGTGCGGAAACCAGTCGGAGGGGAACTTGAATTTGCAGTAGCCCTGGCGAGAGGAGGGTACCTCCACGGGGTGGTGGTCGAGGGCTAGAGAGCATTTTGAGAGAGACTACCTGGCGAAGGAGACAGGCTGAGTGATGAACTGGAGGTGATGCAGCGAGGTGTTAGGACTATCCCCATCTTCCAGATGATGCACTGAAGCTTAAAAAGGGTGACAATGTGTCCACAGTCAACGCAGAGCCAAAGAAGCAAGATTATAGATGCTGAGCTCCACTTGAGGTAATTGAGCAGAAGACTAGACTTTCTCTTTGTTCTGTCTCCATCCCTAGGTAACCCCTGATACACACATACAAATACATTCACACATGCTCACGCATGCCCAGTAACATGGGTGTCCGCAGGACCACACACGCACATCGGCATGTGCACACATGCAGATCCAAACTGTTCAAAGCCTTTTTTCTGCCCTCCCTTTCTGGGTTTCCTTTAACCCCCCTATTTTAACCAATGGCTGCTGTTTAGCTACTGAACCCCATTCAATTAATTGCCAACTCCTATCCTTCTCTTACACTCTCTCTCGAGACTCTTTCCTTCTGTCTCCACTGCCATCCCTCCAGCAGTCTTGCAGTAGACTTTTCATGCTTCCTCTTCAGCCTCTTTCTTCTCCAGTGTGTCGTCCACAGCACTGCTGGATTTTTTTTTTCACCACCTCTTGCTTCTTAACACACCCTATTAAAAAATTTGGGGTGCTCCCCAAGCGTAAAGTCCCACCTCCTTCGTCTGCCCTTTATGCCCTCTATAGACAACTTCCTAATTATTTTTCTTTATGATTTTTGGTTCCCCCACAGTGGCTTAATCTTTACCCACACCTAACGGGCCCTTTGCACATTTTAATAGTACCTAAGAATTAGCAAAGTTCTTTCTCATGTTCACGGCAACCCTTCAAGGTTGGCATTTCCACATTACACAGGGGAGTAAATCGAGGCGCAGAGAGAATATTCCACCGCAATGACTAATAATGGCACCTGTACTATTACTCTCTCAAGGCTTCTCTTTAAGCCTATATTTGTACTTAACCGCATTTCTTTTACAAGAAACTTTATATACCATGGCCACAAATGAAAAACTCCCTATCACTTGTGATACGCACTCTGTTGAGGGAAGATTCGAGACGTGATAAAGACACATTGCAACTATAAAGACTTTCTTCTGGCTGTAATTAGAAGCAATGAAAGAGGCCATTGGTGTCTCGCTGTGTGACTCTGTTTTCTCATTTGTATTTGTGTAACCACATCAAAGAACTGGCACCCAACAAGTGACACAGGTCTCACATCTCGGGTGGAAATGCATCGTTGAAATGCCCATCATCTTGGACAAAGTTAACCCGTGATGTTCTTCTGTAGATTCTGGTGCTCTCCTTTTTGCAGCAAACATTACAAATATCCTCCTTTTTCCGCCCAAAATTCATCTCTGACTTGGCTTTGTTTTTTCCATGTATTCTGTATTCCAAACTACATTTCTTCCTATGTTTCCACTTACATAAAAGAGAAAGAAGCTAAATTTTTGGAATAAGCAATTTCTCTATGGAGAGTCCCAAGGCTGCACTCATACCAAAGCTAAATAATCTCTCATTCTAAGGGATGTTGGTCCCTCAGGCCAGGGCTGAGGTCATTAGCAGGGCAGAAGGAAGAAGCCTGGATGGTAAATGCTTCCATCTATCCTAGTCCGCACAGAGACACCCTCAGCTTCCCTTAGCATTGTGCCAGCAGCCTTCCCTGGCCTTAGGAGTCACCTCACAAATTCTGGCTCCTTTTTTATGAGTGCAAACATTTTAAAGGTTCTCCCCCTTTGTCAGCCAATAAAATGCATGGCAAACCTTTTGTAAATTACACAATGTTCTACATAAATATAATGTCTTCTGTATTTCATATTTTTTTTCCACTCTTCAGTTTCTTTTGAAAACTAAATCCAGGAAGGATGCAAATAAACATTTTGAGAAATGATTGTAGCTTGCAATAGAAACATTTCTCTTCATCTGTTGTCCATATTCACTTAGAGTTTGATAAAAGCAGATGGACTGTGATCCTAAACATTTAGGCAGTTCATGTGGGATCATGAACTGATGCATTCAGTGTGCATTAGAAAAAGGGAGGGGGAATTCTCACTATTGAGTTTTCCCTGAAGCTGGTAGATTAAAAAAAATAAAATTTATGTTTAATAAAAATTAATCTGTTTATACAGCTAAAAATATCTAATTTAGTGTTAAAAGGAAATGGCAAATCTAGCAAAACATTGTCAAAGAAATTCAAGCTGCAGATACTATAAAGCAATTACAGGGACTTGTCCACGTGGATTACAGGCAATACTGCATTTAGCAGTCAATTTTGTTTGTACCATAGCCCCAGCGTGGAAGGAAGGGGCGGAAATGGCTAAGATGTTCTGGAATATGAAAATAAACAAATAGCAAAATAAATGATCTAGAGAGACTTTGGAACTGAGTTCAAGAGCAGACTATAAAGCAGTTGGTCCCTGCTTACTCGCCTAATCACGCCAGGCTGGTAGGGGAATTACTGTAAGACTGTTGGAGTTCACTGAAGCCGAGAGGACACAGTCAACGTGCTATTTTCTTTGGTCCAAGTCTTTGGTGCAGAATATTCTCGGAATTGTTGTTACCACTCGATATCCAATCCCAGCTGTGTCCACTGAAATAACCCGTGAGCCCAGGACCTAATGTGAGCTGATTTGCATGTGTGAGGGACTCTTCCCCAGGTGGTAGCCATTGGTGAATGATTACCTGGCTACAGAGAGCCTTTCTCCACTGGAGAGGCTTCTGTTCCTGAGCATCAGCAGAATTTCCTAGGGCAGGAACAATGAAAGAGGAAAGCCAAGCAAATTCATTCCAGAGTTGCCATCTTCAAAGAGAATCTGTCATCCTTTGGAGCTGTGTTCTTCTGTTCCTTTTCTCCTCCTCTCCTAAAGATTGAAATTTCTGCTTTTAATTGTCCCTGCAGAAATTTGAGACACTGATCTTTACCCGACCTGTCCACTTCTCCTTAACCCTCCGTTGTTTTTCTTTTTTAAGATTTTATTCATTTATTTGTTTGAGAGAGAGAAAGCGAGAGCTAGCAGGGAGAGGACAGAGGGAGAGGGAAAACAGACTCCATGCTAAGCATGCAGCCTGATGTGAGGCTCGAACCCACACCCCTGAGATCATGACCAGAGCTGAAATCAAGAGTCAACCGCTTAACCCTCCCTTTTATGCAAGTTCCCATCCCATTGTCATTTTCCAGTTATTTTCCAACAGGCAAAGAACCAGGACACCCTCTATTATTCCTCAGTCCTCCTACTTCACCTGTATTTAGAGGCTTAAACTTCCAGAATAATAATCCAAAGAGTCAGAGGTGTTAACTCAGTTATACTGTCCCACCTTTGAGGCTGTGCTTCGTGATGTCACAGTGCATGCAGTTGCCTGGACCAGCAGAGACGTTCACATGTGCCGTGTAGTGGGTGAGAGCCTGGGTTTAGAGCTAAGGTTGAATTAAATATCAGCTCCGTCTCCCAGGCCGTGGAGCCCTGGTCAGGTTCTTCAGTGTGTCTGAGCTTATTTCCACATCTGCCAAAAATGATGAATAAGACTTCTCTCCTAGAGATACTGTGAGGTGGAAATGAGGTATGTTTGTAAAGCACGAAGCACAATGGTGGACACTGGGCAAATCCTCGATGAAGACAGCTTTATGAACTGCAGGCTCTTAAAGAGACGGAGTGTCCACATTCCCTGTTACTACCAACCACCTCTCAGCCACGGAGAATTACTGCTCTAAAAGGCCAGGGTTGTCCGCAGATGTCTTTATTGTGTATTCGTGTGTGTTGTCTGACAAAACTAAGCTGCAAGGAGGTGTAGATCAACAGGATGGCATGTCTTCATTTATCCAACTTTAGCAAAAACAGATTCTGTTAGCCATAGTTCATATCCACTTGAAATAATTTCACTTGACTTCATTAAGCTTGAAGAATTGCACTTTTCCTTTACCCTTTTCTTCCTCATACTTAGCCTTTACAACTCAAAAGATAATTACTCTATTAACAAATGTTTATAGCATAATAAAGGAGTGGGAGGGAAGAAAGGATTTCTTTCCTCTTCCCCAACCCCCCCCCAAAGTCTGGGCCATTCCCTTTAGTTTCTTGGAAGTACTGGAGTGCAAAGGAACAAGCCATAAATTATTTTTGGAATTAAACCAAAGGATTCGTTTTTCAGCCACTAGCAAAGAGTTCTTAGCCAAAAGACTCCAAGACCTTGTGGGGAATGAGGCTACCAGGAATTCCTAGTGGCTGAAAGGCTGTCACCACAACTCAGAGCTGTGAAGAAATCCTGGCTTTACTGGAAATCAGGAAAAGGCTCTGGCAGGTATTGGTAGGGCCTGTGGAAATCCCCCTCTGGGACCCAGGGCTGGGGGATTTAAGAGAACCTTCTGGAGAATGCTCCCCTCTTCTTCAGACTGATGAAGTATTGGACTGTTCAAATAGAAATCTCTTACAACTGTGTATTATGGGCTGAATTGTGTCTCCCCAAAATTCCTATGTTGAAGTCCTATCCCCCAGTATCTAAGAATCGGACTATATTTGGAAATAAAGCCCTTAAAGAGATAATTAAGGTTAAATAAAGTCACCAGGATGGGCCCTAATCCAACCTGACTGGTGTCCTTATAAGAAAAGGAGATTAGGACAGGGCACACAGAAGACCATGTGAAGACACAGAGAAGACGGCCATCTGCAAGCCAAGGAGAGAGGTCTGAGAAGAAACAACCCTACCAATACCTTGACCTTGGACTTTTAGCCTCCAGACTGTTGTTTAAGCCACCCAGTCTGTGGTATTTTGTGATGGCAGTCCTGGCAAACTGATCAATGTTTTAAAGGACACATGCAACATGCCCTCATGACCGAAGAAGATTCCTTCATGGTCTCCCCCAAAAACATTCACAAGACTTTACAAGGAGTACCTCTGACATGAGGGGGCTCCATCTGGGCACATGGCAGCAAGGTTCAGGAGTCAGAAGTGACCCTCCTTATGTACTTCACGTCCTTGAAGAGACTGAGCTTTATCAGTTGATAACCAGCCTCTTGGGCTGTCTTGACCTCTTTCTAGGACACTGTTCTCTTTATAAGGGCCTTTGACAGTGAAGAGGGTCCTTAGCTTCCTGCTCACTCTTCAGCCTCCTCCTTCTCCTTCCCCCTTCCTTTGCTCTCCCCCAGAACATAAATTTTGGTTTGTCTTTGACCCAGTGATAATATTTTCCTTAAGAATTCAGTGTGAAATTACCTGATCCTCAATAGCTAAGCCCTCCCCTCACCTCTGACCCTGGACTTTTCTATGGTTTGTTCAGCAGTAGGGATTGGTGGCCAGGGTGTTGATAAAGAGACAGTGTCTACTCTACCCCAGTCAGATCACCTATGTCACTCACTGGGTATACCTGCTGCATTCTATAAAACCTCAGTTTCCCCTTCTGAAAAATAGGGGGTCCAGGCAAAGTTTTCTTTAAGATCCCTCCAGAATTAACATGTAGTGCCTCTAGTCCACCCACTCAACAAAAAATGTACACCAATACACACGCACATACACACATATCTCTCTCCGTTTGGATCACAAAGGCACAACCACATTTGAAGACCAGTTTGAATTTCAACATTGAATCCTGTGCATTCTGTAAAATAATTTAAGCTGTAAGCTGCACTTGCAGAAACCAGTCATTCATGGCCCCAAATAGGACAACGAACTTTCTTCGTACTCATGTTTTTAAAGGCTGTTAAAATGCTTGCCTTAAGTCTTGCATATAATAACTCATAATTTAAGAGAGATGTGTGAAAATGCTTGAGCCAGATGTTTGAATTTCTTTTTTTTTTTAAAACACACAGCTGGTTTGCACACTGCCTTTTACCCAGTGCTGCAGTTTGGCCTCTGAGGATAACTAAGAAAAACCTCTGAGATTGTTAGGGGAGCTTCACCTGCCAGTCTGGGCTGCAAGATCTCTATAGCAACCAAACATAAATCAAGGAAATGGCCCCTTTTGTAAGTTGGTTAATAGGCACAACATGCTTCTTTAGAAAATCCAACCATTCTTTCAATAGACTTTGATTGAAAGTCAGCCTTTTCTTCAGACACATTCACATTCACATCTAGTAGCAGCTTGTATGGCTGTCCACGGGCTAATTTATTACCCTTTAAAGATCTGGCAAAGAAAAAATGGCTCTCAGAACAATGTTTACATTCAGAGGCATAAGCACAGAGCCACAAAAGAGCATCCTTTTGTTCTGAACTTGGAATATTAATCTTTAACCTAGGACTTTAACTTTCCCCTTCTTATGGGGTTCAACAGAACCTCTCCTCTCATTAAAATTTTACCAATTTAATAGGACTTTGTTTCTAATATGAGAGAAGGGGGAGTAAGCCTTCCCCCATTGCTTTGCCAAACCTTGATGGAGATTAATTGTTCTCAGACTCCCCGCCCTTTGCATGCTTCAGGGATTGCTGATGAGGGAAGTTGGCTCTCTTGTCCAGAATAGAAGAATTTGGCTACTAACAAAAATACGAGGGCTGCTCCTCACCCCTCTTCATGAAGCAAGGGAAGGGCCATCAGTTGATCGGTTGGTGAGTTGGCCTCCTCTTACCTCATCCCCCCAAAATGTAATTTGGAGATGGATCCAAGAAATGCCGCACACTGAGCCAGTCCTCCCCCATGTCATAGAGAGTAAAGGTGAAGTGGGGACACTCACGAGCTTCTCCTTTCATGTAGGCAGGAGCACATCACTAAGTAAATGGCATGCTTTCTCTCAAGCGGGGCGCCAAACTCTGGCCCCTGTCTTCCTTTGAGGTAGGGAGAGGAGATGGGGAAAAGGCTGTAGAAACAAACCTTTGTAGTTTGTTGTTGTTTTTTTTAAGTAGATTATGAGATGAAAAAGTACTTGTAAAACAAGAGGGAGCTTGCATTGCTCTGTGTAGCTTCATATCACAGATGGAGTTGGGCAAGAAAAGATTTATATTAATGCCTCCCTCTTTAGCTTTCTTAAATCTTCAGAAACCAAAGTCTTGAGAAATCAGACTCTTCAGGAGCTCCCTTCCCTTTGATATGGTCAGCTGTCCCCACTGGCATGAGGGGAATAAAGGGTTGGTTTCAAAATGTGCGTGTTCAAACGTGCCCTTTATTCTAGTCCTAGCACTGTGTTATATAAGAAAAAAGTTGTCTCATGCTATGTAGGGCTGGCCGCTTAGAAATAGTTTTTGCCTTGGCATTAGCCTAGAAATACCTTTGGAATCTGTGAAACTGAAGGGCCTTCCAAAACGTAATGCAAAATAAGAACAGTGTGTCACAGAGATCCTCTCAAAGGCAGCAAAAGTTCCTAGACATTCAATTAAGCAAGTTGAATTTTCTTTTCTGTACCTGGATGTCACAGGGAGCCAAAAGGTGGCTCTCCTAGTTATTCACGGCCTGGCCAGATCAAACATACTCTGCATAATTTCCCACCACGTGCCTCTCTCCATGTTCCGACACATCTTGGAGACGCCATGAAGTATGGTAGTCAAAATGGCAGGCAAGGCACTGAATTGTCAGTGTTCAAATCCCAGTTCTGCTGCTTACAGGCTCTGTCAGTTTGGACAAGTAACTTCAACCTCCTTGGGCTCAGTTTCCTCATTTGTAAGATAAAGTTATAATAGTACCTACTTCATAAAGCTATTAAGAGGATTCAGTGTGTTATAATAAGCTGCTTAGAACAGTGACTGGCTATCGTAACTCCACCAATGTTAGTTGCAACTAACATTTGTGATGTTTTTGTTGTACTTGATGCTATTGTATTGTTGATATTGTTGACTACAGGAAGAATGCACATTACCCAACATAAAATGTTTTCCAAGTTCAGCTGACATGTTGTAGAACACTGACCAAAAAGAAAATAATTTCCCAAGCCTGGAGTTACTCCATTAAGAAAATCCAGAGATAGGAATCAGTTTGTGTCTATGGCAATAATTCATTCCATTTGCCTCATACCATTATCACCTGGTATCTGCACCCTTGCTCATAATCCTGTTTGATGGAAACATCTCAAGCTCAGGAGTTCTGGCTGAAGAGGCTGTGGCTCGGGGTCTCCCATCTGTTCTCTGCCACTGAAATGAAGACCTAGGTGCATGTCTACAATTCAAGTACAGAATGCTGGGGCCCAATATCACATGTGCCGTAGCCAGGAGTGGTTAATCAGGGCTCATTCGTCCTCACCCTGCTCGTTTGTTCAAAGGCCTTTGTTCCTTTCAATAAGCCTGTTCAGCTTCAGCACAAGTATCAAGGCAACAATAACTTCAGAGGAGGTAAGAAGGGATACTCACTCACCAAAGGACGCCCAGAGCAGAATGCAGCCTGTTTCCCAGGAAGGAGCCCCACATCGCTAAGAATTTTGTGAACAAATCAGAACTTGCCAAGAGGATCCATGGACTTAAAAACAAAAACAAAAACAAACAAACAAAAAAAAACACAGAGACAACTGAGATTTTTTTTTAATTGTTATTTTGTCACTAATTTAAGAATTAAAATGTAAACATTGGATACTCACCAAGGAGCAGCATGTTCTAAAGGGAAGGTTTTAAGTCTTGAAGACAGCCGAGCCCCAAGAACTCCAGTCCTTGTGGTGTGGCCTTCAGCAAGGCCTCATCTTGAACTCTTTTTCAGCTGTCCATCCGTTGGTATCCAGTAAGGAGAAACAAACACCATTCCAGCTGTTTCTAACAGAAGGAATTTAATACAGGGAATTGGTGGTACAGTTAATGGAAGAGCTGAAGGAGAAACTCAAAAGCTGGGACAATGTAGATGTTCACATCAACAGAAAGCTCCTTCCACCCCCGAGGCTGAAGAGACGACGGGAAGAGGTGGTGCCACCAGAGCCTAAGACCTTGAGACAGTGGGAGCTAGAACCCCAGAGAGGATTCAGTCACATTGGAAAAACCCCTAAGGCAGAGGGAGAAATGTCCTGGCATCACCTCTCATCTGCACCCCATGGTGGAAACTTCCTGGAAGCCAGTTGGCCATGTATTCATGCTTCCCCAGTGTCTTTTCTCCCTGTGTTACTGTAAAAATAGAAGATAAAAATCTCTCTTTTTTTTTTTTTTTTTTGGCTGATTTGCTCACAGATTCATTCCCTGCCCTTCCCCTGCTCTGCTGCTCATGAGGGCACTGTGGCATGTAGGTAGATAATAGTAGCCATTAACCCTGTGCTATGTGTGATGTCATGGGATACCAGAAAGTATTTCTATGTGTTTTCCTCTAAAGAAATTCTTAACCTGTTCATTTTCCCAAAAGGGCCATATATAGCCCTAAGTGGTAGACTTGTACAGTTCCATTTACCATGTAACTCTCTTAGGCTGGAGAAGCAATATGGTATAGTGTTCAACTCCTGGCTGTGTCTGCTGTGTCATGTTGGGCAGTGGAACATTCTCTGTTCCTCAGTTTTCTGTAAAGTGGGATTAAGAACAGTCCCAATATCATGCCCGCCCTTCCTTCCTTCCTTCTCTCTTTCTCATTTTCTTTTTCCCTTCCTTCTTTCTTTCCTTCCTACCTGTCTCCCTCCCTCCCTCCCTTTCTCTCTCTCTCTTTCTCTATCTTTCTTTCCCCCCTTCCTTCTTTCCTTCCTTCCTCTCTCTCTCCCTCTTTCTTTCTTCCTTTATTTCTTTCTTTCTCATTCTCTTTCTCATTCTCTCTTTTTCTCTTTTCTCTTTCTCTTCTTTCTCTTTCTTTCCTTCCTTCCTTCTCTTTCCTTTCCTTTCCCTTCCCTTCCTTTCCTTTCCCCTTCTTTTCTTTCTCTCTTCTTCCTGGTGATACAGGGCTGTGTTCTCCTAGATATTAACTGAAAATTTTCCCAGGGGCACCTGGGTGGTGCAGTTGTTAAGCGTCTGCCTTCAGCTCAGGGCGTGATCCCAGCGTTCTGGGATCGAGCCCCACATCAGACTCCTCTGCTAGGAGCCTGCTTCTTCTTCTCCCACTCCCCCTGCTTGTGTTCCCTCTCTCACTGGCTGTCTCTCTCTCTGTCAAATAAATAAATAAAATCTTTAAAAAAAAAAAGAAAGAAAAGAAAAGAAAGAAAATTTTCCCAGGCCCTGCCTTAAGTTCTGACATGTCAGTGGCCTGTTTTTATTGCTGCGATTCTGCCTGGGTTCTGACTAAGGTACCAATATGCTAGATATTAGATACCAACCTCAGGGGAAGGCAGACCATCAAAAGCAAGAAGGAACATGTTGAGAACAAGTTCCATGACTCTTTAACCCCATCACGACCAGCAGCTACAAGAACAATTCAGAAGTATCAAGAGGGAGAACAAACATTTGTGGTAGATTTGGAGAAAGGGGAGCTTTGCCTCATGAACTAAGAGTGTTTCTCAAAAGGTTGTCTTGTTGACTAATCCCATAAATGTCCAAGGTTTTTTACATCACAGACTAGGTCTGGATAAGGTGTTTGTCCAAGAAAAAGTGCATTCAAAGATGCATGACCTAACTTAGCATTATTACTTAATATTGTAAACTCAGGGAACAGTCTGATACCAAAAGAGGCAAAATTTGAGATGAGCCTGGAAAGAAGAAACTTAGAAAAGGATCAGAAGATGAACACATCCTGAAATGTTTCAGAATTAAGGTAAAGTCCTCTTATTCACAATAGAAAATCTGAAGGGAAAGACAACCTGGAGTACTCCAAGAAGACTCTTTCTGTCCCAAAGAAGCTGGGAATTAGGGTTTTCATTGGAAGCCACTGTCAAAGGAAAACTGAGATAGCCATATCCATGGGAAAAGGAGGGTCAGGAGTAAATTCACCATTTTCTAGCTTGGGGACCTCAAGCAAATTACATCCCTGTGCCTCCATTTTATCATCTGTAAAATTCAGATTTTAACTATATCTACCTCTTGATGTGGGGTTAAAATGAATTTGTAGGTGAAAGTGCTTAGCATGGTAGCTGGCAGGTAGTAAACATCCAAAATTCTTAGTTAAGGTATTTCAAGTATTTGGTAGTAAAGATCTGGTAAATTTAAGGAAAAAAGGGGCGGGAATGATCTGGATCATTGCGGGGGGGGGAGAAATAACCTCATTCTACTTAGGAGGATAGTCTTCTTCCCTGTCCAAATTGTTTCACTGTTTAATTAAGTGATTCTCAGGGTGATCCCCAACCTGACCCATGAGGCTGGTCCACGTCATTATTATTGGTTATAAGTTGCAAATCCTACTACTTTTGTCTTTTTGACTGGATCATGAGATTGGTCAAGCAAACCAGCCCTCTCATTAGAATGCCATCCCTAGCAGTGCTTTCCTTCCCAGCTGTTCAGAAGAGGGTCTTTACAGGAGCAAGGAGATGCTTCTTCCATATCGTGGGAGGTCTCTGAGACCCATGGACCAAGATAGTTCTTGGAGACTTTGAGTTTGGTATAGGGCTCTCATTCCCCCATGTGTCTATCATCTAGAGAAAGAGTTTAATGGACTGCAAAGTGGCTGAAGGGCCAGTCCCTTTATCTGGCTTCCATGGACTTTTAAGAGTTCTACATATACAGACCTTAGAATATTCATGTGTCTCTGTGATGGGACGCAAATTGATATATGCCTAATGTGAGTGTACATCTTTCTTAGGATTCATTGTTTTCTTCATATTCTCAAATGATTATGAAAATAATAGCTGGCTTAGGATAAAGGAAGGGAATTACAGTCTAGATTCCCTACCAGCAGAATAGTCAGACCAGTACCTGAAGCATTGAGTATTAGAGAAAGGAAGGAGCTTATAATTGACTCATTTACCCCCAGCAACACCTCCCCCCACCCCACTGCGGAGTTGAAAAAACTGTGGACCCAGAGCCACTTTTCTTTTTCCCAACTTCTGGTTTACTTTTAATTTTATTTTGGATTTAGACTGGTCAAAGGCTTTCCTGCCTTCTCTGCAGAGATGTAATTCAATATGAACTCACAAGAATCATGGTTTGTTTGTTTTCTTGTAATCTGAAACAGCTTTTATCAAAAACCTAATTCATGAGGAGAAGATAATCGTGTGCAGGAAAAAGCAGATCTTTGTGGGGGTCTTTTTCCTTTCCTTTAAGATATCGAGACTATAAAGTATTTTTTTCCTTTTGTTTTCTCTATTAAAAGCAAGAGTCAATCCGATTTTTTTTCCTTCATCTTTCAGTCTAGTCTCACGCATGGGATTAATTAGACAAGACGAATCACTGAGAGGACATTTATCTCTATCCCGGAGACTGTTTATAGAATTTTTTGATGTTGTCCTGGCACTTCCACTTTCTTGGTGGCTTTTCGTAATGGCAGATAGACTCCTCTGCTTCTAATGCCTGGTGAGGCGAGCGTTCACATATGAGTGTGTATGTACATATGAGAAACATTAATTTTTAATTTACTCTGTTTACCTTGAGAAACTGCCAGTGGATGATTCAGATATTCCACAGAAAGGGGCTTTTCTTTTGTAATATAGGACAAAGGACAGCTAAGCTCGTGTTCTTTCCTCAAAGTAGAGGTTCGGAGGGAGGGGGCAATAGTATTTATTTGTGCAGCTTAGAAAAAGACTATTTTGACTATGTAAACACTCATATAATTATATTAAGAGTTGCTACCAAATCTTTTTATCTAGTATACACTTAAAAACTAGGCTTAGATACAGTGATAAAGAGCCAGCAAGGGCTGTTCCCACGTTCCTTTAATTCAACAATTTGCTGTGTGACTGTGTTTAAGAAGTGAATCTCAGGATAATGATTTGCATCGTGCTAAGTTTAGACTACTCTGATTTCTAGACCCAGGTGTGACACCAACTTTGAGAATGTCCACAGCCTTCCTCACCTGTCTTGGGCTTGCGTGCCCCAGGAGGCTGGATACCTGGGGTCTGCTCATTCCAAAAGGAAGCAAAACCTCTTAGCTTCTTTCGTGGGGCTCGGGGATGGGAACTGGAAAATTCCAAAGTCACTCCGAGAACTGTGGTAGGCAACCTTATGGGGGTGATTGGAGGCCTATTCAACTCTCCCTGAAATTGTCTGGGAACTACCAGAGATTTACTCAGATGCAAGGGGCCAGTCCTCATCCCAAATGCCAGAAGAGAGTTGGAGAATCTGAGTGAGTCACTGCTGTCGCAGCTATGCAGGGTCTTCTATTAAGTCTGCCATGTCTGGTTGCACTCATGTGCACTGCACAAGGGCAGCACATCCGAGGGGATGCTGTTCAGTTCACATTGTCAATATCATAGACTTGTGTCATTATTAAAACAGTTTTCTGGCAGATGGCGTTAAGATAACTTGTTTAAACAGAATCAGTGTCTTAGCTCAGTTTTAGGTAGTGTGAAAACTTACTAGTGCAGTTTTCATTTTAAATAGCTAACATTTAGTGGGCATTTGCTGGAGAATGGTGGTTAATTGCTTTGACCTCTCCTTTTAGAACAGGCTTCTTAATATAAATACAGAGGCTCTGTCAGCTTTGATAGGAAAACAAATTGTGTCCTCATTATCACTCATTGCTAACTGAAATCTGGGATTATGAATGGGGACACCAACCACAATACTGCTAGCAATGCCTATGGTTTCTTTTCTCATAGTACATTTAAACTATCACAATATCTCAAACTCTTATTCATGCTCATCACTTTTTCAAAGTTGGGCTAGTTGTTAAGACCCACCACTAATATGCTATTTAACAAGTCAATAAAGAGGTCTATCCACGACTACATCACAAAAGTTTTTAAAACTATTTCAACTGTCTATTAATAAAACTGGCTTCCTTTATAATCCTGTATATTTTATCTTCTAAAACATCATTCTGAGAAAGGGGTTTCTAAGCTTCACCAGCCTACAAAAGGGTCTGTGCCACCAAAAAAAAAAAAAAAAAAAAAAAAAAGTCACTCATTAAAAAGAGAGATTTTGCTAAAAAAGTTAAAGAATAGGAAATATTAATTTTTGTTATCTCTCCTTTTCAAGAATCTTTTGACCACCACCCCCAAAAAGAAAACTGGGAAAAAGTCATAATTACTGTGTGAATGCACCTGAACAGTTTGCCTTTGGTGTCTAATTGCCACGCAGTATAATTACAACCACGTATGGTGTAAAATGTACGTCCAGTTGATCTTCAGTGCATTTGATTGCATCTCAGCACCATGATCTGGTCATTTTAGTAGTCTCCGTAGTTTCATAGTTTGTGCCTTTGGAAGATCTCGTTGAGGGATAGAAAATACCGCACGAAATCACTTGTGAATCGCTGCTCTAAATTTAACCTGTGCTGTGTGATCGCTGCTCTGATGTCTGACAGACACTCTCTTATATAACAAAAATGACACTGTTTTCTACTAAATGTCCTTGCATTATGTCTGACATAAACACGTGCTCTCCTCAATGTGGAAAAATGATTAAGATGTTGCAAAACGTGTCACCACTTTTAGGTTGTGTTTCTGTGGAGGAAGGACAGCAAATCAGCAATAATCTGATTTTGTAATGCGCAAGACGGTCGCGTGCAAAACACAGTCTCTCTCTGTAGCATTAGCAAAGACGATCTAGTCTCTGAATCATTCAGTCCAAATTCTAGAAGGAATAAGATGACTGTCCAAGTCTGATGTCCTCCTGGGCCTACTCAGGAGCCAGGGAGACAAGGTCCCATAGCACAAACAACCCTGCAGGGACCCCGGTAGGTAGAGGGCAGATCTCTGAGAGAACGGAGAGAGCCAGAGCTTTCTGTAACAGGATCATGGGGACTTAAAAAGGAGAGACCATAACAGTTTCTTAGGGAAGCCAAGACTGTACGCATCCCCGCCCATGAACATTGATAGGACATGCCCTTGGTGGCCCTGAGTGGCACAGAGACCTGAGCACGAAGAACAGGCTGGCAGTTCTTTATATTTTCAGGGAACACAAGAGGCTCTTTTACATGCGTGACTCTGTTTTAGGCAATTTTTATGTAAGTTGTCTCATTTAATCCTCACATTTCTCCAGAGAGCCCCTGCCAATATTTCTGTGACATCAGTCTCCTTTTTGGAATTTCTACATAGGATTGTAGTCCTCTCTTTCATGCCAGCTATTTCCAGGAGTCCCCAGCCTCACATACAGAACAGCTTCCTGGTATCTCACTCCCCGGCTTTGCCTGTTGAACCACTTCCTTCTCTTTGCTCGGCCACCTTGAATCATGGCGGTAGCTGAGGTGTCTGCTGCTTCCCGGGCTGCTGGAGGGTGTTACTCCACCACCACGATCCCGGGGCTGTGCCAAAGATACTTTCTCCGATCTGGTGCTGCCTCCACTGGGTGAAGTGGTTAAAGCCATTGGTGACAGGAACTGCCACCACACGAGCCTCAGATGCTGAGGTCAGCGCCAGGATCTTTGTCCTCATCATGACTAGGACCTTAAGACCCCCTGGTATTCTGGAATTTTAAACATACTAAAGCTCTGCTGGATTTCCAATTCAAGATGGTGGACGGAACACATGCAGACACCAGCTCCTAACCCTCCCAAACAAAAGGCAGAAATAAGAGCTAGAATTCACAAATCTGTATCTATACCCAACACCAAAACATGAAGAGGGTATATTTTCAACTAAATAGCAATGGAGGAAGTAGACAGGATCTTGCGGTTATAAGCAGAAGTTGCCCCTGCTTTCATACCCCTGCACAGAGCTGCAAGAAACTCATCACCTCCTGAGAGCCAACAATACCACAAGACCACTTCACCTCTAAGCCATAACAGTGCAGGACATGCAAGGGAAAATCCTCCTGTGAAAGGTAAGCCCAGAACTGAGAGGCCCCAAATATCCAAGGGAGACCAATCCTAAG
This sequence comes from Ursus maritimus, assembly GCF_017311325.1. Taxonomy (NCBI): domain Eukaryota; kingdom Metazoa; phylum Chordata; class Mammalia; order Carnivora; family Ursidae; genus Ursus; species Ursus maritimus. Next base: position 40,578,741 of record NW_024424453.1, read on the forward strand.
GAAAAGAAATTAGGTTCAACAAATGCAAGAACTAATACCACATGAGATAGGAATATTAGAACAATGTTTAAAGGACTTAAGAAAGAAAAAGAAAGGAGGGGAGGGAAGGGAAAGGGAAAGGAGGAAGGAAGAAAGGAAAAAGGAAGGGAAAGAAAGAAGAGAAAAGAAGGAAGGAAAGAAAGAAGGAAGGAAGGAAAGAAAAGAGAAGAAAAGAGAAGGGAGGGAGAAAATGAAAAAAAAAGTATTTAAATTAAAGTTTAAAACTCCACAGACTAGCTGAATTGCATCCTGGACTCAAGTAGAAAGTAAATCCCTGAGCTGGAAGATAAATAATGAGATAGGGATTATCAAAAGAATCTTAAGAGATCCCGAGGACAAATCCAGCATCTCCAACATCCACCTTATAAATTGTACAAAAAGAGAAAACAGCATGAGAAAGAGAAGCGTGGCCATAATTTTTTTTTTTTTTTAGGACATGAGTCCTCTGATTAAATTTACACAAATGCCAAGCAGAATAAACAAAAACAAGTCATAAGCACAATGAGTTATTACTTCACCTCATCACCAGGGAGGCTAAAACCAAAAAGTTGGGCAGTAAAAAGTGTCAGCAAGGACATGGAGAAGTTGGAGCCCTCACACATTGTGGTGGGGACTTTAAATGGTGCAGCAGCTTTGGAAAGTATTCTGGCAATTCTCCAGAGGTTAACCGTGGAGTAAGCATATGAACGAGCAATTCCACTCCTGGGATCCACCCAAGAGACTGAAAAACAGATTCGTGCAAAAACGTGAACACAAAAGTCCATACAAAATTGTACCTAACAGCCAAAATGTGGAAGCAACCCAAATGTCCATTAGTGGATGAATGGATCAACGTAAAATGGAATATTATGCAGGGATGAAAAGAAACAAAATACTGATGCAGACCACAGGGCAGATGAAGCCTGAGAACACTATGCCAAGTGAAGGAAGCCAGTCCTGGAAAGCCACACATCCTGTGATCCCATTTAGATGGAAATGTCCAAAATAGACCAGTTAGACTGAAAGCAGATGAGTGGATGCCAGGGCCTAGGGACACGGCAAAACAAGGAGGTACCGCTGATGGAGATGGGCTTTCTCTGGGGCCAGGGGGAATGAGGAAAACGTTCTGAAATTGGATCATGGAAATGGTTGCACCATTTAGTGAATATACTTTCAATCAGTCACTGAATTATATACTTTAAAAGGGTAAATTTTATGTTACGTGAATTAGATCTTAAGCTACTATTAAAAAGAAGTCCTCACCGAAGCTGGGCTCTGCTGCATAGAGGTCATACTCGGTCCTGTGAGAATAGTTCTTCTCATCCCACACTTTTGTGGTTTGGGTGTTAAAGTCCTGTTCTCCGTTTGTCACAAAACTTGTTTGTGCGAAAGGGAGAAATAACATTTTCTATATTTTTCTTGACACTCCGGTTTCTGTTTCTAAGGGGACTGGGCAGGAAGATCATGTGAATGGCGGGCTCACACCATCCTTCTAAGGGCTCCAACCTTCCATGGGCCATCAGAGCCTGTACAGATTTCCCTGAATTCCTTCCCCGGAGGCTCCTTGGTCCTTCCCAGAAACAGCCTTTAGGCGCGCACAGCAGAACTTCGGGAGGAAAACCCGAGCTCAGAGAGATTGTGAGCCGAGGAAGCAAAGAAAAAGGACACTGATTTTATCCTCTCAAGCCTGCCGAGCCCCTTTCATCTGAATCTTCAAGTGCTTTTAACCGTGCGTGAATGTCTGTTGACTAAATTTGTCACAGGCCTTTCTGCTTGGTAATAACTACAATTAAGCCGGAACATAATATTTGATAACAGTGGCAAAGCTGAGCTTGAGTTCATTTTGTTGAGCTAAGTTTAGTAAAGGGCTACGACCCAATGAAGACACACCCCCGACTGACTTCAGATTTTCTAGCTGATCTTCCATGACCTTTAGCTGGGCAGACTCCAGCAGGCACCCCCCACACACCCACACACACATACCGTTGAAACCTCACCAAGTAAAAATGATTTCTTTTCTTCATGGTGGCGGTCCTCATCTGTTCTCCCTCAGTGAATGGGTTCTTTAGATGCTCAGGTGTCCTTTGTGAAACTCGGCTGTAACAACAACTTACCACGATCACTGGCCGAATCTCTATAGAGCTGCTTGTGAGCCCCATACAGCCACCTCGAGCCTAGCAGAATGTTTTTATTTTGTCTGGCTCGGTTTCTTTCTTTTTCTTTTTTTAAAGATTTATGTATTTATTTGAGACAGAGAGCGCGTGTGCACTCACGCATGGGCACATGTGCCAGAGAAAGCACATGCACGCATGTGTGTGTTGGGCGGGGGCCGGGGGAGAGGGAGAATCCCAAGCAGACAGACTCCATGCTGAGCAGGGAGCCCAACAGGGGTTCGTTCCCACGACCCATGAGATCATGACCTGAGCTGAAATCAAGAGTCAGGTGCTTAACTGACTGAGCCACCCAACTGCCTCTTGGTCTGCTTCTTCACTGCAGACTGCAGAGACCAGGGTTCAAAGGTAAAGAGTAACTGCCAGTGCCCACTGGTTTAAGAGGCTTGTGAATACCGCCAAATCATAGCCGATGCAGTCCTGAGGCTTAGGGGTGTCTGGTATGACAGAGAACACAGAGCAGCTCAGAAGTTCCAGAAAAAAAAACCGAACACCTAGTAGTTCTTCCTAGATCCATTTCCGTCCAGCATGTGCACTTAGAGACCCGCGAGAAGACACAGTTAACTCCCTTGACCTCAGCGATAGGAGTACATGCATCCCTTTCCTTCATTAACCTTAAAAATGAAATAACCTTAAAATAAGAAAAAGAAACTTCAAGCGGCAGTTCTCAGACGCTACAGCGCGTTAGAGTCACCCCAGGGGATTTTAACGATCCTGATGCCCAGGCCTCTTCCCTGATCAATTAAATCCTAATCTCCGGGGGCACAACCAAGCAGCATGAGTTTTTAAAGCTCCCCAGTGATTCCAGTGTGCAGTAAGACTGCAAGGCGGTGCTCTGAGCAAATTTGCGTCGTTTTCAAGGCTTACATTCTAAACTCCAAGGCCAAGATTGAAAATAGAAAAAATGACTCTTGACAAATCCTTTAAATGGCCCATAAAGTAGAGTATAAGTGGCTTTGCATCTACAGTCCTGAATGGTTAATAGAAGCGTAGATGCTTAATGCACCTAGAAACGTAGAGCACAGAGTAAATGGTACATATGCAAAATATAATTTTGCTTTATTAATTACGTAACTGAAAGCACACACTGAGTTGAACTCGGGTTATTAAAATGGCACAGAAGACGAATTCCACTGTCCAAATGTGAAGTCAAAGTAGTATTTGTATAAACCATGAACCTTTAAATTGTAGGTGACCTGAGGTCGATTTTAAGATCTGAGGGTTTTCTTGACATGTCTCTGGCAGTATTTTGACAGTTTCCTGCAGTTCATGAAAGAAAGTTAAGTCTCTTGTACTGCACAGATCATGGCTAAACGTGGAAACCAGCTGGTCCAGACTCTCGCAGATAGTCAAGGCCTTCCAAAACCCAGCTCCCCTGACTGCTCTAGCCCCATTTTCAGTGTTCCTAGAAAAGCTGCTTCATTCAGTTCCGCTCGTCTCTTCTTTTCTTGACGTGAAATGTTCATTCCATTCCTACAGCCTTGTTCAGGCTTGCCCCCTGCTTTGAATGTCCTTTAAATGCCCCCCACTTGCCCACGATCCCAAACCTACCAACCTCTGTGCACCATCGGTCACAACTACAATGCTCTAGTCTTGCTCCCGGAGACTGCCTAAGGTGGCCTAGTTCTTCATTACTCAGCTTGTCTCTTCTCTGCACTCTGGGACTTTTTCATTGACCTCGATCAGTTCCAGTTGGTCAGTTCACACTTGGAATAATCCGTGGCTCTTTTTTCCTCTCATCCCCAATATTTAGTCCTCTCATGAGTCCTGTGGGCTCCAACTTGAAAGTCACTCAGAATCTAACCTCTGCCTGCCCCTGCCACAAATTCAAGACACCATATGATCCCACCTGGGTTATTGTAATAATCACCAAATAATCTCCCAGCTTCTACTCTTGCCCTTACAGACTGGCTTCCAGAGTGACCCTTGCAGATAGTAATTCCAATCATGTTACTCCCCTATCCAGAGCCCTCTGGTGACTTCCATCACCCTGAGGATAGAATCCAAAACCCACCAAATTCTGCCAAGACGTACTAGCTAGCAATTCAACCTTTCTCCATATTAGCAGTAATAGCTGGCTTTTGGCAAGCGTTTGCTCTCTATGAGGCACTGTTGAAAGCCTTTGATGTGTTTTACATGTTAGGAAACTGAGGCACAAAGGGGTCAGGAGGCTTTCACAAAGTACACAGCCCTTAAGTGGTGAGCTGGGACTTGAACCTTGACCACCATTCCTTCCTTCCTCTGGGCACAGGAGATGCCAAGATGTGCCGCCGCCCACTCCGTCAGACCCTCATTTTAATTTCAAATATTCCAGTAAGGATCCCAGCACTCGATTTGTTTTCTTCTGTTCTCCAATCTATCAGTGTGTGACTTTAACTGTAGGAGGGAAGGTTTTAAGGAAGGACAAAGGAAAAAAGGGCTGGAGCCTGAATTCATTAGGGAAGCCCACGTTGCTCAGACAGCAATGCCCCAGAGCCAAGCTGGAAGCCAAGAAATTTGTTTTAAAAATATGATCTCTCCCAAGCCGGAGATGACGTCAAATATAGGGTGATATACCACCCAAAAGGCAAAACCACAGTTTGCTTGTTTAAAGGCTGTTTTAGGTTGGTTTGGCTGCCTCCCGGGGCTGCACCGCAAGCAGCGGGCCGCAGTTACCCGGCAAGGGTTGAAAAGTTGTCTGGGGGACACTGAGGCCCTCCCGGCTCAGAGGTTCTGCGCCTCTAAGGGGTCCAGCCCCGGCCCGGCTACCAGCTCTCTCCTTCCACATCGGAGCACTAGTGTCCACTTCCCCCTCGACCTCCTGAGGAGGGAGAAGTCCTGTTTGTGGAGTAGCAGAGAGCGCTTCGGCTCTAGCTAGAAGTTCTCAGAAAGGGTCAAGTGTCACCCAGGGGCATATACACAGCTAGAGGGAAGGGCCTTCGGCTCTCCCGGTAGCCTCTGAACTGAAGAGCGAGGAGTACAAGGCTGAAACACTCAGACCTTTCAAGTGACTCAGCCTGTCGGGTTCCCCTCTTGTCCCGAGTGCCCAAGCTCTTTGAATTCTGGCACTTCAGGGACACACGGGTGACCTAACCAGAGCCGTGCAAGTCACTGGGGGAGAAGAGCTGAGGAGGCTCAGCCTGGCCCCTCCTTGACGGTATTCTCGACAGTTGTTCTCTGGAACAATGAAGATACCGGGAGGAAAGGCCAGTCACACGCCAGGAAGTGCTGCGGCACCCGGGTTTTGGCGGAGGGGAGCCAGAGGCCGTTGGGTTTCACCGATTGGGTCTCCGTGGCAGGCTGGCTGCCCCCCAGGAAGGCCTGGTATTCCTGTCCTCTCCGTGAACCTGCTTGAAAGGGATACAGGAGTTATTGGGTAATCAGGACTTGTCAGCACCTCGGTTATGCAGGATGGTTCAATCCGATAATGTGAATGGAACCTGTAATAGTGCTGATGAAAAGCACTCCAGTTTCAAAAGGGCCTTGAATGATTTTTTGTTCATTTTCTGTTTACATGTAATGTGTTATTGATGTCATTACCTTATAATACAGCGGCTTGTTTCATAGAAAAACCAGGAATTATTCATTCTTAAAAAAAAAAAAAAAACGGCGAAGAAGAAGAAAGAAGGAAAGAAGGCGACCCTGTTACGTGAGGAAAATTGCATCCGAATGCTGCAAGCATATTGATTTTCTGGCACCAGACTTTTTAGATTAAAAATGCCAATACTAAATCCTTTCATGACCTATAGTTCATATGAAGTTCGCATGTCATTTACCATTATTCTGGGGGAAAAAAAGCTGAATCTTTAATGAAAACGTAGTTGGAAAGAATGTCTGCCGGTTCTACAATTTGCATATCATTATAATAATGCCTGATTATGAGCTAAGCACGCTGCTGGTAGGGTGGGTTGAACATTTTTCTTAGTTCAAATCAAAAGCCATTTGTCAGTTTTAATTGTCTGCTTGTCTTGGCGGCACCCTTGGAGGGAGCCGTGGACGTACACGCTCTGATTGTCCAGGCCTGTTAAGGATTGGCATGTTAAGGTCCACCCAATGCTAAGCCACATTCCTTCACCTTCTAGGAGGGTCTGAGACTTATGTCTGGTCTTAGCCTAGTCTGGAAAACACTGATGGTACTGATTAGTTATTCTTCCCAGTTAGTGAAGAACTGTGATGTAGCCCCATAAATTCCCGACAGGGTCCTGATTTTGTTACGTAGTTACTGCCAACCTCAAAAGTCTCCCAGCTGACACAGGGATGCCTCAATGGCATCACTAGTTGCAGTATTTGGTTTCCTAATGGTGTGCCGTGAGCCAGGTCAAAGCAAAAATCCTTTCCTAAAAATCCTAAAAATCCATTCCTTTTACTATATTCTTCTGTATTTTCAAGCCATAATCACAAATACTTGTGGGGTGTGTTTTTGTTTTTGTTTTTTTCAGAGCTCTCTCTATCCCTTGCTAAGCCAGGGACTTTTTGGTTTTCTTGTCTTTGGACAGAGATGAGTGGGCATTCTAACTTTTTGACCTCAGTGTCTTTGTTACTAGAAAGAGGATGAGGCACTCAGAGAACGGATTTCTTGGATAAGCAGTCTCTCTAACTAGAATCCTCCTTAGCATCCAGAGCGGGGGTTGGCAAGATCCACGAACCAAATCCAACCTGCCACTTGCTTTTTTAAATAAAGTTTTATTGGAACACAACCACACCCATTTGTTTACGTATTACCTATGGCTGGTTTGGCGCTACACCGCAGACTTGAATAGTTGTGACGGAGACCATGTGGCCCACAAACCCTAAGATATTTACTGTCTGGCCCTTCGCAGAAAACAATTGTGCGAATTCCTGGCCTAAGGATTGTATTCCTCCAAAATCTTCTCCTATATTATGGTGGCCAAGAGTAGGTGTGGCTACTTATCAGAGTTGTACCCCAAACAGCTTGCTGACGAGTAGGTGAAATTATGAATTTTAAATTGTGGATTTTTTGAGTGAGATGGAATCTTAATTAGAAATCACCTGGTCCTCCTTCCCAAATGACTGATGTTTGATTATTTTCAATAACATTTCCAGAATTGGGAAAACTATTTTAAAACATGCCATTCTGTATTTTGATAATTCTGTTAGGAATTCTTCCTTGTATCAGGTAAAATTGTATCCCCTCATGGTTCTTTCCATCGGTCAGATTCCTCTGCTTCGTAGGCGTACAAACAAGTAGGAAGACTCTTAAACACATAATCATTCAGGAATCGAAAGCTATCACTATTTTCTCCCTGAGCATTTTCTTCTTCACGTTAAATATTCCAGTTCATTCCCTGTGTTCCTTTCATGTTAGAGTATTGAGTCCTTTATCAACCCAGTCTCATTTCTCTGGATGCATTAATCCATCAGTAGGTACTAATGCAGTATTCCAAATGTGGTCCTACCAACGTGGACTTAGAATCATCACCTCCATCATTCTAGAAGTAATATTTCTGCTACTGTAAACTACAATTTAATTTGCCTTGGGGGAGACCACGTCTCACTGTTGATTCAGATTGCACATGAAATCAGCTGTCTTAGTCTGCTCAGGCAGCTATAATGAAAGACTGTAGACTGGGTGGCTTAAACAGCAGCCATGTATTTCTCCCAGTTAGGAGGCTGGGAATTCCAAGAGCAGGGGCTGGCAGATTCAGTTCCTGGTGACAGCCCACTTCCTGGTTTGTAGACAGCCATTCTTTCACTGTGTTCTTGCATGGTCTTGCATTGTGGATGCATGAAGAGAGACCTGTCTGTCTTCCCCTTCTTGTAAGGGCACTAAGCCATCACGAGGATCCCACCCTCATGACCTCAGTTAAACCTAATGACCTTCCAAAGGCCTCACCTTTGGAGTTGGGAATTAGGGTTTCACTCCGTGAATTTTGGGAAGACATAAACATTCAGTCCGTAACTTTGACTACACGACCTTTGCTGATAAATAGGAAATTATCCTGCTGTTTTCCTACCTTTGTTTTCTTTCTGCCCCCAGTCATACCTGGCTGAACTATGTCCTTATTTTTACCACGAAGCCTGATTCCTTAACATCTCTTAATTGGGAAGGAATAAAACGAATGTCTGTAATTCTTCTTCTCTTCATCCATTCATGCGAAGGGTGGCTTCTTCCAGACTGATTACTCTTTTTCCAACCTACTTTACCTTCTATAAATGGAAGGGAAGTGGCTAAAAGCAAAGCTACTTTATGGGAACCACAGATGCTGTTCTGTACATATTTCTGACTCTCCTGCTTTTGGCAGCCCGGTAGGATTGCCAGACCATAGGATGTGTTCTGGCCAACAAGTTGTGAATATGGAAATGATGTGTGTCCCTTCCAGACTGAGTGTTCAACTGCCAATGCAAAACACTTCCGACCTCTCTCTCTGGTATGGTGACCAGCAGCATTCAGGATGGTGGCTGTTTTATCACTCTTCGTCCCAGAAGAAGGTACCGTGGAGCAGAGCTCCCTCCTAAGTCAGGACGGACACAGAGCCTGATAGAGAAATAATCCTTTGTTTTTGTAAGTGGAGATTTGAGAGTTGTTTTTGCAACATAGTTTATCTAATTGATACTCAAATTTTCTAGTCCCTCATAACTATCACATTAGTCAGCTCTTTGTTTCATGCCTACTATGTGAAACGCACTTGGACTGTCACAGTGAGCAAAACAAAAATCTCTATCCTTGTAGAAATATAGGGCTTGGACGTTTGTGACAATGGCCACACCAGACCAGACTCCTCCAAATACGATGTGGCCAAAAGAATGGAGCACCTTTGGGCAGTCTTCAGATGCAGGATGACCACTGAGTAGGTTAGAGAGAGGCTGGGCTGGGAGTAGGAGAGCCAGGATTTAAAGTGCTAGTCTTGTCACTTACCTACCGTGTGACTTTGGGTTGACCACTTGACCTGTCTGGGCCACTATTTCCTTTACTCGTCTGCACTCCTGCTTACTTCCACTCTCTGCCATTCATGCCACTGGTGGACCCGCATCTACTGTAAGGCTTTCAGAAACCAGATGCTCACCTCTTCCTAAGGCAGTGTTGCGTCTCTGAGACTTGTGTCTGCTCAAACGTTTTTCCTCTGAAGCCCTTCAGCTCTAGAAGCCTGAAAATAGAGTGATTTACTTTTTGTTGTGGAACCCTCCCACCCCCCGGTCAAAATTTGCATGTAAATAATTTTTTATTTTAAAGATTCTATTTATCTGAGAGAGAGAGAGAGAGCAGGAGCAGAGGAGGGGTAGAGGGAGAAGGAGACTCCCCACTGAGCAGGGAGCCCATCATGGGACTAGATCCCAGAACCCCGGGATCATGACCTGAGTGGAAGGCAGACGCTTAACAACTGAGCCACCCAGGCGCCCTGCAGGTAAATAATTTTTTTCCTGAGTTCCTATTCTTTGCCAAGCATGGCCTTGGAATAGACCCTCTGGAGACTAGAGGAGAAGTATATATGGTGGCCCTGAACTTTGAATTCAATTAGATAAGAGCGGCATTTAGGTACCAGGACACAACGTATTTGTGCTACATTGTGGGTCGGGGTCAGGGGCAAGGGAGGCGTAGCAGGGATGAGGGTAATCAAGGAAGCCTTCACGGAGGGCAGCGGACTATGCTCAGTGTGGAAGGATTGTTCGTTCTAGGCAGGTAGAGGGCATAAGGGAGAGGCATATCAGCCGGGGAGAACAGCTCCAGGGAAGGCAAAGAGAGGGTGAACGTGGTGGATTGTGAAAACAGAATGGAGTCCTACCTGGCAAGAACAGAGAATGGGAGTAAGCAACAGGGTCAGACCTGCCCTGTGCGGACAATTTTTAAAAGAATTCACGGACACAAATTTTGAAAGATACAATACCAACCACCATACTATCTAGGTGTGTAGTAAAAGATGTCTTAATTTCCTTTCTTATTAAAAAAAAAAAAAAAAAAAAAGCTTTGCCAATATTGGCCTTTTCTTTTTACCCAGATTTTCCATTTGTTTACAGCCTTTATTTAATTAACAATAACTACAGTATCAAATTATAGATGAACATCCCTGGACATTCCTTGCGGTGACGGCAGATTTTGCCACGTCAATATAAATGGGCCAATGAAGGGCTCTGTGGGAATTCAGGGTGGAGTTTAAGTCTGTCTTTGGGCTGTAACAAGACATTTGGAGAAGGCAAATATGGAAAGGAATACCTTTGCCAAATGGGTTCCATCCTTTATGTAAGTGATGGGTTTATTTTGACTTTCAATGAGAATGGCTTTCCCTGGGGCCCATATGGGACGTAGACAGATCAGGCTCATGACACAGACTCAAAAAACGCAAGGAATGACCGTGGGGGATACGGATACACTCAGGCTGCCTCTGCTCTGCCTCTCCGCTGACCTAAGTCATTCCATCCCCTCACTCAAGTTAGTTTCTAGTCTCTCAGAAAAATCCAAGGGAAAACAAAAGTCATTAATGTTGTATTTGGTTAAAAAGGGAAAAAAAGGGCACCTGGGTGGCGCAGTCGTTAAGCATCTGTCTTCGGCTCAGGGCGTGATCCCGGCCTTATGGGATCGAGCCCCGCATCAGGCTCCTCCGCTATGAGCCTGCTTCTTCCTCTCCCACTCCCCCTGCTTGTGTTCCCTCTCTCGCTGGCTGTCTCTATCTCTGTCAAATAAATAAATAAAATCTTTAAAAAATAATAAATAATAAGGGAAAAAAAGGTAAAAAGATACATGAAAAAATAAATGTCGTGTTCAAAATGTGAGTTAGTTGGGGCAGCGGAGTTGTTTCCCGCAGTGTAAGAGGAAGTGTTAATGAATGTATTGAATCCAAGGCAATCATTTTTGAAATGCCAAGGAGGGTGGGGGTAGAATCAGAAATAGGAGAAAAATTAATGTGTTATTTTCTATCAACGGGAAGGGGGAATTTTAACTAATTACCTTTTGGAAAATTAAGGTTATTAAAAATAATAAGCTGACTTTTCTATAGATCTTGATAGTTTTCAAAACACATTCGGATACATTATTTCATTTGATTCCCATAACAACTCCAGGAGGAATGCAGGGTGGGTTTTTTTTTTATATCTACATTTTATAAATGAGAAACTAAGATTTTGAAAAGTTGAAGGACTCACTGTAGATTACACAGCTAATAAGCAGCAAAGTCAGGGCTTTAAAACCTCAGTCCTAACTCTGGTCAAGTATAGAGGAAAAACAAAGCCTGTGAGTTAACAGTGGGTTTATTTAAAGTGACCCACTTTCCAGAGGTGGTGTGGCCATGCAGTTCAGTGGGCATGAGCTCACTCTGGAGCAGAAAGTGCAAATAAAAGTCTGAAGTCATAATCTAAAAGCAGATGAGCTTGCACAGTTATGGCCCAAACAATATTTACAGGTTTATTCCATTTTTAACAAGATTTAAAAACCAGGACATTTTATAATAAAATCTAGGTATCTGGCTTCTCTTTTAAAACCAGCATACCTGGTCTCACTAGCCAGTGTTTCCCCATGACCACAGCTAGCAGGAGCTTGGGAGCTGCTGTCTCTTTTAAATAGGCATGAACTGTCTAGTTTGCCACAGTCCCCACCACTCCCTATCGTCCCCTGTCCTGGAGACCAAGGATCAGTTGATGTCTCTCATCAAATTTGTGTTGTTGTTTTTTACCTACCCATCTGCATCATTCATTGGATTCTGCTGACATGTGAATTTGTGTCCTCAGATCTGGAGGCAACGTTCGAGCTCTACCAATTTCTGGCTACGTGAATATGGACAGATTACTTTCATCCTTAATGCTTCCATTTCTATTTCCATTCTATAAAAAAGGAATGATAATGGTGGCATGCTACTGGATATTTGGGACTTCGTTGTCACTGTTATTTTTTCTTTCAACATTATTTCTTCCATTGGAAGTTCCCATCTTATAGAGATAAGGAAACCTACATGTTTTCCAAGCATCCCTCGCATCTGGGCCACAAGTGAGGGACCCTGGTCCTCCAGTCAAATGGAGATGACCTAGACTTAGACTTGACAGCTCGTGACCCAAAGGAACACATGTGTGCCATTTGTCTTGCAAGAGCCAGATGTCATCTCTGGGGATAGCCATGGCGGATGTGTCAGTGGTACCATTCAAAACCCATCATCAGTATCTTGGAGTATGAGCTGGGATGTGTGCGTCCATTATAGGAAGGATCTGGGCTTCCTCCATTCTCTAGTATGATGTGAACTGTTATCTCTGGTTGTGCAACTTCCAAGCCTGGTTCTCTGCCGCTCCAAGAGAAGCTGTGAGCCCCTTAAGATCCCGTTAGCTCTCAGATCCATTCCCCACCCTTCCCCAATGCTAACTATGTCACACTAGGTGACCGCTGTAAGAAAAATTTCCCAAGCTCCTGTGTCAGCATGTTTGTAGGGCCTAAAGTTTATGCACTTTAGGGGCTCTCTTTTATAAAAAGAATTTAAAACTCTAAATACAAAATTATGTACAAAAAGGAATGTTTATTTTTAATGAGAAAAAAATCACAACGAATCACAGATCTTAAAAATTTAGAATGAGATAAAAAACAGAACAAATTAAAAATTAAAAGCTGGAAAAATAAGATCATATTTTTGTGTGTTAACTCTGGAGATACCTCTCATACATTTTTTCCTAGCATTTTTGACTTTATACTCTGTCTCTTCCTAGGAAATAATTTTCTGGAGAAAAAAGCAGAAATATAACTGTCTTTCCTCAGTATGCTGATTGGAATTCATTTTTTTAAATTATTGACAACTCAGAAAAATTTCCATTGTCCTCCTTAATGTGTTTGGGTAAATTTTTAGGATTATTTTCAATTGTAGGCAGGCCTCTGTCAAGTCGCTTTCATAGAAGAGCTGTAAGATTTTAAGTCAGTTGAAGTTTCTTATGTTGCAACCAACTGGTTTGTCATTGGCATCCTCAGGGTGAGACCTCTGAGGTGACAGCCAGGAGCAATGGCACAGGGGATACTCATGTTTGACTGTAGGCCATCCTGACATCAGGAACATTTTTTACCTATCTGAATGTCTGGTGGGATATTTAAAATTCATGAAAGATGTAGAAAATTCTCAGGGGCGTGGGACAGTCTGTGGGCATCTCCGGCCTCTACACACCAAGTGGTACTGGGAGCCCTCAGTCCTTATGGCAGCCACACCAAACTCAGTTCCACACAGAAGTAAGTGAGCTCCGGGGTGCCTGGGTGGCTCCGTCGTTAAGCGTCTGCCTTCGGCTCAGGGCGTGATCCCGGTGTTCTGGGATTGAGCCCCGCATCAGGCTCCTCCGCTGGGAGCCTGCTTCTTCCTCTCCCACTCCCCCTGCTTGTGTTCCCTCTCTCACTGGCTGTCTTTCTCTGTCAAATGAAGAAATAAAATATTTTAAAAAAAAAAGAAGAAGAAGAAGAGGAAGAAGAAGAAGTAGTAGTAGTAGTAGTAGTAGTAGTAGTAGTAAGTGAGCTATGTACATATATCCCACTAGCCACCCACTAAATCAACTTGCCCTAGGCAGTCCTTAAATATAGCCCAGGCCACTCTAACTGGAGAGGAAATGTGGAGAGCGGATATTAGAGCCCAGAGACAGCAGTCAGAGCGATGAGTTACAATGGCGTATATTCATGTTCTCTGTGTAGAACCACACACAAGTTGCTAGGGCCCTACCAGGGCCTTACAAGGTGTCTACATGGTGAGAGGCCCTTAAGTGTGGGTCTTGCCAACTTCCCTCTCAACCCACTTCTAGCATGTTTGGGCCAAAAGGGGGTATTGGTAAGGCCTTCGTTAACATCTTCTCTTCCTTCTACCCCTCCAGTCCTAGGAGGGGTGTGTAGTGGCTTGGCTTCCTGCCTATTAACCTCTGTCACTGCTTCATTCACTTTTCAGTTCTTATCAAACATTTGTGAAAAGTTACTGTATTAAATTCGTTCTACTGGACGGGGCGACTGGTTAAGCGTCTGCCTTCGGCTCAGGGCGTGATCCCGGCGTGATGGGATTGAGCCCCACATCAGGCTCCTCCGCTATGAGCCTGCTTCTTCCTCTCCCACTCCCCCTGCTTGTGTTCCCTCTCTCGCTGGCTGTCTCTATCTCTGTCGAATAAATTAAAAAAAAAAAAAATTCGTTCTACTGGATCACCTAGAATAGAGTTGTTTTCCTAACTGGGCCCAGATCCATATTCTTTTTCTGCTTAGAAGAACACGCTCAGAAAGTATTGTCTATTTCTGAATTTGGCCTAAAGATTTTGTATGAGTAGATGCTTATTGTCTTCAGTGAACTTTTTATACATGGCACATAGTTGAGCCCATAGGTTAATCCGAGGACCATAATATCCATATGTACTTTTTATATTTGTATAATTTCTACTCTGTTTGTTCAGAGATAGGGTCATTTTTCCCCATAATTGACAGATACATAAAAGATGCCACGTAGTATATTAGAAGGAAGCCGTAACTGTCAGGGAGCACAGTTCAGAACCCCACGAGCACCAGACATATTACATATGATAGGACCAAATTACAAAAAATGGTACAAAGTGGTATCTGTAAATATTTTAAGCCAAGGAATCTAGTGGGATTTGAACTAGAAACGGAAAATGAAATTTTATTTCATTTGGAAAACCGTGCCCGGGGGAAATAATGTATAATTCAGATATATCAGTACAAGAGAATATCAGGATAGTGCTGGTACCGAAAGAGGAATGAATCGTACAGACGACAAATTTGGTGCAACGCTGTAATCAGATAGTAAGAATTTTTTAGGAGCATAAACGGGACTGTAAATTGATGCGGGAACAGAGAATTTGATGTTAGTAGTAAATGGTAAAAAGAAAAGACGCAACAGTTCAAATTGCATTACAGAGAACTAGCCAATATGACAGTGATGAGATTTTGTACTTCTTTGTCTTTTTCTGTATCGGATACGTTCTCATAAACAGGACACATTATTGTAAGGGACAGCGAAAGTTATTCAAACCCTAGAAAGTGAGAAGGAATCCTAGAAACTATCTGGTTGACCCCCTCATGGTACAGATGAAGAAATGGGGACCAGAGAGAGAAATAGTTCACATCGGGTTATCCACGTTGGCCAAACAGGGCCTCTCTTTCCCCTCAGAATTTTATGTCTGTAAGAACTTACAACTATAAATGTTGACCGAGGGAAGACTCATAACTACTGTAAGTATCGATGATTATAAATGGTATAACACACCCACACAAGATCTTTGCCTAGATGAAAAGAATAAGGTAATCATTGAAAATATCTTATTAGAAGAGTAGCTACTCTGTCTTGTTCTTCATTGTATCCTTTGTTAGCGCCTACCTTGTGTCTGGCACGGAGAAGGCATTGAATAGATATTAGGTATTCATTAGCTGGATCATTGGTTGATGAGTGGATAATTAGGTGGTTGGATGAATGGGAGGGAGGGAGGGTGGATGGTTGGAAGGATAGATGAGTGACCTTCGAGGAGGAAATTTAATCTGTTCTCTCATTTCCTGAAGAACAACTGACTTTGGCAATTCTGGGCCATCCTATCTCAGAATGAAAACAGCAATAAACACGTTTTTTAATAATCCTAAACAGCAAGGGCTTCATATCAGGTAACATAAGAAAGCCAGTCTCATTTTCATGATCAGTAGACTTGAGATTTCCAAGAGCGGTGCCTAAGAGTGTCAATAGCATGGATAGTAATCATTCGCCTAAAATTACAAACAAGACCTCACTATCTGTGACTAAGTAGAGACATACCAAATTAGCGAAGAATCTGAATTACAGAGCACAATTTTATTGCTTTTAGAGATCTACAGGCAAATGGAGTCGGCTAATAAAATATTAGCTGGAAGAGATCATCGGGGGAAAACTCTTCATTAATCGATGAGGATGTGTAATTATCATCTCGTGGAGGTAAAAGTATGCCTCCTACAAACTTCGGGATGCTTTTAGGGAGTTCTCTGTATAAAAACATTCTCCTCGCACCCCTTTTACACTTTTAATTAGGTATGGAAACTTTTCTCTTCACGCCACCCAACCGGCCTCTGTCTGAATTTTCACAAGTTCGGAATTAGTGGAATTATTCTGAATCGGTGATGATTTCCAGGACACCACTATTGTTGGTAACAACAGGCATCCTGTTGAATGGTTAGCTAGAGATCTGGAACATGCGTTCCTGAGAAAAAGTTTCGTTTGAACATGCCTTCCCCCTGTACGGTTTGTCTGTCTCACTGATTAATGGTGTAATTATTAATCTGCTACATTTTGTAAACTGATGAACAGAAAATTAGTCTGCCATTTCCTTCCGTCTTTTCTCCTCTGTGTGTAGCTGAGTTCAGTCACCATCAGCACTAAATTCCGTTCGGAGTTCACAGCCATCACGATAGCTGGTGCAGTTTTAGGTTAAGCATATTTTATCCATAAATTGCTATATTTGGTTCTCGAGTTATTATTGCAGTTCCTTGGGGTACATTTAAATCCACCTTATTGTAATAGATTATGGAATATAGTGGCTAATGTGTCTAATGTAAAATAAATGACTATAATGATTTATGATGCGACACTTCAATTTTATTGAACATAAGGATCATTGTACTAAAATGGATGGTGTATTGCTGGTTTAGCATAAAATACTGAATAACATATTCAAGAAAATGAATGGCTCGGCCAGTTCATAATATCCTGCCCCTTCAGCTGAGAGGTCTTTAATAAGCAAGAGTGTCATTACACTTGAAAATGTATGTATAGGTAATCCATTATCTAGAACAATGACAGGGATCTGCTCCAGTCCTTATTAAAGAAGGGACTCTTTAGGAGAAAATGCCATTCTTTGGTCTTCCTGAAAGAATGATTTCCACCCAACCACGGGGCAACTGTAACAGTGCTTAGCAGAATTGTAAGTGGCCCCCACGTTTAAAAATTATCGCCTTAAGACTCTCTTGTAACCTGCAAGACAGAGGTGAATTTCAGGAAGGTTTTGATTTTTTTCACCATCGTCCCCAGGCGATATCCGTAATGTTCTTTCTGTGTCCATTCGCCAACCTTTTGTTTTAACTCTTGCCGGGCCCGCCATTTATAGGAAGTCGTGCTGTGTCTTTCCCCTGAACTCCATGTTTGTGTTCGAACACTGAATAAGAAGGTAGAGTTAAGAAGACCTGAGTGAGCTGTTAATTCTTATTAACTGTGATATTAAAGATAGTTTTCAGTGATAAATTGAGACAATACATTTGTGTTCTCAGGCCTGGCAGATAAAAGGAAATTCTTCTATAAAAGGTAGCGAGTTTGAATTAATGGCACAGTTCTATCTTCCAAAAAGTGGGGGGACATGAAGAATAAGGGAAATGACGTGAACGTTTTCTCCCCTTTGTGACCCTGTAATTCTGCCCTCTCAGCCCCATGATTCTCCTGAGATCCAGTGTGATGGCACAGGCAGTTGCCACCAAGTAACTATATCCTCATAGAATCTTCTTAACAGTGTCCATCTCTTTCATGGGGAGGATAATTAGCTTTCCTCTTCTGGGATGGCCATGCTGTTCTTAGGGGTGGGGGAACTTGAATGTTTTGAACCCAGCTGCTGCATTCTGGGTAGGACTCTCATAAATTTACTACTAGTGTTCCCCTTCATCACGTTCTGAGAATATGCCCATCCTCCATCCCTCAGCCCAGACCAGCTCATCTGACCAGCCGAAACTAAGGCGTGGTCAAGTACCACACAAGCCTGTGGTTGGGGATCTTTTCCTTACAGGCCAGAGAATTCAGGTCACCATGATGCCATGTGTCCATGGAAGTTTTGGTTTCCTTCTCCTCAACAGCAGATTTCACCACTGCCTGAAAAGACATGGATCACAATGAGAAAGTAGTGTGACCATGAAGGGAACAGTGGTGTGTGTGGAGTTAAGGAGTTTTACATTCCAGAACTGAAACATAATGTTGACAGTGAATCCTGCACTCTGTGGATTTCAGGCATTTATTTGTTCAGGATACACTCTCAGACCATTTTTTAAAAATTATTATTATTATTGTTTTGAAAAGGTGACATAGCCTGGAACTATTCACTGCAGAAAATAACGAGGGATATGTTGATATCCGAAGTGAATTTGGGAGGTCAAAGGCTTGTGGTAAAGCAGTCTATTTCTGGAACACCATGGATGTTTTCTCTGTAATCAACTAAAAATGAAAGTGATAAGGACCATCTTTTTGCTAATAGGAATGTTACTTTTGGATCTCTTGATACATTAATCTAGAAAAGACCAAGGCCAGGGGTGCGGAGATATTTCTGGTCCCTAAAGGTCTCCTGACCTTTACAACCTGCCCATCCTCCGTTCCTAAACCTCAGGATTCTTTTCCACAATAAATTCTGTGCTGTCATCGAACATCGTCAGGATGTTTTCATAAAGCATATTAGGGCATTTTCTTTTGTCTTCACATCTGCACTATTTTCCCTCAAAATATCGTAGTAAATTTAAATGGTTCATAAGGTCTTACCACGGCCCCCTAAGACCTTGTTTTCTCTGCAGTATGCGCTCACAGCAGCTTCAGTTTGAATCCCTGTCTGGTCATCCTTGAGAACCATTCCACAGTATCATGGCTACAGAAAAGGAGCTTACCGGGGCCGAAACACACAATGTAAAGATTGGCCATTGAAGGGCCTTCTTCCTCTGACTGCATTACCAGTGCAGCAACCCGCTACCCAGCATTCTCCGTGCCTTCTCCTTCCCACTGCTTCCTCATAGTGCGCTACCCCCCACGGCCTCTTGCTTGCAGTTGTTCATAATGGCAAATGTCTACTTGATCCTTTCTAAATTCTTATGTCTTACCTCTAGTGCCAAGGTAATATTCAGAATCCAGGCTTCCATTTACGTGAGTCCACAGGCAGAGCTACTGATGTTAACATGCTTTTCAAAGTGCTAAAGGAGCTTTTTCTGCAACCTAGGATTTACATATGTTATTTTGACCGGAGGCGATATTTGGCTTCTTTCCCAGTGAATCCACCCAACTATTTTTTCTTTCAGTCTTGAGTCATATATTAAGAACCCAGGTAAGCCCTCAATGTTCTTCATTTAATCCCTTCCAAACACTTTGATTTATGGAATGGAAGTTTTCACCCGGCAAATACTGAGGTATCCACCCATCACTGATAGTTAAAAGTATGTTTTTAATCTATATCCTCCTTCAAACAATAAGCTGTAGAAACCCATCAGAGGAGCTCTGGGTTTCTTTCTTGGAGCTGTTTTTCTAAGTGTTCTCGTGTCCATGTCCGTGTGGTAATCTGCCTCAGTTTAACAGGCACACCCTGTTCTTGGGTCGTAGGGCTCGATGTTATAAAGTCATAACTTCTCCCCAGAATGAGCTCTGAGTTCAGTGAGATACCTTCCAGACAAAAAAAAAAAAAAAAAAAAGTTTGGGGAGTTTGTGGAGTAGGCAGTTGGAGAATGGATGCTACCTTGCTATAATGTTCTTAAGGTCATCCGGAAAAATGAAAAGATGACCAAAGTGAAAAGAAAAAGTTTGTCAAGAGAGAAGAAGAGAAGACTGTCTTTCCCATGTCATAAAGTACAGGAGAAGCAGTGGCAGTTGAACAGTGAGCTCGTGGTGTGGGATAGCCAGATGATAGCAGAGTCCAGAGCCGTCCCAAGCACACAGGAAAAGTCAGTACATGACGTGGCCATTCCGATGGTGCATTGGTGTAGTATTTAATATGTGTTGGAGGAGAAATAAAGCAAGCTTCTTACTTCATTCCTTCCACCTGAAATAAACTTCAGGTAACTCACAGAGGGTTAAATGATTACAATGGGGAAAAAAATAAAGTTCATACGCAAAGTTCTAAAAGAAACCGTAGGTGTACTTTATGCTAAAGAAGGGAGGACCTTTCTGGGAGGGACATGAAATGCAGGACCTATGAAATAAAGTATTGACATATCTGCCTACAAAACAAAATTAGGCTCTCATCAAAAGGCAAAAGGCAAACAACAAGCCTAGTACAAGATATTTGCAATACGTATTTCAAAGATCTGACTTTTTTACTGAGCAAAGCAATTCATTTATACATGAATATACATACACACATAGAGACACATGCATGTATAAATGCATATATACCATTTTAATTTCTCTGAGGGGATTCATGATACAGGTGCTTTGGGAGGATACACACCAAATTTTTTACCATGCTTTTTGGGATCATCTTTTCTTTAATATTGTCATCTTATTCTTCTAATAGTACAAGCATGTATTATTTTTATAAACGAAATGAAAACCTTTGTTGATACTGGGTCTAACTTTGACCCTTAAATCAGTGGTTCTTACTCCTTTTGGAGAGAAAGACTCCTTTAAGAATCGGATGAAAGCTGTGGGTTCCATTCCCTGACAGGGCACAGAAGTATGGGTACTCCAAATGCCGCCTGAGTTATGAATCCCTGCCCTAAGTGGCTCTCCTAAAGTGAGTTAGTCACAGTTATGATTGCGGCATCACCACACCCAAACACAGTGGCTAGAAACATGGACCATGATTCTGTGGATCGGAAATTCAGCAGGTGCAGTCGGGTGTAGCTTGTCTGCTTCAGGTGAAGTTGTCCATGTAGAACAGGTTGTCTGTGAGGATCCACTAAGGGCTCGCTTATCATCTGGGGCCTTGGTCCTATCTGTCACCTGAGGTGCCTCACCTCCTCCATGTAGCCTCTGGCCGGCAGAGTCCCCTGAGCTAGCTACTTGGAGGCATGGGGCAGAGACAGAAACCACATGATCTTTGGAGACCTTGACCTGGCCAATCACACAGCATCGTTTTCACCACATCTGTTGGCCAGAGCAAGCCACAGGGCCAGCCCAGATTCAAGGTGAGGGGAATTAGACCCACAGTCTCTTTGCAGGGAGGGACAGCACAGTCATCCTGCAAAAGGACTCATGGAATTGCTGTGGCCATTTTTGAAAATTAGCTCCCACAGTTTGACCCTGAAAGTGTGGTACTTTTAGCCAACACGGGAATTTGTCCATCTGTGACTGAACTTTCCTATTCAACAAAAGTAATCTAGGAGTGACTGTAAACGTACAAGGTTATCTACTCAATTTAAATACCCAAGGGCTTTGTTGTTGTTGCTGTTTGTTTGTTGGGTTTCTGGTTTTGTTTGCAGCTTATTCAAAATTGCCATATGTATGGAATGGGAAAATAGATGCTGTAAGTTTAGCTGCTATATTGTACTTCACGATTTTGATATAAAAATATTTGCCCATAACTTGGAAAGCTCTAGTGTGGACACTCTTCAGAAAACTCGTACTGTCCTGGGTAATGAAAGGTCACGCATTTTGATGCTGGACCTTTAGGGCCACACCAAGGCAAAGAGGTGGGGGGAAAAAGAAAACATAAGCCGCGGCCGTAGAATGGGTTAATGTGGTGAAAGGATGTAAAAATTAAGGTTAATTTATGACCCCAAAGCCCAAGAGAACTTCCAGTTAAAGGTGTTAAGTTCAATTGCAAGTTTATCTCCCTTCTAAAACACCAGTCAGACACTAGTACTTCACTTTTCAATGACAACAGATAATCAAGAATCACTGGGCATATGAGGAAAACTTCTGATGTAAAAGAGGCCCCAGAGTAAACAAAAGAGGAACTTGAAGAAAATAGATAATCACGCAAACAGAAGAAAACAATGAAAATTCCTAACTTGCAGTCACTGATAAATTTGAAGCTATTTTAATAAAGATCAGGAAGCTGAAAAGAAGAAACAAGGAAGAGCTCTTGGAAATAAAAGTAAAATCACTGAAGTGAGAAAAGATGTCAAGTGCGAATTTTCTCGTGGTCTCAGTTGTAGCTAAATTCAAGATCAGCAGATTCCAGATCACCTTTTTAGTCCCCACAAGAGAATGTGAGATGGTTTTTCATTCCTTATCATCACCCACCTTAAGCATATGTGAGAGAAGGTGAGAAGATTTATGGAGGAAGGGCAGGAGTGAGAATTTCTCTAGAGAGAGCTGGTGTGTTCTTTGTTGCTCATGTCCCGCTGGGGGAAAGGAAATTAACTTTTAGAGAAACATCAGAGATGTTGTCACGTGGCTCCCTAAAATGCGGGAGGACAGAGTGATTGGTCCCTCAATGCCCCAACAGGAGAACAGGGGAAAAGGGCTGTGGTGAGAACACACTGCATCCCACCTGTGCTTGAACAAATCTTTGTGCTTCCCGTGGGTCACGTGGGGAAACTATAGAAAGGAACAGAAATGGAGTCATCCTGAAAGGGACCCCTAGATGGGCAAGATGTCCCCAATTGTCTACTGAGACAGTTGCCTAAGTGAGACTATTTTTAATACCTGGAAAAGGCCCAAGTTTCTTTCAAAGGCAGGAAGAAAATATTTAAGATAATATGAATGGCAGACTATGGTATTAAAAAAATAATGCCCTGATTTCCTGATTTTAGCCTTGCAAGTCCAACTTTTTTTCAACAAAGCAGTTACATTTGTGGTCTTGCCATCCTTTAGGACGTCCTTAGAGGATCAGTAGCTCCTCCTGTCAACCCCTGGAGTCTCTCCTGAAACTCTGAGACAATCTGAAAATCACATCATCCTCTAATAGAAATTAAAATACTTAATAGCTAGGCTAAATGAGAATATCAGGACATTTTCAAAAAATGTAGAATAAAAAGACAAAGGGATTATAAACTAGGAGGGAGAAACAAAAAAGAGTTAAATCAACCCAGAAATTTTAACACTTGACTATTAGGAACTCCAGAAAGAGAAAAGAGAACAAGTGGGTGGGAGCGGAATAAAAAAAGAAAGTTTCCAAGATCTGAAGGACATGAAGTTTCAGGCTGAAAGGACATAACAAATGCTTAGGTACAGAAATTGAAAAATCAATAAATACAAGGATCCACACCAAGGAACACTGCTGGGATATTTCAAAATAACACATAAAAGAAGACTCGGAAAGCATTAAAAAAAGGGGGGGGGGAGTCATACTGAAAGTAATTGGAATCAGAAAGACATCAGATTTTTTAGTAGACACATTAGAAAAGAAGAAAACATAAAAGCATGTTTTTTATAATTCTGATTGGAAAAGGTTTTCAACCTAGAATTCTACACCTGCCTAAACTTTTCGTCCAGTGTAAGCATATAGAATAAAGACATCTTCAGATATGCACAGTCTCAGAATATTTTCCCTGCACACTTTCCTAACGTTATCCTCAGGATTTGACTTTAGCCAAATGCAGCAATTAACTTCAAAATAGAAAGGATCCATGAAATAGAAAATCCAACACAGGAAATCGGAATATAAAGCATTATCTATACAGTGGGAAAGATAAGGTACCAAATGACAAACTGCACCATTAGTCTGAAGAGAAAGAAGTTCAAGCTAGATCAAGAGAATGAAGTGCTCTGGGAAGGAGTTCTCCAAAGAGGAAGTGAACGAGTTGATATATTATTTGGTCTATTAGATGATTGGAAAATACTTATAATGGAGCATTTAAAAGAAAATTAAACATATGTAGAAAAACAAAGCAAATTTTTTAAAAAGAAGCAGTTGTGAACTCATTTGTACAAGAAATGAAAAAGAATCCTAGTACACTACTTGGCTCTGCAGTAGATGCTAGTACTGAAAACACTGTTGATTTCACAAAAATGTCATTAGGAATTGTAAATATTCCTGATATATTATTATAAATACACACTTAAAATGGAATGAGGAGAATGATGTAAAAGCTAGATTTCCATATCTCATAAAGAATATCAATATGTAAAGTATAAAATTGATGTGCTAAATAATATTAATATAGATAATTTGGCAATCTGGACACCAGAATAAATTGCTTAAAGGAGATTTAAGGAAAAGAGATGGGAGTTCAGGGTATGGGGGGAAAGGATTACATGTTATATTTCTTTTGTCATTGATTGATTGATTCATTCATTCATTCATTCATTCATTTTTTAGCAATGTATATGTATCACTTTGGCAAAGAAATTAGAAGGAAACACAAAGAAGTATATCCAGCATGGATTGACTCGATTCCATCATTCAATATTATTTGTTGGTCACCTTCTCTTTTCAAATCAGTGTGAGTTGTGGAGGGTGTACAGATGAGACACCACCATCTTCCCCATGGGGAGTTGGCATGGAGAAGGAGGAAGAAAGGGGATTGGTGTAGTGAATGAAGAGCACTGGCTCTGAGACTAGCCTCCACCCATACTGGGGAGCCGACTCCAAGCTACCTCTGTGCCTGTTTCCTCATCTGTATGTAGGAATGGTAATAGAACAAACCCATTGTGTAGGTTTGTTGGGGGGATTAAGTGAGCGCACACAGAGAGTGCTTTGGTAGTTAGCACGTAGTAAATGCTCAGTAAGCAGCAGTTACCACTGGATCTTAGGTAATAACACATGCATCATGAAATGGTAAGTGCAGTGCTAGAAGGCCACCCAAAATGCTTAGGAAACCAAGCCCATGGATTTTTAAAAAATAATTCCCTGATAAAGATAATTGTTAGTTACAGGGCCCTGATTGTGAAATGAAGAGCTTTGCAAAAGCAATCACCATTTTGACAGATTTCCGGAACCCAGGGTGTCCGTGTGTATTTGCGTGGCCTCCGTCTCCTGCATTTTGCACGTCAGGCTGTGTTTGGCACTTCTGTACCTTCACTTGGCTGCACTGGGTCCACTGGGGCAGTTGCCTCTGAAGGCTTCTGCCCCAGCATATAACTGCCAACAGCATTCACCCCATCTTCTGGCTGTCAACTGAAAGGCCACTGGGAGTTTACTTCCTGCGAGGAGCCCTGCTGAAGAAGAGATAACCCAGCCAAAGAGCCAGAATCCCACATGTTTACTTTTTACAAGGGCAGACGAGCAAATCTTGAGGCTGCCCTTCTGTGGTCCTTATCTATATGTTCTCTGCTATATTCTTTTCTTGAACTGATTTTGTCACCGGTGCAACCAAGGAAAGCACCATAGAGACTGTGACACATCCAAATATAAAAGTTTTGTTGGAGTATATAGTAATATAGCCATTCATAAGCGTTCAAAGTCAAGTCAATATAAATCATGCATTTGATGATTATGTAGCCAATAAACAGAGATTTTTAAAACATGCCAAACATGCTGTGACCTTAGGAGGAAAATAGGAAAGAAAATTATGTATTCCATATGATCTTATCTATGTAAGAAGGAGGAAAAAAAAAAAAGGCAACTGGAAGGAAATAAACCAAAATGTTAAGAGAGGTCATTCTGAGTTCAAAGATTATGAATAGTTTTTATTTCCTTCCTTATTCTTTTTCTTTTCTTTTTTGTTTTTATTTAGGGAGTCTATTTTATCATGAGAAAAATACATATGATTTAAAAATAAGTAGTAATAGCCCCAAGATAAATAACACAAATTTAATTCCACAAATATTTGAGTACTTATTTTCTAATATCCTGTTAGATGCTTTTAGAATTCAGTACACTTTGGGAATGAAATTTATTTTATCCACTTAGTTTTTAGTTTAATGGTATCTTATTTTTGCCATTTTCCTCAAATTTTAAGCCTTTCGCAGGCAAGAACCAACTGCTAGACTTCTCTGTAACACAAGTGCCTGGGCCAGTTCTCTTCTGATATCGAGCACTTATAAATACCCCGGCCTTGGGGAAGGAAGGAAGGAGTGTGATGTTCCCACCAAGATACTTAGACCAAATTCTCCACAATGGCATGAACCATTGGAAAATGGCCACCTCTCTCATTACTTGGAACGTCACTGAACTGTTCCTAAGTTTAGTGCCAATTACCTAAAGGTTAATGTGCTGAGCAACACCAGGAGAATTAGGGTTTTCCCAAGAAATGGTCTGTAGCACATTACGTTCAGGATGAGAGAGTGTGATTGCTCGCTTGGGAGCCCCAGAGTGTCCTGTGGTGCTTCTCTCCAAGTAGTGTCCTACCCTGTGCGGCTTAAAAGGCGGAAATTGAAATGACAGGGAGGTAAATGAAGCTGGGCAGAGTATGTACAAATCCTCAGGAACGATTTGCAACTCACCATGGATGCCGTGATGAACAGCCCCCTGCCCTCATGGAAATGACATTCTGATAGAGAAGGTCCAGTAGATCCCAGTCTGTTGGAAAGGGACACCATTGACAAGCGAGGCTGTGTGAAAAGAGAGAGCTTTGGCGCTGGGTGCTACATGGGAAGAGGCAAGAACTGGACATGCATATTTTGTTCTCTTTTGTAGTTAGTATTCAGTTTGGTTATGTCAACCACTATCCCCACCATCCCGCACCCTACTCTCCCCCAGATAAAAACAAACAAACAAACAAACGAAAAAATCAGAACGGGTTCACTATAGAATTGTAAGGGAAATCATTCCACGTACCAACAGTAATAAATAATCTTCTTTTTAGGAACATGATTGTCCAATTCAGGATCCTAATCACCACCATTCTAGTTATTTTAGGAAGCATTTCGTTCTTCAGAAAGAACTTCCAGCCATTTATTTGAAAAGTCCCCCCAGTCTGACAGAAGGCCAAATCTCAAGGGGCTTTAGCAATAGGAACAATCAACCTTCTCTCCTTCACTCGCACCTCGTTCAGTCTGCTCCAGAAACTGGGTTTCTTGATGTGACTTGGACACATCATGATCCTTCCCACCTCCAGGCTTTTACTGTTGTTATCCTCTGTGCTTGGAAAAGGCTTCCAGTGACTATTCACCACCCTTTCCTGGTCACATTTTTCAGTTTCTTGTTCAGAGGCCTTCCCTGACCACACTAGCTACGATGTTCCTAGCCACCCTTTATCCTGCTTCATTTGTCTTTAGAGTACTTATTCTTTCCCGAAATTATAAGTATTTATTTGCTTATTTATCTGGTTTTTTCCCCAAGAATGTAATTTCCATGAGTACAGATTTCTTGCTTGTCCTCTTCCCTGCTGCATCCCCAGAGCCTAAGAGAGTAGATGATGCCGTGGATACTCAATAAATATTTGTTGAATGAATAAGTGGATGAATGTAATTAAATTGAGTTTTCCTAGAAATAATAATTGAAAGCTCCAGAAAATGAGACCTCAAAATTCTAAGTTACCTCTACAAATAACTAACAGTATACCATTCATTGAATCATAGGTTTTAAGAATAAAATCACCATTATTGAGCACCCCAAACACACAGAAATAAGGAAAGTGCCAAAACGTTAAAGTTTCCTTGGGCTTATTTGCTGTATTTGGTCATATAAGATGACATAACCTGTAATTTCCAAACCCACTCAACTTTGAGATTCAGCCTCTTTTGCAGGAGGCATCCCTTGGGAGAGCTAGAGATAGCATCTAGAGGCTGTGTTTACCAAGGGAATGCTCTGGTCGGAAGGTCCCCTGGCTATTGTCACACTGTTTGTTTTTCATGATTGGAATGTGTAGCACTATTTGGGGGTGGGCTAGTGTCTAAATTGAATGGGTGAAGAGAAACAGAAAGACATTCTCTTTGCACCTTTGTAGAATGGCGCCTGGGAATATATGTACTGAATTACCGGCTGTCAATTATTGATGGCTTTGGCTGGAGTCATTTACCCTCTCTACTTACTTTGACATATGGCCAAAAGGCAGCTGTCAGCCTGCCTTGTTCTTCACCAACCCCTTATCCATAGGAAAGTTCTTAGGAAAAACTCAACAAACCGAACTCGACCTTTAGAAGCTTCTGTGGATTTCTGGAGAACTCAGGACAACTTGATTATCCCTAAGAGGATAAGTCAATCAACTATTCATTCACTTAATTTCATCCGGGAAAGTAAGGCTGACATTCAGCAGTTTGCAGCAATACATCTGTTCTGGTTATTACAATAAATATTTGTGTACCACATGGTAAAGAGCCATTACCCTGAGCACCGCCCCACCACAGTCACCTGGATTTTCCCACAAGAACCCCCTCACTAGACCTTCCCCAAACCACCACTAAAAAGGTGATTGCCTCACAGCAGGGAGCCTTCTGGAATAGGTCTGTGAGAAAATAGCGGGGGTCTGTTCTGAGTAGCAGCGCCCATTACTTTTCATATGACAAATATTTGGATATCTCCCTGCCTGACACTGTAAGTAATGAAACCTTCCTCTGAAACCTGTCCGTTACTTCATAACAATCCAAGCATAGCTTAACAGAGGTGGAGCTCACGTAATCTGAATATATTAAACGGTTTCAAAACATCCTCAAGGAGAAGTCTCCCAGGATCTATTTCGACTGCCTTGCCTTACCAAAACAAACCTCACACCCTTTGCCTAATTTGAGAGCATCTCCAAAAGAAAGGACGTTCTGGTTTTACCATGTACACCCACGAGTACATGAGCTCTCCCTCTCTCTCTCCATTCCTGCGTTTGCCGCCATGGCTGGGATAGATGAGTATTGCATTCCCAGGCCCCATCATCGCACTTGCAGAGAAGGTCTGAGGACGGGATCCAGCTAATAACACATATTGCGATGCTTGGCAACCTGTTCCTCTTCTGGAAAAGAACTTTGTCCTTGGTAGTTTCCACATAACACTGCTTGAATCTCACATAACTCTGGCAAGTTTCTGTGCTGTGCTGGAGCCGGTTTCTCAGAAATAAGTTAATGAGAGCCCCGCTGTGGAGATGACCAGCAGCTTCAGGCATGCAGGAGACAGTCCTACCAACCAGGGTAAGGAACGTGTAAAGCAAGACCAAACACTTGGGACCAAATGTCACTGACATTAAAATGCAGATACCTGCTGACATTTTTCTTCCTCTGAAGAAGAGTGAAGGGGGGGGGTGTTGGTCTCCCCACTCATGAGGCTAGCCTGACCCCAAAGGATTGTGACGGGCCAATGGAAGGAAAGGGGCAGGAGGGGGAGGCACTTTAACAAACTGCTGTGGTTACCTCATTGGCCATATTAGCAATATTCGTTCCTTTAGCGAGTTCCTTTGGTGAGTTGCTTTCACCTCCATGGAATAAAAGTTTAACCTCCCAATTACTTGACTCCTAGATTTAACCATCCCTCTATTTTGAGTCCTGTTTTCTTCAAAACTTCAAGTCCATTCTTCAGTGCAGAAAGGATGAGACACCAGCATCAAGCTCCTTTTTTTTTTTTTTTAAGATTTTATCTGTCAGAGACAGAGCATGCACAAACAGGGAGAGCGGCAGGCAGAGGGAGAAGCAGGCTCCTCCTGAGCAAGGAGCCCGATGTGGGACTCAATCTCGTGACCCCGGGATCATGACCTGAGCCGAAGGCAGACGCTTAACCGACTGAGCCACCCAGGCATAAAAAGAAACAGGAATGCGGGTTCATATCAGTCCTCTTGCTTCCAATTTCATTTTATAAGCAGCCTGGACATGTAAATCAATGTGTGGTGCTGACCAAAACAAAACATGACTTAGAAAGCAAGAAAAGTGCTTTATTTTTCACTCAAAGTATATGGCTCCTTAAAGCAGGAAAGAAATACTTTGCCTCCCTTCAACCTTCCTGTCCTTGGCAATCTGACTTGGTTAGACAGGTAATAAACAAGATTTTAAGGGGAAGCTTTGTCTTGGAGAGAAGACACAAGAAGGAAGTAGGTCAAAATCCTAGCCAGGTGGGGGCCGGAGGGGGGGAGTTGCAGGGGGGCGGGGGTTGCCGGGTGGCTCAGTCAGTTAAACGTCTGACTCTTGACTTCTGCTCAGGTCATGATCTCAGGGTCATGAGATCCAGCCCCATGTCGGGCTCTGCGCTCAGTGGGGAGTCTGTTTGAGATTCTCCTTTCCTCTCCCCTGCCCCTCTTCCCTGCACACTTGCACGTGCTTGCTCTTTCTCTCCCACATAAAAATAAATCTTTAAAAAAAAAACAAAAAAAGCCAGCAGGGAATTTTAGGAGAAATCGCACTTTGGGGAAGTTATCGACCAAACATGAAGCAAATGAAAACCAAGTGTCAGTTGGTTCAGCAAATAATAATGAAGAACCAAGCCTACAAGAATTGCCACTTTGGTTGCAGGTTGTCTGAGCGAGTGTAAAATCATTGTCATTAATCACTTAATATCAGAATTATCGTCCATCAAATCTTCTGCTGATATTCTCTCTACAACATCAGAGGTGCTGAATTGTGAACTAAACAGGCACGGCCCTTGCCTCTCAATCTGTTCTCATTTGAAAGAACAAGAGGACAACAGAAACTAACGGATTGAACACAGAAGGTTTGCTTCTACAACTCAATTAGTTTTGTACCTGAGTGAATTAAGAGAAGGTGTTCTTGGAGATCACAGCTCTTTCCTTATTCATATTGATCCTGTAGCATCTGGAACAGTGCCGGCCTGGCACAGAGCAGGCCCTTGGTGCCAGTCTGTGGAGCGGTCAAAAGAAAGGAACACATACATGGGGTATACATAGAGTCTGGAAACACAAGTGAATACGCACAATGTCCTCAAGAACGTCTTCCATCTGTGAAAAAGTGAAATAACATTATGTGTTCAGACTTCATGGGTACGTTGTAGTTTGTGGAATAGTGAGTAGGAAAAGATCATAGGACTTACTATTTATTCAGGGTATGGACGGAGGGAATTTAGCACCGATTTTCCAATTATTCAACAAACACTTTGAGAAGAAGCGATTTTTCTTAAGGCTCTCTCAATAAAGCAAGAGGGCTTTAAAATTTTATCAAGGGAAGAGGTTTGGCAGAAAGGTGAACATGAATTGTTCACCTCTCCCTTTTGGCGTGCATGAGTCTCCCATTTACCTTTCAAGTCTTTGTGTCTGTTTAAATCAGTAGGTTCTTAATGATATTTAAATATTCAGATCCTAGAAAAATTAAAACCGAACAATATAAAATAAAAATATACTTAAAAATAAAGTTTATATATAAGTGAAAAAATAAATAAATCAATGGGTTCTTGACTGGAGACAATTTTGCCCCCTCCCCCCGCCGGGAATATTTGTCAGTGTCTAGAACTATTTTTGGTTGTCACAGCTGGGAGAGGAGAGCCATTAACATTTAGCGGGTAGAGACCACAGATGACACTAGATACCCCACAATGCACAGGGCAGCCCTTCACAACAAAAAACTCATCCAGCATAAAGGGTCAGTAGTTCCAAGGCTGAGAAACTGCAGTTTTTGTGTACTTTGAGAAAGCTTTACCTGACAAACCTCAAACTATGCTAACTTCCTGTGGTATCTGCATTTCAGCCTTTCCTTCTGTAGTATCTATCCCAATTTAAATACATCCTATTTGTTTCTTCCACTAAAACGTAGCCTCCCAGAAAAAGAAGTTGTGTGTATCTCATTCACCACCGCATCATAGCGTCTCTCACAACGCCGGCCACATAGTGCGACCTCAATAAACATGTGTTGAATGAGTATATCAACAAATGGCTAATAGAAAATAAGCACAATGGCTAGCCCCATTATGTAGAGTTGTGGTTGTTGCAATCTACCTGAAGTTTGTCAGCCGGTCCTGGATATCTCCTCTATTTCACTTCAAGAAAGCGATGAGTTTATCTGTGGTGTCAGAGGAAGGGAGAACTAATCGTCAAACTCCTCTGTGTACACACTTTTAATTTATAGACTTACTGCAGTATTTCAGCAATTTAGCTCTTTGTCAGTAAAGGAACTGGGGTTATCAACCATGACAAAAAATCTTTGGAAGCTGAACGAGGATCGATCTTGTGGCAAAGGCTCTTCACCGGCTCCCACAGTACCCATTCAAGTTCACTTCCTCATTCCCTCTTGCAGCCACATGACACGGGACTTGTCAATGGGATACAAGGGAGATGTGTTAAGACAGAATTTCTAGAAGAGCCTTTGCTTTCCTCACGAAAGGGAGAGGCAGAACGGGCACCAGAGTTCTATCTCCTGATTGGAACCAACAACGCAATGCCTACCCTGGGACTAGTTGTTCAGTAAGAAAAGTAACCCAGCTTTATGTAAGCCTCAGTAGTGAGGTTTTCTCTTACCTGCAGCTAAACGCAGTCTGACCTGATGAGACATTCTTTTGCCTTGGCAGCTGGTCTTTCTCCATGGTCTTTTTAATGACGTGAGAGCAGAAACAAAGATGGTAGCCATCATGGTTTGGCCTGGGCTTAAATCTCATTGAAAGCATGAAGTAAATAAAAGAATCTGAGGTCATAAAGATTGTGGCATTGAAAGATGAAAGAAGGAGACCAGTCTATAGTATAGTGAGTACACCAAAGAAGTTTAAGAGGGAAAATAATCATATACTTACGATACAGAGTGTACCTGGCTGACTTCCCATTTATATTTTGCAGAACTTTTTTTTTTTTTTTGGTTGTGAGTAGGTGACTCGATGAGAATTTCAGATGCAGGTTTAAAGGTTCTGTATGGAAGGGAAAACCTTAGGATAAAGCAGCTATCCTACAAATTTTTGTAGATCCAGGATGCAGAGTACTTCTACTTCCTTCTTCTCTATTTTTCTCCACTAGACTGAGAATCTTGGAGATGGGGACCATGTGATCTCAGTTTCTTTGGTCCCAGCAGAGTGCCCTGCCTAGAAGCCATTCTCAGTCAATACTCCCTCAACGGAACTCTTAGTTTTCTTCCCTTTGGTCTTTAAAGTGCGTAATTCTAAAATGAAGAGACAATTAAAGTCTGGAGGAGGAGACAGATTTCATTTTTTTCTCTCATCTCTTGTTTTTTAATCGCAAGCAATGGTTCCCATATTTTGAAGAGAAGGGTTAGGGAAAATCCTTAAGGGGAAAAATAATTTATTCAAACAAGGAATATTTAGAAAAGGAAATTTTCCCAAATTATATTCCTCAGAACCCAGTTCTTTAAATAAATGAGTAAATGCATTTTTTAGGAAATATGGAGTCTAACAGTTACTGCCTCTTTGATATGCCGGTGGCTGCTGTGTCTTTCCAAGCAGTATGGGGTTTGCTACTGTTCAAAATCCTATTTATCTAGCCCAAAAAATGTTCCAGGACAAGAAAATCATGAAATAATGATTACTCGATCACTTGCTCACTTGTGGCAAAGTTTGGGAACTGCTGCTTTACCTCGTGAGGATAATGAAGGAGTGTACAGAAGAAAGGACTAAATTAATAGAACAGAGAAATTCAAACAGAGGGACACAGACGTTATGAAAGGCAAGTTTGAGTTTCATACTTGCCATGACAGTTTCTAAATGTGTAGCTTAGCATAAAGACCCCAAAGAAAGGATGTTGGCAGTTTTAGCCAAGAATCGGGAACCTGGCAGTGTATTCCAGAAACTTCTCTGAGCAACTTGGATCACCTCTCTAAATGGATCACCTCAAGGATAATGGAGTAATAAAATCCTTCATTCCTTCTGTCACCTACTCATATTTGAAATGAGTTAGAAGCTCAAGCTGGTGGAGAACTTTTGATTTAGTTAAAGAAGAATTAAATAACATAAATGAAAAGACTTGGTTCTTTGTGAAAAAGTTATGTTTATTAATTTTTGTCTGAGTTTCTGAGAATCTTGGGCAAGTTTTCATGTTAAATCAGGAACGGTTAACTTCTGAGCAAGGTCTGTGTGAGAGAGACTTGCAAGTGGTGGGGTCAGTTAGCAAATAAATGAAATAACTTACTGTAGTATGGTATGTGTAGTGAGCACTGTCAAAGTAGTAAATTGAGTCAGGAGTGGGCCTACCATTGTGTTTCAGAAGTATTGAGTTTGATACTTGGTGGCGAATTTTAAAGTTCAAGTAAACAAGCACGTGGTTTTTCCTTTTGACTGAATTTGAAAGCTCTAAGATGGGAACCCAGAGGCCATAAACATTTATACAGCTTGGCAAGCTCTTCATTATGTAAATACTTTGTGAAAACAACTTTGGTCCATAAAGTATTAATGCTATTTGGTAAAAATCAGTTTTTGTTTGGTGTGTCTTTTGAAGCTAGTGTGACTCCTGGTTATTCTATATGACTATAAAAGCTTTTTGGAATCAAATCCTAATCCCAACATGTTTTTCTTGTTCATTTAAACCTTTTATATACATGTGGGAGCCAGAGAGAGTAGAAAGCTTTTGAGGGATTAAGCTTGAATTGTCATTCTCATGCACGCTCTCTGAAAAGTATTTGCCATGTTTGTGTTTGGAAGTTAGGATATACATTTGTGTTTTAAAGCATTTTCTTTCTTTTTCTCCTTATGCTTATCTGTTTGGTTCACAAACATAGACCATCTTAATATGGGAACGCCGACACGCTGAAGTTTGGATGTTTGGCTTACCACCTTGTAAAAATATCTATGGGTGTTGATTTGCTAGGTTAGCCCCTGATTGAAGCTTCCAAAGAGAAAAAGTTTTCTCAACCCAAAACCAATAGTAGTAATACCCCCAGGAACAGAAAAAGCCTAAACAAACAGACCTCGCCAAAGCTCCTTGTTTACAGCTGTAGGAGTCAAATTTCACCTCTGGAATATTTTGTTGTTGTTGTCTTTGTTATGAAAAAGAAGCAACTGAGGCTCCTGAGCAGAAAGTCATGGAACTTTCTGCCCACGTCCAGTAGCTGTAGGATTGGCAGATGGGGTTGAACTACGTGAAATTCCATCAAAGGATTAAAATTTAAATGGACTCGGGATAAACATCATAAGATTTTTGTTTTTTGGTGTAGCTGCAGATTGAAGCAAATAAGCATTTGTTTCTCAAAAAGTGATCCTGTGTGAAATGAACTGTAATCAGTTAGCTTTTGCTATAAAAAGAACATCTCCAGAACTTGTCGCTTACAAAAAAACCTCACCATTTAATTTGCTCATGATTGTAGAAGTCTACATTTTGGGGTGGGCTCAGATGAGTGGTTCTTCTGCTCTGGATGGGCTTATCAGATCTTTGTTGGGTTTGCTCATGCATCCGGGGCCAGCTGCTGGGTAAGTGTTGGACAGTCTGGTCTAGGATGGCCAAAGCCAAGACAGCTGAGGCCTCTCTCCCTGTGGTCTCTCAGCCTGGTCCTTATTCAGATAAAAATTCCATACCCTTTTCATTTATTTATGATCTGTCCACCTCTCTAGATTCTTTTTCTCCCGCCCTTAATCATATTAGAATATCCCCCAAGGGCAACATCTTCTAGCCTGGTCGCCTAAATTTTCTTGAGAAAGGAAATGAAGAGAAAGGCAACATTTATTCTGATTTATTTTCAATACGTTTTAGGGTTATCTGTGGATTGTTTTTTTGTTTGTTTGTTTGTTTGTTTTTGGTCATCATCCCCAAATGCTTTCAGGGAGGAGCCACAATCCAAACAAAACTAATTGATTAATTAGATAGTCAAGTGGTTAAAAATTGATGGCTAAAGGAATTAGCATTAGTACTGAATTTATTGCTTTTTATTTTATTTTTTTTTTTAGGATTTTATTTATTTATTCGACAGAGATAGAGACAGCCAGCGAGAGAGGGAACACAAGCAGGGGGAGTGGGAGAGGAAGAAGCAGGCTCAAAGCAGAAGAGCCTGATGTGGGGCTCGATCCCATCACGCTGGGATCACGCCCTGAGCTGAAGGCAGACGCTTAACCGCTATGCCACCCAGGCGCCCCTGCTTTTTATTTCTACTTCCCATTTCCTGTATGTCTCAGAGAAGCTCACCAGTCCCTGACAACATTGCCCTTAGAAACTTCATCTCCTGGCTAATAGGGGGACACCGCTTACAAACTCTGCTGTCCCTCACCAATTAATCAGGAAGCTTGAAGTGACTGATTGCAGCCTCCATCAACACAGGATGTTTTGACACAGCTGTTTGGACAAGGCTGTTTGAGGCCCCCTACAGCGCTCGCTGGCATTTGGGAGGGGACACAGCCCAAGGGTCAAGGTTTGAAAGCAGCCACTCATCTCTCATCCAACAGTCAATATTGAGATGCATACTGGAGAGCACCTATCCATGCTAGGCCCCCAGAAGGAGACCACGGTGAGCAAAAATGACGTCAGCTTTGTGAGGCTCAAGTCAAGTTGGCGAGAGAATGGTCCATTAGTAATCTTCCAAAAAGGTACGAGTTGTGATGATTGCTGTGAAGAGAAAGCCGTGGGGATATAAGGTTTGAAGACAGGGAGGAACATTTGATAGCCGTTGTTGAATATGAAAAAGCAGGTTAACCAGGAAACATAGCAGATTACCAGGCGGTAAAACTTAAGTCTGTAAAGGCACCATGGATTTCCCCCCAGAGGGCTTGGCTGCCTGGGTGCAGAGCATGGGAAATTGGACAGGTGGCTATGTCCATGGCCAGATGCATGCACATTGGGTCTCATGAAATTATGAAGGTACAAGGGAGTTTAAAGCATAGGCAGGGAAGTTCTGAAATGATGAAATGTAGAATGTAAAGTCAATAAGGTAAGTGAAGAATGATGAAACTCCAGCGCCCACCCCCCAGTGGCAGACACGGCCAGTGGTCTTAAGCCTGCGAAGAGGTGAAGAGTTGGCTTGTCTAAGGAGTAGCCATCCCGTCTAAAGGCCATCATTACCACGCACCTGAAAATGGTACTTGAGAGTGCTCTAAAAAAATTAGCAATGATAAGTAACAAAGATTATTGTCTATAGGCATGCTTAGACTAAAACTTCATTTAAAAATCTAGTTTTTGTTTACAAAATTCCCTTTCATTTTTCCAAACCCAGTGACAAGGGAGTCCGCATAAGCGGCCCCAAAGGAGCGGAAGATAGGGTAGTAACGGAAACCTGCAGCATGTTTAGACATCTTGTAAAATCAGCAGAAGGCCTGAAAGCCCGTGCTCTTTAAACCCACACCGGCTTCCAGGATTTGTATTTTCTGAGGAAGGGAATCTGTACGATGTTGTGAAATGGTTAATACAATGACGACTGCAGTCATTCGCGTGTGTTCATTCCTTGCCTGCAAGACACAGGGCAGATCCCGTTAATAGCGCTGCTGATGCTGCGTGAGACTCTTGTCAGGAAAGGTCTGCCTCCTTTGGCCTTCCTGTCAGCTAGTCTATGAGGGCACTCCTGGCCCTGTCGTCCCAGAATCCATGCAGGTTCTCTGATTACCACAAGTCTCCAACCTGGCTCCAGGCCTTTGTTATCTTCTGTCATGATCTTCATGGGAGTCACGGGCTAAAAGACCACATTTAGGCAGTCACCTGACAGCAACAGTTTGTGGGATCCAACGGATGTTCCAGAGCTTAAGTCTTTCTAGGTTTTGTTTTTTTTTTTTTAACTGAGACATAATCGGCATATAACATTATATTCGTTTCGGGTACAATATAATGATTCAGTTTATGTTTATAATGCAAAATCATTGCCACAATAAGTCTAGTTACACCATTGATCACACATAGTTACACCTTTTTTTTCTTGTGATGAGAACTTTTAAGATCTACTCTCTTAGCGGCTTTCCAATAGAGTATTCTTAACTATGCATTGCATCCCCAGGACTTAGTTATAACTGGGGGTTTGTCCCTCTTAACCACCTTCACCCATTTCGCCCACCTCGTCCCCTCCCTCTGGCAACCACCAGTGTGTTCTCTGTATCTCTGAGTTTGGTTTTTGTTCACTAAGACTCCCTATGCAAGCCAGATCATATGGTATTTGTCTGTAACTTATTTCATTCAGCATATTGTCTTCCGGGTGCATTTCCCTCCGACTTTCTGGTAAATGCCTGTAACTTCTTGGATCCTCAGATTCTTCATCTGTCAGATAGGGTTGATCAAGTACTCATCTCAGAGAAAAGCTGTATCAAGTCTTACTTATAAAACATCTTAAATCTTAACTGGGACTATTTCTATGTAGCGATTTCTGCTAATTTTGATGGCATTGATTCTGCTAAATTGACCCATTTTTATATTTCATATTTATATAGTACATACAGTACTCGTGTGTCACATTCCCAAACAGTCTCTGATTATTCTAGTAGGTATCTTCCCTTTATCTTGGACAAAAAATGTAACGGGGCTATAGACTCTCCAGAACTGATTGTGTGCACCTGTCCAGATACCAAGAGATACGATTGAAAAGAGCACAATAGAGCATATCAGTAGACCCTATCCAGAGAAGGTATTTGAGAAGCACCCGGCTGACTCATTTGGTGGAGTGTGCTACTCTTGATCTCGGGGTTTTGAGTTTGGACCCCACACTGGGTGTAGAGATTGCTTAAAAATAAAATCTTAAGGGGGCGCCTGGGTGGCACAGCAGTTAAAGCGTCTGCCTTCGGCTCAGGGCGTGATCCCAGTGTTCCAGGATCGAGCCCCACATCAGGCTCCTCCGCTATGAGCCTGCTTCTTCCTCTCCCACTCCCCCTGCTTGTGTTCCCTCTCTCACTGGCTGTCTCTATCTCTGTCAAATAAATAAATAAAATCTTTAAAAAAAATAAAATAAAATAAAATAAAATAAAATCTTAGGGGTGGCTGGGTGGCTCAGTTGGTTGTCTGCCTTCAGTTCAGGTCATGATCCCAGGGTCCTGGGATGGAGTCCTGCATCGGGCTCCCTGCTCAGTGGGGAGCCTGCTTGTCCCTCTCTCCCTCTGTGTGCTTGCTTAACTCTCTCTTTCTCTCTCTCTCTCTCAAATAAATAAATAAATAAATATTTTAAAATAAGTAAATAAAATCTTAAAAATAAAATAAAAAAGGTATTTGAGACTGAGTCCCCAAAATATGTACAGGTATATACAAATATGCTCCTGTATTAATGTATTTTTATATCATCAAATCATATGATCACATATATATTAAGAGGTGATATAGGTAAAGTATACAATATCTAAAATAGCTTCATTATATTAAAATTTTGGTACTCACTAAAATATTATTTTAATAATATTTATGGGGGGACAATATCATAGCTTGTAAAAGTGTGAGCAGATTGTAAAAGTGTCAACTCTGCCCATTTTTTAAATTTGCTTCAGCTCGGTGGTCTCTTTGCAGGAATCCTTGAAGCCACGTGGTCATTAAAATCCGGTAATATAATTTATAAATCCACCAAGGGGCATAAGTAAAGAGTGATGCTTTAAAATAAGCTGAAAGCAAATGAACAAGTAGGGATGATAATCTTAAATCCTTTGGGTTGTAGAAATTTCGTTATCACATATGATACAAGACTTAAGGGTTAAATCAGAACAGGAGAGTCACTTGCACTTAAATGTTGGTAAAGCTTAAGGTTTTTCCTTTTTAAATTACAAATTAGTATACCTAGAAGTTCTAATTTTTTCTTTCTGAATTTCAGTACATTAGTGGTTCCCAAGCTTGAGTGCACATCAAAATCAACTGGAAGGCTTGTTAAAATATAGATTGCTGGGCCCCACTCCCAGAGTTTCAGATTAATTTGATCTGGGGCAAGGCCCAAGAATTTGCAGTTGTAACATATTCCTAGGTGTTGCTGATGCCACAGGTTTTAGGACCCTACTTTGAAAACCAGTGTAATAGATCACCTTGAAGACCCCTGGGTTGTATCCTGTCCCAGACCTTTGATATGTATAATACAAATGTAGTTAAGATCAATGCCATCAAGAAGAAATGTTCCCATTACATTTTGGTTTACCCCTTCATGTCCTACATTTCCCGACCATGCACTGCATCTCATCTTTTGCCCTTCCCCCACAATGGAGGCGGAAAGGGCCCAGAGGACAAGGGAAGGATGGTGCATCCTCTCCGTGAATGCAGCTGACAGTTTGCACTACCTGGTGAATTCATGGCCTCAGCATGTTTCCCTAAAGTGAATTAATTGCTTTGCTTTTCCTTTTCCTTTGCATAAAGCCAGGCATATTTGTCCCCTGTTTGGACAAGACTTTGTTGCTAGCACTTTCCGAGGATGGCCAAAAAGTGGCTGCTGTATGAGGTTGATAGTGTTGTCAGGAATTCCAGGGCGGGGTATTGTCACTTGAGTTGGGAAATGCTAACTGAGGTCAATTCTAGTTCAGTTTCCTACCTACAGAATTATGGCAGGACGTAAGTTTGGCCCGTGTGAGATGAATAGGTCAGCAGAAACGTATTCTTGTCTTCCTAATAGCAGACAACTCTATTTTTAAGCCTGAAGTCAGAACATATTTTTTCCCGTATTTGAGATTCAGCCATTCACGTCCTCAAATGAGGTATTTTAAAATCAAAGGCATAGACCACAAAATCAAGAAAAGCCTAAAACCCCCCCAAAATTTTTTCCATGTCAAAATCGTACATAAAAACTTATTACGTTTAATGCCTGAAACTGAAAATCCTTGTTTCAGTTAATCATTGTTGAATGACAAAACTACCCCCCAAATCGAGTGGCTGAAACCAACAACCCTTTTATGATTTTGCTTGGGGTTCTGCATGTGGTGCGGTGTTCAGGAGAATAGCTCATCTCTGTGCCCCTTGGGGTCAGCTAGGGTGACTTGAATGGCGCATGACCATCTACTTCCTGGTCGGTTTTACTCCCCTCTGTTGACAAGTTGGCCTCAGGGGTGTTGGGGGGGGTGCAGATTTTCCTCTTTGTGGTCTCACCATAAGGCGAGGCTGGGCTTCTGAGACAGCAGAGTAGTAGGGCTTCTTACACGGCCCAGTGTACAAAAGCAGAAACCACCAGACCTTCTTAAGGATTAAGCTGGGGACAGGCACCGCGCTGCTTCCATTACATTCTGTTGGTTCAAAGGAGGCCCAGAGCCAGCACAAACTCAAGAGGACAGTCTACACGGGGCATAAACACCAGGAAGCATGGGTGATTGGGGCCACCAAAGCGACAGTCTACCACATTCACAATGACTGGATTTTCTACTCGCTATTCCGTAAGCGTCCTTGCATTCCATCCCACATCCAGGCTGTTCCGTGTAAACGGGAGCAGAGCATCAATCTCAGGGTGGACATCAGCGCCTCCCGAAGAGAAAAGTGGCTTTGACTTTATCTGCCAGAGAGTTTTCAAAGCACAAGGACGTCTATCTGCTGACCAGGCATCTCTGTTTCACTTCCGCCAAAACATCCCTCTAGTTACTCCCTTACTTACCCTGTTGTCTTTTTTCTTTCATAACACTCACCTCCGCCTAACATTTTATTAAGTTGTTTACTTGGTTATCATCTGTCTCCCCCTATATAAATGTTAATCAAATGTAAACCCCCCCGGGGGTGGGGAGCCAGCACCCACAACATTGCCTGGCACGCGGGAGGCTCTGCAAAAATATGTATTGAATGAATGAATATAGAAACGTGGTATTCGAGAATATGCATATGAGGCAGAAATGGCAAGTTCGTAGCAGGTTGTTCTAATGCAGGGGCTGCGGCTAGGGTTTGCGTCTCCTCGCTAGGGCTTGGGTTGTGGCACCTTCTTGTTGCACATGGTGTGTACCCTCTGCCAGTTCCCATGGTGTCATTGTTCAGAGGTGTCAGCGGACATCAATCATGGGTTTAGAGGGTTTTCTGTGGAGCCTACAGCTCCTTTATTCGGCCAATTAGGCTTTGTGCTCCTGTTTCCAAATACAGAAGTGGGAGAAACATGAACCCCGCTTTATCTAATGCCTTAGTTTTAAGGAATAGTCGCTGGTGCAATGCTATATTATTTCCAGTTAAACCTTGGATATCCTCATCCTTGCTCAAACTGGTCAGTGAGCCTTAGCTATTCATTCCTAAAAAGAGGCTTAAGCGGATAGGTTTTCATTAGGTTCTGCCTTTCACGGGGATACAGGGAGAGGTTCTCTTTCTTTCTTTTCTTTCTTTCTTTCTCTCTCTTCTGCTTTCTACCAATCAGAATTTTTTCTTTCTTTGCTTGTTTTCTTTTTCCCTTTGAAAAGTTGGTGCTGTTGGTGAGAATCCTTGTTTGTGCTCATTCCCCTGTGCATTTGCTCTTTTGATTGTTTATCGATCACAGAAAAACAAATCAGATTTCCTTAATGAATTTTATGTGCTTGCGTCTGATTTGCTCACAGGTCACCTATGCCCGTCATTTGTGGGGAATCTCTTTGGAAGGCCTGGTCTGTTTCTTACCCTTTAAAGAGTCGTTATCAGAAACCTGTTCATCCTGGCCCTGTACCAGTGGTCCTCGGGGCTGTGGTTTTCAGCCGTTTTACCCACCCCAGAGCATTTGTGTGTTTTCTAACAAAGCTAAGAAATTGCTTTGAAAAAGCATTTTAAATGTTTCCCTTGGATTGTGTCCTGGTTATTTTCCTCCTCGTCTTCTTGTTTTTCCTTGTTCCACCCCCCCCCCCACCACACTCCCATTCCCACTCTGCTTGTACTACTGGAGTGTGTCAATTCTTTCCATAGGAGCCTCAGCCCTGTACGGTTGCAAAGGGAGGGCATCTGGCTAAGACTGTTTTTCAGAAGCACTAATGTGAGTGTTGTTTCTGATTACATTAACCTTACCCAAATTCTGCAAACGTGCTAAAGCTGCCCATAAGAGTTTTCTGGCATTTTAGGCTCTAGACCTAGAGTTGCTTGAACACTATTGTGTGTTTTAAGTTCAAATAAGAGACCACTCGCGTCCCGTGGCGTTTGCACCCTGTATGAAAACACCACTCCATGTCACTTACCCAGACACAGCTTTAAGTTCGTGAATCTGGAATTGTGTATTGAAACGGTCCAGTTGAGCTCCTGGAAGCAAACCCAGACAAGGCCATGGGCACGGTGGGACCTCAGCAAAAGAGAGAATGTGAACCCCAGCTCCTTTGGAATCATCCCAGTTTCCTCTCTCTCTCCATCTGAATCCCCATCTTTTCCGATATGAACATCTGCTCTGGCTCGCCGAAAGTAGGAGAAGAAAACAAGTCCAGATTCTCTTAGGTTGGGCATCACCCTCGAAACCTCTGATAACTATAGTCTACTTGAACCTAGCATGAAACGCTTATCTTCTCTCCTCCCCTCTGTCAAGTAAGTCTGCCTTTAGCAGTGCTCATGTCTGATTTTTGTGGGCTTAACCTGGCCCAATTTTGAAGGAACTTGATGTTTTCCTTCACTGTCTTTTTCTTTCTTCCTGCGTGGCTCCAGTTCAGTAGCTAATTAGCTTTTTGCTCATTTCTCTCGAAACTTGCCCGTTTAATATCGGCAGCTCAAAATTACCAGGCAGCTCTGAACAGGACTAAGTGCAGCTTTACAAACCCTCAGCTTCCATGATTTTCTGCATCAATTTCAAGAGTATATACAGATCACTCATTACTTTCCACCGCTTGGGCTGTGTGTGTGGGGGAACACTGGACTGGGAGCTGAGAAGTCCTGAATTCTAGACGTGGACCTGCCCTGTGTCCGCTGTG
Source organism: Ursus maritimus (assembly GCF_017311325.1). Taxonomy (NCBI): domain Eukaryota; kingdom Metazoa; phylum Chordata; class Mammalia; order Carnivora; family Ursidae; genus Ursus; species Ursus maritimus. Next base: position 40,621,859 of record NW_024424453.1, read on the forward strand.
CTACCTTGAGGCACCCACTCACCTTCTTTAAGATGGAGCTTTTCTCATCTGTATAATCGGGATCATGGTGACTGCGCTGCCCGTCCTGGAGTCATTGAACAACCAAGTAAGAAGCAACACTTCATCCACTCAGTAAACACTAATCATACACTTACTACGCACTAAGTGAGGCATTTAGAATACAGAAGTAAAGTGGAGAGCCTTCCTGCCCTTTGGAGGCGGTCTCGTTGTCATCATCATCACCACCACCAACACACAGCTACCTTCATTTAATGTTCAGACCCATGATAGCATGGAGCCCACAGTTTGGCTTTTGGTCTCATGATTCACTTGGCATCAGCAGGCAGGAAACCTGGCTCTGAATACCCACAATACCTTACTCTTACTCCTGGACAGGAGCGGTTGCATCAATTTAGAATCTGCCACTTACTAGAGTCTCAATGGAAATGCGATGAAACTCATTAATGACTACTGAATGAGTGAATGAATGATTAAATTTTACCCTGGACAATTTACATTTGCTTCCTATGCTTGGCAGTATCAGTGGGGATTCCTGTGAAAGTCTTTTTTTTTTTTTTTTACCTGTTTTAGCTGATTCCAGCTGGTTTTCACTGGAAACTGATTCTCTCTGCTTCAACTTCACTCTAAGATTGATACTCTCTGGGGTAAAACTGCTGAGATTCTTTTATCTTACCCCAAGTAGATTCAGAAATGTGAAAATAAGTGATCAAAACCACAATTCAGACTATCCCTTGCCTCTCTGATAACTCTTTTTTTTTTTTTAAGATTTATTTATTTATTTTAGAGGAGGGGAGGGGCAGAGGGAATCTTCAGGCTGACTCCCTGCTGAGCACAGAGGCCGCCACACAGGGCTCGATCCTGTGACCCATGAGATCATGACCTGAGCAGAAACCAAGAGTTGGATGCTTGACTGACTGAGCCAACCCATTGCCCCAACCCCTCTAATAACTCTTAACATTGGAGGTGAGCAACCGTGGCTGGGTATTTCCATACTTCCTACCCTTACGTTTCTTCCTTTGGCCAGGTGGTTATATGGAGACCAGAGAGCTACTGGAATTTGGAACAATGGTCTTTGACCTGGTTGCAACAGAAAACCTTGCTTAAGTAGTGTCATACTATCATCTTAAACCATCCGTGGCTTTCCATTAGGACCTGAGTATATAGCATGGTTTCTAGGGACAGGGAGTTAAGCGGTTTGAAATAAAATTCTGTATGTTATAACTCTATACTCATGCATTCTTTTTTTTTTTTTTAATATTTTATTTCTTTGAAAGAGAGAGAAAGCATGAGCAGGGGAAGGAGAGGAGGGAGAGGGACAAGCAGACTCCCTGTGGAGCATGGAGCCCGTGGTAGGGCTCAACGGGGTGTTCGATGCAGGGCTCCTTGCATGGGGGGCTGGATTCCAGGACCCTGAGATCATGACCTGAGCTGAAGTCAGACACTTAAGCAACTGAACCACCTCTATACCCAGGCATTTTTCTGGGGAGTACATACATACTCCCCAGCTTTCCTTAAATTCTCAAAGGGATCCATGACCCTCCCCATTCCCACCACAAAAAAAAAAAAAAAAAAAAAAAAAATTAAGAATGAGTGATTGAAAGATCCTGGTCTACTTGGAGAATGTGATTTCTTCTAACTAACATATTTTCCTTTTCCCAGAACTGCTCTGTAGCAGTAATAAAATTGTAACCCTCCAAACTGCCCGGTGGTAGACTTCAAATTAGACAAGTCTATCGTGTGACTCATGGAACTTTCTCATGCTTTTGCATTCAATAATCAGGAAAATCCCGTGTAACTTTTTCATGCTTCTGAAGACAGTAATCAGGAAAATCCTTGAGGAGACTGTGGTTTTAAAGGATGCGAAATCAGGTTATGGTCATGTGTGCCCTGATAGTATGCTTTTCCTCTCTGGAATTTCCTCTTGGGGGTGGTCTGTTCTTCTCATTTCCAAAACTTGTATCAACATCCTCTTGGACCCAGAAGTGTAAACTACTAATTTATTTTATTTTCTATTATTTTGTACAAAGGAGAAAAGGAACTATCTTAGGCCATGGAAAAGCTTCCCATGGTACAAGCAAACCAAATTATTATTCCTCTTCATGTGTGTAGAACTGGAAGCTAACCTTGTGAGTTTGCCCCCAATGGCTGCCTTTCAGCCACTCGGTGAAAACTAAACCACGCGTCCCGGTAGCCTACTCCAAGTTAAATGCCCCAGTTATTTTGTTTTGCCTTCGCTGGGTTTGATTTATTGGTAACAGAGTCGTACCCGCTTAGGGAACACAGAGGGGCTAATACTTAAAAAACAGCCTGTGCTTTGCTGCTACTCAACTGTTGAAGGATGAAGGATGTTCCCTAGGAGTTGCATGAAGTGGAAAAAATAGGAGTTTTGAGTCACATAAATTTGTTTGCAATGTTTTTTCCATTTCCTTCCAGCACAACGTAGTGACCATGCACACACACGCACACACACACACACACACACACACACACACACACACTCTGGATTCAGAAGGTCGAGGTTTGAATCCCAGCTCTGTCACCTACAAATTGTACAACGTGGGGCACATTTTAAGACCCGTCTGTGTCTACATCCCTCATCTAGCGACTAGAGATAACAACACCACTCACCTCCTCAGGTTTGCAGGAAAATTAGGTATTTGGGAAACTCCTAGAATATGACCTATGCAAAGTGCTGCACAGGTATTTTTTAAATCAGTCTGGTTCCAAAGGGTAACGCTGGGGCTTGTGAGGGTGCGTCCAACTAGGAGCAGGCCTCAGAGGCCAACTGCCGCCTTTGGTGGTGGTGATGGTGGTGGTTTTGTTGTTTCCATCTTTCCCATCCATCTCTTCTGAGGGCAAGGTTTTCCTTGACCAGCCTCCCCACCACACTCCAAGGGTTTTCAGCTCTGAGATAATCTGATGGAATTCCTGTCATTTAACCCCCTCTGTCACACAGCGAGGCGCCTCAATCAAAGCCAAAGTCAACTTTTCTTGTCAGGAGGGGTTTTTGTTTGTTTGTTTGTTTTTGTCCCCCTTCTCTCCCCATCGTTAACTTCTAACCACTGAGCCTCCTCTGACCTTTTTATTTTATTTTATTTTTTTTTTTAAAGATTTTATTTATTTATTTGACAGAGATAGAGACAGCCAGCGAGAGAGGGAACACAACACAAGAAGGCAGACGCTTAACCGCTGTGCCACCCAGGCGCCCCCTGACGTTTTTATTTTAATTATCATTATTCCACAGGCAGTGTCCTTATATCAGTTCCGAGAGGAGCCACGTGGAAGTTAATCACAAGCATCACGATTAAATATAACCCTCTGTTTAGGCTTGAACAGAAAAGAAAAACAAGACGTGGACACAATACTTTTCAAAACCTCATAATTCGCTGAAATAGTTTTAATGCAAAAATCACAAGATTCAGTTTATTGGTGGAAACGGTATCCTAGAGTCTCGTGAAATACACTCAGGCCAGAACACAGAGAATAATTTTGTTTGCCTCGTGATTAGGTTTATTTTTTGTGGGATGCATCTATAATAGACTTAGCTATTATTAATTAGGAAAAAAATGGTAAACAGGAACTCAGAAAAAAAGACTCTTTTTAATCCTTATACAGAAAACGCCCAATAGTGTTCTTGGGAATTTCCTTTAATTAAAAAAAAAAAAATTCTCTATTTGCAAGTTGATAGAAAGGAGTTGTAGTGAAGACGACTGCAAGATCTACTTCTTACTGATATTTATGCTGATCACATATGATTTTAAGCAGAGTGAATGGTATATTACCAGCAATCTGAATGCTTTAATAGAGCCATTCTGGGTTTTTTGAAAAGAAGTATTTGTAGAATTTTAGAATCTTCTAGCCAAGTTTCTTTATCTTTTGGATAAGAAACTTGAGACCCACCGAGCCACTAATTACACCCAGCTAAGTGAGAGCAGAGTACAAAAGCCAATTTTCAGAGAAGCTCTAAAAGGGGAATTTTCTTTTTTTAGTTTGCATTTTGCCTTTGGACGTATTTTCTGTTTTATTTACAACAAATATTCTCGGTGTTTGTTGTTGTGGTTTTTTTTTAAATAGTCTCTTTTTCAAGAGAAAATTGGTTTGCTAATGATTTGGGTTAAAGAGAAAATGAAAACAGAGCCTGAATTTTACAGCAAGTGTTAAGTAAGAAGAAAAGAAAACGAAGTTATTATTTTCAATCCATGTACAAGGTCTTGGCAATTGAAATATGAAAGCCTAATGGAGAGGAGTTTAAAACAATGTTTTTTGAAGGCAAAACAAGGGATACAAAGCTGGATGGAACACAATTTGAGGACTTTATTGTCCAGTAAGGCGAATGAGAAAAGCATATAGAAAACTATAGTACAAAGAAAAACGTAAAAATTCTCACTAGGGAAGTATAGCAAAATGTCTTAGGGGATCAGAGCAGGGTTGTAGGTCCCTGGGGATGGCTCGCCTTAATATCTATAATTGATGGCTCCCGAACGTTTATCCCCGGCTGAACCTTCCCCTGGAATTTCTGACTCATCCAGCTGCCAACTAGACATCCCCACTTGAATATCTAACTTAGCGTATCCAAAGCACATTTCCCAACCTTGCCCCCAAAAAGTGCTCCCCGATGGGCTTCCCCATCTTGATTGATGGCAACCATCCTTCCAGTTGTTCAGGCTACAAACCTTGGCAACTTCCTTGGCCTCTTTCTTTCTCACACCGCATCTGACCGATGAGGACATTCTGTTAACTTTGCCTTCAGAGCAGATGCAGAGTCTGATGATTTCTCCACTCCCGTCATCCTGGGCCAGGCCACCACTGTTTCTCACCAAGATTATCAAACTAGACTGCGAGCGGTTCTCCTTGCCTTCACCCTTTTCGTACCTTGCAGATTCTCCTCAGCACAACACAGATCAGATCCCATCATTCATTTCCCAGAATCCTCCTGTGCTCCCCGTTTCTGATCAGCAGGGCCTCCCACCCTCATCTCCTACTCCTCTCTCCTTCCCTGACTGTGCTTTAGCCAGGTTGGCCTTCTTGCTCTTTCTCTTACCTGCAAGACGGACTCCCATGTCAGGGCCTTCGCCCTGGTTTTCCCCGAGTCTTGAGTGCCTTTCTCCCAGCTGGCCATACAGATCACTCGTTAACCATCTTTAATGCTTTGCTTAAATGTCGTCTTAAAAGGACCTGTTTGGAGCATTTTATTTAAAATTGAATTCCTCCCCACCAGCACTTCTGATTCTCCTTATAGGCTTTTTTTTTTTTTTAACCCGTAAGACTTAAATTTTGGCATACTCTATAATTTATATATGTTTTTCATTTGTTTGTTTATAATGTGATCTATTTTCTACATCCTTCTGCTAGAATGTAAGTTCCAAGAGGATAGGGTCCTTGTTTGTTTTGTTCATTGCTGCATCCCAAATGCCTAGCACTAGATAAACATTGGTCAGTAAGTTAGTAAGTGCATTCGTGGGGGAATTAGGGTTATTTTGTTAAAAAAAAAAAAAAAGGAAATAGTAGTTTTTAACCGGGTTTGGATCACAGTCCCCTTTGTAAATCAGGTCAGTCTCAGTGTACCTCTTTCCCAGAATGATGGACATATGCAAATTTACACAAAACTTTGCCTTCACTTCCAGGAAGCTCACACATGCCCTGAGACTCACCCATGATGCCACGATGAAGGACCCGTGTCCTAGGCAGAAAGAACAGCATGCACAAGGGGCTCGGAGGTGTTAGCGGCTCAGCAGGAGCCATTTGGCTTGAGTGGGTAGTAAAGTCGGAGTAGTGGAAGATAAGTTGGGGCTATCCGGTATAGGGCCTGGAATGCCAGAGGAAGGGTTTTTGCTACTTGATGTCAAAGGTGAGATGGAGTCATGAGGAGCAATGCCTGGTAACCTTGCCCTGCGGTCACCTGTAACTCAATGTGGAACTGCACACCCTCCATTTGCCTTTAATAGAATTAGAGAAATTAATAGCATTTCTGAAAGGCTTTTATAAGCCCACTCTGTTTGTAGAAGGTATAGATAAGTACTTTATCATTATGATAATTAAGATGCATCTTTGCCCCTATTAAAACTATTTTAGTTATCGGCTTTCATTACACTTCTGAGAATATCTCTCAGTCCTGTCATTCTCCGGGTGTCCGATTATTACCACTGTCATTTGATTTGCTAAGAACTAAGTTTTCAATTTGATATTGCCCATTTCTTGCTGTTTTGATTGTTATTTGGGGGATATCTGAAGGAAGTTTCCCATCACTCAGAGGCCCTAAAAAGCCCTCTGAATGGGAGGATATGTAAAATGAGGCCATCTATGCTCCTAGGCTCTGTATGTCCCCTGTAAAAAAAAAAAAAAAAGGCTAAATAAACCCTCTATGCTTTCTCTCCCCTGCCCCCACTGAAAGCATGTCCTATGTTTCAGTTACAATTGCCGTGTCATAAACCATCCAAAACTTAGTGGTATAAAGCAACAAACTATACACAACTTAGTGTTCCAAAGCAACCATGTATTCTGCTCATAGATTCTGAGTTAAGAATTCGGACAAAGTGCAACAAAGACGTCTACTCCACCATGTCTAGAGTCTCTACTGACAATACCTAGAGACCAGGAGTGACTGGAAGGCCAAGCGTTGTAATCACATAGAGGATTACTCACTTACGGGTGTAAAACCTGGGATAGGATAACTTGAGGACTGGGATTGTGGACCAGTGTGCCTCACTTTCCATGTGCTTTGGGTTTCCTCACAGCATGGAGCCTCGGGGTAATCAAATTTGGTATGTTGCAGGGGCGCCTGGGTGGCTCAGTCATTAAGCGTCTCCCCTCTGCTCAGGGCTTGATCCCAGCGTTCTGGGATCGAGCCCCGCATCGGGCTCCTCTGCTGGGAGCCTGCGTCTTCCTCTCCCACTCCTCCTGCTTGTGTTCCCTCTCTCTCTGGCTGTCTCTCTCTCTCTGTCAAACAAATAAATAAAATCTTAAAAAAAAAAAATTGGTACGTTGCAGCTCCAGTGAACAAAGTGGAAATAGCACAGCTTTTTATGACCAAACCTTGGAAATCACACTTCTGCCATACTGAACACTTCCACCATACTGAAATATCCACACCATGCCTCTATGCAAAGAGAGGGAACAGAGACCCCCACCTCTCTATGGGAAAGGTGTCCCCAAAAATATGGCCATTTAAAAATTTTTATTTATTGACTTTTCAGCTGAAGTCTAGTTGACACACAACATTACGTGAGTTTCAAGTATACAACATAGTGATTCACCAAGTCCGTACATTATACCCTGCTCACCACAAGTGTAGCTCCCATCTGTCACCATGCAATGCCATTACAGTGCCCTTGACTATATTCCCAGTGTTGTACCTTCATCCCCGTGACTTATTCTTTCCACAACTAGAAGACTGTACCTCCCACTTCCCTTCACCCATTTTGCCCATCCCCCTCCCCCTCCTCTCGGGAAACCATCAGTTTGTTCTCTGCTTTATAGGGTCTATTGCTGCTTTTTGTTTATTTGTTGTTTTGCTTTTTAGATTCCACATGTAAATGAAATCACATGGTATTTGTCTTCCTCTGACTTATTTCACTTGGTATAATACCCTCTAGATTCATCCCTGTTGTCATAGATGGCAAGAACTCATTCTTAGTGTGGCCATTTTTTTTTTTTAAACACCACACTCTTAAAAATGTAAGCATCCTTAGGACAGATTACTTATCATGGACATTTTCCTATGAGACACAACGAAATTCACCATTAATTCAGTACCTGCACAAAAACACAATTAAGTTCTAATTGTGCGAAGCGAATGATCGGCTTAACAGAAACAACCTATGTTTTGAGGGGCTGTAGAATCCACACAGACCATACTAAGATTAATGGAAACCTGTAAGAAACAGACCTTTAAAAATGGGTGGGTGAGGGGAGATTACTAAATAAATGAAATAATCCACAAGGCACAAATTATTTATAGCTTATGGTTCCTAAACACCTGTCAGCCACTCATTTCAGAAGTTTACCTTTGTGAGGGGACTTGTTCTTATTAATCTCTATCGAATGTTGTTTGTTATATTGCCTGCATGTGCTGGAGCTCTGCCAGTGAACTCTCTGGGGGACAGAGAAAATGGGTTATTTCAAGGGTCTTGGGGGAGAGCATTTCCCAGATATTACCCTCACATCTGGAATAGTTCACAGGCCTGAGTTTACTCACGAACTGAGCAGACTACTCCCAGAGTGGTGAGCACATAGTTAGGTCCCAACTTAGCCATTTTTGCCTTCTCTGTGGTAGAATCTTCAGGATTATAGCAACAGAATTTCATTTAAAAAAAAAAAAAAAAGATTGAGAGACGGGAAGGAGGGGATGACCCTAAACAGGCAGCCTGTCTGGTACTCTCTTTATGCCAGACAAGAGTTCACGCTCCATCATTATCTTCTTGTCAATCTGAGCACTGAAAGTAGAATTCTAAAGACTCTCCAGCATTCCCTCAAGTTGGAATAACCACCAGGAAAAGCAAAAGATAGACTCATTTATTAATGTGTACTTGAAAATTGTGTTTCCAGCATTGGCATGGGCATCATTTTGGTGGAAATTTCTGAGTTGTGGTAGCATTTGAGCATTCTCTTTCAATGCCCAGCATAATGGCCTCCATCACACTTTCGTAAGAATTTTCTCCCCATATTCTGGTTTTTGTCAAAAACTCACCTGGCTGAAATGACAAAAAGGAGCACATGAATGAACACATCTTAATTTATAGGATAGCATTTCTGCTTTAGTGTCCTTTGGCAAAGTACCTACCACAGGGATGAGCACACATTAGGGCCTCAATAAGTGCTGGTGGAATTGCATCAACAACCCCCTCGCCCAGTGAAACAGTGGCCATATTGGATTTCACAGGAGAGTTTCAGAAGATTCAAAGGAATATGAAAGCAGCCAAGCTGTAAAGGTGGTTTCCCACAACAGGCTTGTAGGCGATCCAGTTTTCAATGCTCTTCTGTTCAACAAGAGAATATAAGAAAATATTTTCATAAACTTAAATTTTTTATAAACCTGATTTCTTTAAGCTAAAAGACTTCCCTTTATTCTGAGAATGTCCATCTGACCTTTTTGGGGAGGGGGGAACGTAAAAATCGTTCCTTTTATGAAATGAGATGGCAGTACATAACTTGTTTTTCTTTCTGAATTTCCTTCCTTGTCAAAATGAAAAGTTCGCAAGCTGAAACAAACCCCAAATTCGTTTATTAGTTTGCTTTTTTAATCATTCCATGAAATGTGAGGATTGGGGGAACTTGTAGACCAGGCAATTGAGAATTTTTCTCTTGCATTTAAGAGAAACTAAAGAATTCCTTGAGCAGAGCAATAGATAACAAAGTGATAATAAATAGCTCACCACCTTATGTGAGAAAAAAATTAACGGTTGTCATTCCTATTTGCCATAATTAGGATGTATATCGTGTTTACGAACATGGACAAGTTCAGAGATGTTCGTTACAATACATCATTTAGTTGCACGTACCCTCCCTTTCATATAGTTCACGACCAAATGCAAAAGGCGGCATTCTGCTTACGAGGGATTCTATGTGTTTCCATTGAAAACCCACATCATCTCAAGGCATTCCTGGTCCTGCTGCCTCAGCCGCTGACATACAGACCTGGCCTTGATAGATGAGTTCATTATCCCTTTCTAATTGCAAGCAGATTTCCAGGTGTGTTCATTACAATGTAAATGCAGTCTGCCTAATTGTACGTGGTGCTAGCCCAGGGGTCAGCCAGTGGGATCCATTACTCCTCTTCTCTCCCTGGCCTCTGTTTCTTACCTGCGAACTCTGGCAGATGATCGGGGCCCCTGTGAGTAATTCCTCACTGAGGAATCAAGTGTCCACACGCACTGCTTCCTAAGTACAAGTGAGAAAGCAGAGATACGCCACGGTGATGTGCTCTTGTAAAGTCCTACTTACACAGAGATTTAATTACATACTCAAACTACTGGTGGTGTTTTTATGACTGGATGTGTATCCAATTATAATTATTTTCATTTGAGTAGGGAAGTAGGTGGACAACGCAGTTTCCATGTTTTTAACTAAATAGCAGTTTCTTTTGCTTATTCATGATTTTGATAAGCACCTAGAGGGTAATCTCAAGAGAACTGAAAAACCCCACACACACATTCACACATGCACGCACACACACACACGTATACACACACCCACACGGTCACACATGCATACATATAACTTGTATAATTTTAAAAAACACATAAAATAATAATAGACATTTTCTTAGATTTATGTATACGGATAAAATAGATTGGAAACACCCAAGCCATATCTCTGGGGAGAACAACAGGTTTTGGGTAAGGGTAGTTAAAGGGATACTTTAGCTTTATCTAGAACGCTCTTTTTAAATAAGGAGATTGTATTCATGAACTCCTGTATCATTAAAATTAGTGAATAAAAGTTAATCATCAAAATACTATAGCATAAAAATTAGTGTTCTAGTAAAGGGAGGTATTCCAAGCTCTGGAGAATCCATAGGGGAGTAACTGGCACCATACGGTAGTAAAGTGCTTCCAGAAGTGCCGTAAGTGACAGTGAGGAACCAGGGCAATATAAATTGGGCTTTGAAATCTGAGTAGGAATTCACTAGCTTAACTAGAGTGGGAAATGGGTGGAAGCACAGGGCAGGCAAAAGGACCAGATGAAGCATAAAAGAAGAGGCAGTTTTTAGAGAACATAAATCATCCTGTCTGACTCGAGCAGGGCTCATGTGCCTGGGAAAACCTGCAGCATATGGAAAGCAGTTTCAGAACTGGAGACGAGCCTGGAAAAGCAGAGGCCAGAGCCAGGAGAACCTCAGTGACAAGCTGAGGTGCTAGTTGTATGTGGTTGCAAGTACTTGTGTTTGCTTCCGATGGCTGCCCTCAAGAACGACGAAAAAGTTGGTGGCTTTAAATACTGGGAATTTATTCTCTCACAGTTGTGAAGGCTGGAAGTCCAAAATTCAGCAGGGTCACACTCCCTCTGGGGGGTTCTAAGGGAGAATCTATCTTACCTCTTCCAGCTTTTGAGGCTTGTAGTTACATGGTTCCAATCTCTGCCTCCACTTCTAGAACTCTCTCCTTTTTTTTTTTTTTTAATATTTATTTCTTTGAGAGTGCAAGCAGGGGTAGGGACAGAGGGAGAGAGAGAGAGAGAGAGAATCTCAAGCACACTCCCCACTAGGCGGGGAGCCTGATGCAGGTCTCGATCTCATGACCCTGAGATCATTATCTGAACCAAAATCAAGAGTCAGACGCTCAACCAACAGTGCCACCCAGGAGCCCCCAGAACCCTCTCCTCTTTTGTCTGTGTCTCTCTCTTCTCTGTCTTTTCTAAGGACACTAGCCATTGGATTTAGGATAATCCAGGATGATTTCCTCTAGGGATCCTTAATTATATCTGTAAACATTCTTTTTCCATATAAGGCCACATTTACCGGTTCTCAAGGTTAGGATTTGGAAAAATCCTTTTTTGGTGGTGGGGGAAGGGATGTGGTGGGGGGACACCAGCCGGCTCACAGCAGTGCTGATGGGCAAATCATATGCGGAGAAGTAATTTATCGTATTTGATTTCTTCGAAGGTGGTGCAGGCAAGCTAAGCCTGAGAAGTTTCTCAAGGACTAGAGATGTTTTTTGTCTTTTGTTAAGAGCAAAGGAGCTTCCGTGGTTTCTGACATGCTGATTATTGAAATAATGAACAAATGGATAAATTTGCAAGACCAGTGAAGGAAAGATTGTAAACATTTAGAGATGAGAAGAGGACTTGTCCTGTGAGAAGTGCTCATTAAGGGTTTTTGAAAAATGTTGGTCCTGGAGCGAAAATTACTCTTGCAGTTAGGTGTTCTTTAGAAGGTCACTCAAGACACACAAAGTCCGGGAACCCTCACTGCACAAATATAAAGTTAATCTACTCAACACATATTTATAGAGGACTTACTGTGGCTTTATAGATAAAGGGTGAGAATATTGCCGGCTCTCATGAGCTAATAATCAATACATAAGCAATGCATAAACCAGAAAAAAAATAACAGAGTAATAAATGCAAAAATAAAATAAAATACGATAGTGTGAAAGAAAGTACAGGGAAAGAAAGGAAATATGATAGTATTTGAGGTTGGGAGGTCAGGGAAGGCCTTGCTAAGGAGGCAACATGTGACCTTGAACCCTGTGAAAATCTGAGTGATGGACGTTTCAAGCTCACGGCCTCTTCAGTACCTGGAGGAACAAGTCTGGCCTGCTTGAGGGACAGGAAGAATGGGGAAAAGGTTTGCATAATAAGGCTCAGTGAGCATACAGGGAACACATCATTTAAAGCCTTGAAGCCCAAGGTAAAAAGTATGGGTTTTAAATATAACCAGAAGCCATCAGAGCATTTTAAAGAGGTGAATGATCGTATTTAAATTACGGTTTCTCAGCGTTGGCACTGTTAACATTTGGGGCCAGACAGTTCTTTGTTTTGGGGGCCATCCTGTGCATAGTTTATCAGCATCCCTGGCTTCTACCCACTAGACGCCAATAGAACCCATTCTCCCCAGTTGTGACAACCAAAAATATCTCCAAACATGGCCAAATGTCCCCTGGAGGGCAACATCAGCCCCAGATGAGAAACATTGACTTAAATAAATCATTCTCTGGTTACTCCAAGGAGAAATGTTTGTAGGGGAGGTAATAGTAGAAGCCAGAAGACCAATTAGGAGGCTTAGTATGCTCGGGGCAAGGGGAAATGGTGGTTTCTAATTGCAGAGAGAGAGAAATAAGTGAATTTGGAATATGTGTTATGGGTAGAATCATAGGACTAACTGACAATTGAGAAATGTGGGTGCAACAGAAAGAGAAGAATCAATGAAGGTTTGTAGCCTGAACAATTGGCTGACCAGTGGTCTCTTTAACTGACATGAAGAGTGGTAAAAGAGCAAGGTTGGATGGAGAGCACTGGTGGAAATATGTGTGTTTGGAATACCTATTAGACATCCAAGGGAGAAAAGAACTCAAGTAGGCTGTTAGATACACAAGTCTAGAGTTCAGAAGGGAGGTCAGCCTAGAGGTATAAATTTTGGAGTCTTTGGCATGTAGATGGTTTTGAAAGCCATAGTCAAGATGAGATGTCTTGAAGAGGGAGGAAAAGAGGGAGGAGACAGGGAGAGAAGAGACAGAATAGGAGTAGAGCAGAGGCAAAGGGGGTCCCAAAACTGAGCTTGAAGTTCTATCAGAGGAGAAGCCCATATAAGAAATCAAGAAAGGGGGGGGGGGCACCTGGCTGGCTCAGTCAGTGAGACGTGCAACTCTTGATCTCAGGGTTGTGGGTTCAGGCCCCATGTTGGATGTAGAAATTACTTAAAAATAAAATCAAGAAAGAAAGAGAGAAAAGAAAAGAGAAGAGAAGAGAAGAGAAGAGAAGAGAAGAGAAGAGAAGAGAAGAGAAGAGAAGAAAAGAAAAGAAAAGAGGCCCAGTGAATAGGAGGGTCCAGAAAAACAGTGAAGGCCATTAAAAGGTACATGAAAGACCTCCTACTTTTGAGATGTTGCTTTTTGGGGGATAGAAAGAGGAGTGAGAAGCCGCTGCCAGAAGTTAGAATACACAATCCTATTAGGGTTGAGAGATCCTAAATGTTTTTTCTCCTCTAATCATTTTTCACTATCAAGTCCAGTCTATAAACTCGTACCCAATATCCTGAAGCACTCAAAGAACTAATTGCTTCATAGTCTTAAGATCTGCATTTTGGAAGTTGTCTTCTTTTCTGATGGGACGACAGACTCCCTTTCACTACCATAGCAGAGCATGGACCGCATAACCTCTTACAGTTCCTTCTAACTTGTGAGTCAGTGGTACACATCTATCAGTGACTTGAACTGTTTCCAGATAGAAAAGCCATTTTTCTTTGTCTTGGCTTGATGTCCCACCTCAGGACTAATAGGCAGGGGAGGAAAAATGAGCCAGAAACCAGAGTAGTTCACAGATAAGAAGCCAGAGGAATATATGGCTCAATAGAGTACATGGTTGGGAACCCATTCTATATGCAACACCCAAACCCCCAAAAACAGTGAAGGAGGGTCATGATGACATTAGGTCTTCAGGTGTGTTTCGATGTTCCAAGCCACTGGCAAACAATGTCACGTTTGAGTTGGAATCTTCCCAAGCCTTCAGAGGCACCAAGAGAAGCGTGGGCAGCGTAAATGGTCAGAGTAGGAAGGCTGAGTGGACGCAGATGGATATGTAAGGCAGGCACCGGGGTCAGCCTTTAAAGAGCATAGTCGGCCAGGAAGATGTGTTCCCCTGTTTACGTGTTAGATCGTGCAGGAAGAAACAGTGCGCAGCAAGAAACAGGGTCCAAGGGTTGGGGCCAGATGAGCAAGTCTCAGGATCAGTTGTTCCAGGACAGGACTTTGTATCAGGTGTCTTCCCGGCAGAAAACGGGTGGTAATTGAGAATAGAAAGGTGTGGGTAGGGCTAAGAGAGATCAGCCAGAGATGAAGAAGTCCCCTGGTACTGGCAATAGCAGGGCTTCATAATCCTGCCCAGACCTGAAGGGTGAGAGGGGAGGACACAGTGACCAAGTCACAGAGTGAGTAGGAGAGAGCCACCTCTCAGGAGCTGGGGCCTTTGTGATAGAATGCTGCCCACCTGCTGTTCCCGGGAGGAAGCTTGGGGAGTGGGCATCTCAGTCTCCTTTTACCAGGCAATCAATCTCCAACCAGAAGCCAGAGTAGATGTTAGCCTCCGGGGGCAAGAAGGGTGGGGATCTAGAGGGACAAATAGAAGATGCCCCCACAGGCTCCCTCTGGGACGAATGAGGTCAGTCTAACACGTCTGTTGAGCTCTTCAGAATGAACAAGGTGGCTGTCTTCGGGTGTTAATGGCTTTAACAGAAATTTAGCTACACCGAGCAGTGCTAACCTTGACTTTGCCCGGGAAGGAACTACAGGACAGCATCCAGAAACACTCCACAAGGTAGAATAGACTCCACGATTATATTACGTTTCTTGTGTTTTCCTGAGTGCCTTTTCTGAAACCCATACCTTTTATTTAGGACAGGAAGCGCTGCTTATCTTCCAGGCTGAGAGCAGCCTTTCCTGAAAACTTAAAGCAGGGAGAAATAAACCGGGTTGTCAAAAAACAATGAAAAATCATTACTCCAAGGTGCTGGGCACCAAAACTGTTACAGGATATCTGCCAGGGAGAAAATAAAGCCTGGAAAATTATTCTCCATCAGCATATTCCACCTCTGAAAAACCATTAGCTTCAAACTAGGGAATAAATACAGGACCCTACGCATAGTAGGTGAGCCAGTGCCTTCTGGATAACAACGATGTATTTCTGCCCCCCTTTTGTTGGAGTTGAATTGGCTCATAACGATGACCTATTTGATGTCTAGAGAACTGTAAGTGTTGTAGGCAGCACCACAGCCATCAATCCTCGCGGTGAAGTTTCCTGTATGAGGTGTCGTTGCTTTAATATGAATGGTTACCACCTTACGGAGGAGCTCTGCGGTCATATGGTGATTGGTGAGTCAGGCAAGGTGATTGGTTACTTTGGGGTCCTTGGGCTCTTATAACTAATTGTTGGAATTGAAGAAGTACCATTTTAAAGTTCTATTGGATAAGAGGACGAAAAAGGGCTGTCATATTATATATATATTATATATATATATAGTATAGTATATATAATATATATAGTATATATACTATATATATATAATATATATAATAAAGACATTCATTTGAAGCAAACCTAGGTCCTTTGGGGGGGGCCTGTATTTTGTTATCTAACAATTAATAGATATTCACCTATTGGGTGAGAGAATCTGCCTTTTTACCACTGAATTCTCTATGCATAAACATAGATAAATGCTGGGACACATGTACCGTGATCAAAATTGAGGTTCTGTTTGTAATCAGCTATAATCTTTTGGCCATACCATTTTTTTTTTTTTTTCTGAGTAAGCATGATTAAAAGCATGGAATCCAAAGCCAGACTCACAGGATTCAAGTTTCTACCAGCCATTTGCTGGCTCTGTGGCCTGGAGGGACATTACTGTACCTCCCTGTGGTTCAATTTCCTCATCTGTGAAACGGGGATAATGTTACACCTACCTCTTCAGGATTAATGAGGAATAAATGAGTTAATCCATGTAAAGCTCTTAAAACCATGCCTGACCCATAGGGAGTACTCCATAAATGTTAGCTCTTAGCGTATTTTTTTTTTTTTGCAGGTCTAATATACTGCACTGTTTATTAAGAAAACCTCAAAGATAAGCTATTATTATTTCTGTATGTAGAATCTGCCACATAAAATGGTGTTTTTCGCACTCCACGTTGGGCACCCACCACAATATTACCTTTCTACCTCCTATGAGCCCATGTTAACCACCCAGAAGAGTGCCGAATGCGTAATACATAGTAGGGACTCCGCTAATATTTGTGGGAGGTACGGAGTCCAATCAGACATGCTTCCAATTGGTATCAAAGTGTCCTCTCTTGTGTCGAGAACACTGAAAGAGAAAGAAACTTTTGTCTCTGGGTTATTACCAGTCCCTGTGGTCGCGGATACAACCATGTCTTCATGTCACCTTGTAATCCACGCTTTACTCAAACTGAAGTCCTCCTGGGAAAGCCCCCAATACACATGCTGTTCCTGAGTGGTAGGTGTTTTTTTTGTTTGGAAACAGGCTTCTGCTGACAGATGTGTAAAAGTGCGCCCGCCTAGACACTTCTGTATCAGCTTGACAGCTGTGGATAGCCAGGAAAACACACTATTTCTTTTTCTTTGGCATTAATGGACACTTGAATTTTTCTTCCCGGGTCTACCTGTGTCTGATGCTATCAGGCCGTCCCAAGGACTGTTTGGCTCATTGTGTTTCTTTGGGTTTCCTGCTGGAAGCAATTCCAACACAAATATTGAAGACGTGCAAATCTGAGCTTTCGTTTTCTTCTGGAGGCAATGAGCACTACCAGGGTGTCCTTAGTTAGGCATTGGTCCCGTTTCCAACCCCTCCTGGCCCCCAGAGCTTAACCAATATACTGTGTGTAAAACACGGACTTGGTGGGACCTGGGTGGGCTCATTTCACAATAGTGAAAAATGCCTTGTTTTTCTTCTGTGTTATCTTTTTTCAATCCATTATGTTCATTTTTTTTTCAGTGTTGTTTGAGAAATACTGAGTAAGTGATTAATAACCGTCTTGGTTTTGCTTTTGCTCTCCCTGGCTTATAGAGAAATAATGTGACCTACAGATGTTTGGACAAATAGTACATTGTGTTAATGACAGATTCCGCTCAGACATGCCCCACGCACTTGAGCTTTTCAGCACCGAAAGGACAGGTATTCCTGGACTTTGTCTGATCATCCCTTCTTTGCTTTTCTTGTTAGACTAAATACCAACCATATTGAAAAGGGGACGGGACAAAACAGTGTTCAGAGCTGTGTATTGCTTTTGTGCTCCCTGAGGCAGACTGAGGGAGAAGTGTGCAGATAAGCATATGAGGAGGTCATATAAGCAGTTCTAACAGAATGCAAGCATTCTTACATGCTAGGCATGGCATTGTGTAAGTTAGATATTTCATTATTTAAATTGCTTTTTATTTTTACTTCAAGTACGGTAATGGGAAATAGGGTTTCTTAAGCAGATAAAAATTACCAGCCAGAGTTAATTAAGTCATCTTTTATAGTATGGGGTTTCATTTAAAATAGGTGGTTAATGATAACTTAAACTCTCTGGGCTGGTTTATATAAAGGTTTAGCTGGGATTGTCAAGGAAAAGGAAAGACAGAATTTCCATATGGGGTCATGTTCCTTGGATAAGAAAATTCAAACAAGATTAGAGTTACCCATGAGTGAAAAATCGCTAAATTTAAAATCCAAATTTTAGAGCTAGCAGGAACCTAGGATTAAGTCACTTAATTCAATACGCCCATTTTACAAAGGGGGAAAATGAGGTTGAGAGGATTCAGTCACATGGCCAAGGTCATCTGGCTCTTCCACAACGGAAAAGCCAGGACCCACCCTTTTAGCTGGGAGTCTAGTATTTTCCCCACCTTGCTGCCCAGCACCTCTTTCTAGTCACATTTCTTTTTTTTTGGTTCAAAACTATTTGTTAAGCACATACTAGACACAGGCACTGAAGTGGTAATTTAGATGAGAAAATAGAACGTGAGAGTTCATCACGTCAGCCATCAAAGTAATGCTTTTCATCTGAGGCATAGAGACAGCTGCAAAGCATTTGATCTTAACAATGACAATTAAAATGAGCCTTATTTGAAGTTGCAAAATCACCACGCTGCATTAGCACAAGACTCCAGCGTGCGTGCACGAGGGCACTTTGCAGATGGCGTGCAGGGACTTCGTTTATGTAGGCACTTTAGGGAACAGATGGAACCCATGGCATCCCATGGTAAATGTGGATTTATAGCACTACCGCCACGAGCCAGAGTGGCTCTCTTCTACCTGAGGGAGCCGCTGAAGGGATGCGATGCCTCTGGCCTGTGAGTCCCTGGTACAGGAATCCCTAAAGGAAACTCCGTCCCCAGTGGTAGCATTGTCTCCATCCCGTAGGCAGGCAATGCATCATTAATGGGTGTTTGATGTCAATGAAAGATGCACTTTATTTCAACTTGATAAAGGGAAAATGAGCATCCCCCAGAAGCCTAGATGAGGAAGACATAAACCCACGTGAGTCTAAATGTTCATTTTTTTTTTTTTGGCTTTTTTTTTTTTAAAGATGTTTTTTATTTGTCAGAGAGAGAGAGCACAAGCAGGGGGAGCAGCAGGCAGAGGGAGAAGCAGGCTCCCCTCTGAGCAGGGAGCCCGATGTGGGACTCGATCCTAAGACCCGGGGATCATGACCTGAGCTGAAGGTAGACGCTTAACCGACTGAGCCATCCAGGTGTCCCAGTGTTCACTGTTGTCATAAACCCAAGCTAGTTTTTGTTTTCCTTCCGACTTCCAGGTTTAGTATGGATGATACCTACCCCTTTCCTTCATTCATCTACCTTCCAAATGTTTCAAGCCCTTGAGATTAGAGACTTAAAGGAAAGTACATAAAAAGCTGAGCTCAAAAAAAAAAGCAAAACAACAAACTGAGCTTCATGAAGACTCGGCTGATGGGTAACTTCAGGGTCTTTAGTCCGTAAAATACTGATAAGAATGTGTGTCCTGGTTCCTCACAAGGTGGAATTTCAGCATCCCATAAAGAAGCCATTAGAAAAGAGAGCCACTTTGGAAATACACACACACACACACACACACACAATATCAAACAAAGGGGATCAATGAGATGAATGCCGAAGATATTACTGGGAATGTAGAATATCCCATGATGGCGTCTTCCCTAATTATTTAAGATCGCTTGTAAAATTGATTTTATGTAAACACAACAACACTCAGCAACAGCCAGCTCCTTGGAGGCAACATAAGTTGTCGGGGATTTATTGACCTGTCGTTCCCATGTGTTACTTTACTACCACTTAATGGCCTGTTTAGATAGTCTTGGTGTGTACAAGGTCCCCTCATCAGCGCCGAGCAGCACACACTGACAGGTAGCTGCCGCAGAGATAAAGTGAGGGACCCCCTGCTGGAGCACACGGAAGCCCAGGAACTTTCCTCATGCTCTGCTCGAATGCAGGGTTTTTCTCAGGAACTGGAATGAGACGTGAGCAGTCCAGATCTTTCTACTTTTTGCTATGTCTTGAACATGGAAAGCATAGAGAAAAGCTAGACGCAGACTCAGCTTGAGGTCCTGCTTTTAACTGTACTGGCATTGTGACTGCGGGTATACCGCAGTCTCTGAGCCGATCAGGTAGGTGACCCGCAAATTCTCTCCCTGCCTGGTGCCTGAACTTCTCGGGAAAATTGAAGTACAAAATGGGAGCAATTGTGCTACGCAAATGCATTACCAAACACAGACACACACACTCTTTCTCTGCCCGCCTCTCTCTCTCTCCCGTCCCCCCTTCCCTCTCTCTCAATTTTAAGCTGTTAGCAAGATAGCTTCAGAAATAGGAAAGGCTATTCTTCTCCCTGGGGGTGACCTCAGAGATAAGAGACTAAAGCAGACTAATGAATCATGGAACTTTACATCAAAAACCAGGGATGTACTGTATGGTGACTAACATAATATAATAAAAAAATATAAAAAAAAGACAGAGACTAAAGCAGAGTCACTACTTGCAGAGACCTTACAGTCAAATAGAGGAGATTCCACATTTCACGGATTCTAAGACTGTTCATTTAACATTCTAACTTTTCTGCAGTTGAGATAAATCTCCTAACCAATGATGTATCGTGGTTGAATAAGCAGACTTTTGCTTTCTTAGTGGCACATGAAATAACGATGCCTCTTTCTAAGATGGTGTTGTCTTAGATGCAATGAAGTAGAGTAATAGGGCCTCACAGATAACTTTCCTGTAGGATCAAGGGAGCTCTAGGGGAAGAGGGAGATAGACCCCAGAGGACAGCTTCTGAAAGACTTTGCAGGAAGAGTGACTATGTAAACCGAGGGACTGGATGGGAGCTAATCTGGGCAGAAGAGATAATAAATTCTGCAAGCATTTCATTTTCAAATTCAGGAGTTTCCTATTACATCAAAAGAGAAGTGTGTAGAAAGGAACCAGACAACTGATGGCAGGGGTAGAGTAACAGGTGGATTCTGCCCTCTCCCCCCCCAACCCACCATCCTTTGCCCCCATTTAATGGAGCAGCCACCTTCTAGAGAGGTTCCAGAGTGAAGAGATGCTCCCATGCAGGACGCAGGCCTTCAGATGAGCTGACATCATCCATGCTCTTCCCCACACTGTACCCCTTGAGTGAACCCAGCTCTTAATCTAAAACAGAACGTTCAGAGTCTCAGGCTCTGTGACTGGCCTCTGCAGCGACCCCAATTCGATCCCAGGGCAGAGCAAACAGCTTTCCTGCAGGTTTCATTTTCCTCAGGCCTTTCCTCTCAGGAATGCAGTTATGTGGCCATTTCCCTGACCCGGCCCTTGTCATAATGAATCCTTCCTTCCCACTGAATTATTTCCCCCTCTTTCCTCTCAAAGATTTATCCCACATGCCAACCTTTAGTGAAACTTCTTTTGCTCAAGAAAAAATAAACAAGCAACCAGAACTTGAGTGGCCAGAGTTGGGACAAAGTCAAATGGCATTTCCTGTATTTTCAAAGATTGCAAAATATTCTAAAGATGAAGAAGAATGTTGATATAGCTTAAATGCCCAATTATAATAACTGGAGTTCAAAATCCAATTAATGGCATCTTTCGTTCCCCCCCCTCCTAATTTCCCCTCCTTGTTTCCTGCATTCCCTCCCCTTGACTCGTTCTACTCTTAGATTTTATATTTCTATTTTCTTAGTGTGACATCTACCCAGAGTTTAACTTTTCTGTCATGCACACTTCATTTTTAGGATTTTTTTCTCCGGCAGAGCCCTTATTTCCCATGTTTTATCTACCTCGACCTTTCCATCTGGTTATTTTTACCCTTTTTCCTATTGTTTTATTATTTTCTCTTTCCTGTTTACCATTTCTCTTCCTTCACTCACGTTTCCATTTTTCTTTTTGTCAAGTCCTTCTACATCCCTTGAAAAATAATTATTGACTCAAGGGGACTCCCAAAATGTCAAGGTATAGGCAAATAAGAAACCGTGCTCTCTTACAGTTACTAGGTATTTAAAATAAACTTGACCAAGGCTACCCTCCAACAGTCCTGAGGCTGTTAGCCTCACATTTAGGGGAGGCTCCCAGCGGTGCTCTCTTAAAGGAAGAGATGGCCTCATCCACCCAGGAAGGAGGACAAAGATGGGAAGGGAATGGGGGTGGGAGGGAGAAGCGGTGTTGTATAGTGGTTCTAGCCTCTAGTGCCAGAATTCCTTTGTTCAACCCCCAGCCAAATACACAACTCTTATACAACTTTTGTGAGAATTAAATGGAATAATGTATTTAAGCACTTAGACCATGCCTATAACATAGTAAAACTATGTAAGTACTAACTGTTACCATTTTTTGTCTAAGTCACTTGAGTTGGTATGGGACGTAAGAAAATACACATTTTAGGAAATATACTTTCTCTTACATGTGTCCACCTGGGACCAAGTTTGGAAAGTCTTAAAAGTTGTGATTCTCAAAGTGTAGTCTTTGGACCAGCAGCAGCAGCAGCATCCACCAACCTGTTGAAAATGCAAATTCTCAAACCCTACCCCTGACCCACTCCCAGCCAACTAAACCAACAACTTTGAGTGAGGCCAAGCAGTTCAAGCTTTAACAAGCCCTTTAAGTGGTTCTGATAATACTAAAATCTGAGGACCATAGCCCTATGGTGAATATCCTCTCTCCTCTAAAGGAGCACCCCAAATACAGAGTGTAGCTCTATCCCCCCCCCACCACCACCACCAGCAGCAACATGGTGAGCCTCTGAATGGCCCATGGTCATACTTACTGGAGCAACTTGAAGACCAGCAAGCTATAGGCACAAGGTAACTACATTCTACCTGAGCAATATTAGTATCATATCTTCCTTTGGCATATAGTAGTGAATTGCTTATTTCTTTGGGTCCTAAAAATAGCACCCCAAAAATCATAGAGTGGGTGAGGACAAAGAATGTCCTTCATTCACATGGAATAGGCAAGCAAGACTAGGTAGTCCACACATAGACTCAAAGATTCTCAAAGATTAGTGCTTTTCACCTCTCAAAGTAATCAGGTTACCTGGCGATAAACACACAGTGACCTCTATTTGATGTTTCTAAGTTGTCCATTTAGGGGTACATTTGGGACATTTTGAAGTTGATAGTATTTAGGACAAATCACCGTGTTCTCGTCCGGGAAGCTCTTGGTTGAAGTTCCCCTTTCAGGTACATGGTCTAAGTAGCCCCATCCATAGGTGTGACTTGTGTGGCAATGCCTATGTCCTGATGAGTGCTGGGTGATCCACAAGGACCTGTGAAGCTCTCTGTTGAATATGAGGGATGGTCACACACATCTTTCTTCTTAATTGAATCAAGATGACAGATGACATCTGCTGACATCCTCAAAGAGACAGTGGCTCACAGGCCATAACCTTCACCTGCAGGCCAACTTTCCAGAAATCCTCACAGAAGAACCAGAGTGAGGGGCGCCAGGGTGGCAGCGTTGGTTAAGCGTCTGACTCTTGATTTCGGCTCAGGTCATGATCCCAGGGTCGTGAGATCGAACCCCTGTTGCGCTCCACGCTCAGTGCGGAGTCTGCTCGAGATGCTCTCTCCCTCTCCCTCTGCCCCTCCCATTCGTGCCCTCTCTCTCCAAAATAAATAAATAAATAAATCCTTTTTAAAAAATAAAAAGAAGAGGAGGAAGAACCAGAGGTGAGAGCATCTAGTCCAAAAGGCTCATTGTCCACACTACAGTCCTAGAGCCATAATTCCTGAAGGCATGTTACCCTTGCAGTTATTGCACAAGTACAAATTTCTGTATTCGATTAGGATGTTACACCTTTCTGTTTACTTAATCAGACAGACTGGTTTGGTTATCTCCATTTTATAGATGCAGCCACTGAGACTCAAAGAGGCTGTAAGGACAAAAGGCACAAAACTAGTCATAGAACCAAAGGGAGAGCCCATGTCCCCTGAATCCCATTCCAGAGCATTTTCCACTTCACCATGTGGCATCTGTCTGCCAGCCCACAACATAGGACGACCTGTAGGTTTTCAGCATAAAAAAGAGCATGGATCCTTGATGGGAAGTTCCCTTTTTAAATCTTAGAAATAAAAAAGTGATTTGCTTCTTGGGTTTGACAGCCCATGTTTGATAACCTCTGTTATCTGCCAAGAATTTTCCCAGACTTTAACTTGATAGAACTAGGGGGCTTTGCAGCACTAGGGAGGATGGCCACCAGTAGTATATAGCAGTGCTTTCCAGTAGAACGTTTGTGGTTCTAGAAATTTCTGTATCTATGAGATCCAATATAGTGACTGGTAGATGAGAAATAAATTTTTAATTTAATTTAGCTCTTTTTGAAAATTTATTTATTAGAGAGAGAAAGCACAAGCAGGGAGAGAGGCAATGGGGGAGGGAGAAGCAGATTCCCTGCTGAGCAGGGAGCCCGATGCTTGGGTTCGATCCCAGGACCCTGAGATCATGACCTGAGCAGAAGGCAGACACTTAACCCACTGAGCCATGCAGGCGCCCCTTTTATTTAATTTAAAATAAACTTTAATAGCCACAGTGTAGGTAATGACTACCATATTAGACCACACACATCTGTAAGATCATTTTTTAGTTGGGTACTGGATGGGTTCTACCTGAAAGAAATAAGAAACAAAAATATAATTTAACCTCTATCCCCTCAACCTCTCAAACAAAATCACTTACTCCCAAGTATTTTCACGTCTATTTATACACGTGCCCCCAGCACAGCCCCCTTCCTGCATGACAGATGCTAAATTGTCTGGTTGTTACCTGCAAAGTCAGTACAGTGGTTGTCTCTCTCTCTCTCTCTGAGCAAGCTTTATTTATTGTCATTTCCTATTAACCAACAGAGTGGGGTGAGAGCCGCGTAGAGACCAACAACGAAAGAGCTATCCTCTGCAGGGGGTAGAGACCTTGTATGAAGAGTTACAAACTGGGCTCTGATCCCCTGCCTTTCAAAGTGCAAGGCCTCGATGGAGATGGGCCTCCATGGTTGCTTGGGGACAGAGTGCTAGAAATGGGGTAGGGACCAGTTCCTCGGCTCTTTTTTTTTTTTTTCCCCTTTAAAGCACCAGAATCCCGGCTCTGTGACCACACCCGCACTCGGGCGGCTCCCCTTTCTCCGCAGTGAGGCTGCCACTGCTCCCCACCTGAGACGGTTCTTGTCCCGGTGAGGAGCTCGCAGCGGCGGGCTGACGTGGGTACGCGTGGCAGCGCTGAGCTGCGCTTTAGCTCAGCTGTCTCCCTGCGTTCTCGGTCAGAGCCCTTAGAAAGTCCCGCCTTCTTCACGCTTTTAAGGGTAGGAGAGCAGCTAGCCAAACCCTTCATGCAGGCAGCTGAAGGGGAAGGAGAAGTCAGCCGTTTCCCAGTTCAGGGCACTCCCTTCCTGCCTCGACATGCTGACGAGAAATCGCGAGGTGCACGTGCTCCGAATCGCTACACACCGCGCAGCCTCTGCGGTCTGTTTGGCCTTAATGCGTCGTAAACTCGTACCTGTGCGGCCGTATGTTGAGTAGCACCCGTGCCCTAACAGCGCCTGTCGGCAGAGTGACAGACACATACACCCTGCGCTCTGTGCTCGTCCCCGATTTCTCTTCCAGCCTTGTGGCACGCCACGTGCTCCGCGGACGTGACACTCCAGTCACACACACACCGGCGGGCTGTTTCTGCATTGTGCCCTCCGACTTCTTCCAGTGTTCCCTTTTGCCTCCAGTTCCTTTTCCTGACTCCTCCACTTGCCAAGGGTTTGAAAAAAGAGAACTGAGCTCCAGACATTCGCTCACGCACTCCATTCACATTTACACCACACCTGTGCCGTCAGTCCCCGAGCGAGACGCAGACAAGGAGAAGGTGACAGGCTAGGTTTCTGCGTCCGAAGCAGACTCTGTTATCCTTCTGGCTGGATGACTCCGGACATTTGACTCAATAAACCCCATGTGGGAAATCACGAGAACGCTGCCTCCCTCTCGACGTAGGGGAAGGAGGTCACGGGCCTCCACTTCCTTGAGTGGCTTGCGTGTGGTAAGTGCTCGCAGTCACTTCCATCCCTTTCAAGCTCTGCTCGGTCCCACCCGTTCCAGGGACACAGCCCGAGCTTACCTAGTTGGAACGCAGCTCTCCCTCTCCGTCCTGCCCGCAGCATGTTGGCTGAACGAAGGGAGCACGTGTTTCTTTCCGTTTTGTGCCGGTTACATGAACTTCAGCCTCCTCGATGAGATTTCACATCTTTAGAGGAGACGGTTCGGGTGTCTGTCCTCTGTAACCCATTAACTGCTTACATTAAATTCAACAAGTAATTTTTGACTGCCTTCTGCGTGTCAAGCACTGTGTTAGACGGGGCCTCTGGAAACAGGTATATAACCACATTTTCTGAAGGCACAAAAGTTACGGAGTAACCAGGGAGAACGCAATGAGCATTGTTGTTTCTGTTTGCTTAGCCCCTGTTCCTTCTTGCGGAAATTATATCATCCTTCTTTCGAAGAGTCATTCCTGTAGTAATTGGAATCATTGGCCCCTTATATTCACCCCCTCCTGTATCCATGCCCTTTGCCCCCTGACTGTTCCGATCCTTCCCACTAGTGGTACCGTACCCCACCCCACCCTTTGACTTTGTGCTCAGCCACATAACTTGCTTTAGCCCACAGAACAGTATAGAATTGAAGGTGCCACTTCTGAGCCCAGTCCTTAAGATCCACCATGGGCTTCCACGTCTTCCCTTGGACCTCTGTGACTGCTGTAAAAAGAGCTTTCCCATTCATTCAGCCTGGTCACTAGAATGAGGCGTATTAATAGAATATACCTGAGTTTAACGTGCTTCAAGAACTATTCAGCCAGACCTGCCACTTAGAGCAGAACTGCCTGGTCTGTAGCAGTCAACCTCCAGCCAACTGCAATTGCATAAAAAATAAATGCTTATTACATTTTGCCACTGAGATTCTGTGGTTGTTGATTTCTCAGTAGTAGGTGATCCCTATACTGGCTCCCACTCTGATCTTCTGTCCTCCTCCATGTTCTTCTCTCTACCCAAGAACCTGGAATATCTCAATGGGATGGCCATCTTCTTATCTCCTCCCGAACCAGAGCTGTAGTCCCCAGTCTAGGGCAAGCACGTGACCCAAGAAGGAGCAATCGGGACTCATCTGTTCAACCTTTAATGTTTAGCCAAGGAAAATGTGAGCCTGGGCCTACCTGGCAGACACGATTCTACTTTTCTGGTGAGAGCCAGCATATCGTCAGCAGAGGAAAAGGGAGAGAGACTGAGACAGACAGAGGCAGGGAGCAACAAAAGACACACAGTGGTCAAGGCCCCGATGCAGCATCAGGGGATCTGGAATGGTCCCCAGGTTCTGCTTTCCTCAAACTTGATCGGTCAGTATTTCCCTCGGTTTTGTGAGCTAATCCAGGGTCCAGTAAATTTCCTTCTTAGCTTAGCTGATTTGAGTTGAGTTTCTATCCCACGCAACCTTGAAAAAAACCGGAGACAAAATAAATAAAGAGGCAGTTCGGCCTGAGACAGCTATCACAGGGGTGCAATGGGGGCTGTGGGAGCACAAGGGAGAAGGTCACCTTCCCCGGCTGGTAGCATCTGAGAAGGCCTGTGGGAAAGGGGGCAGTCATCCTACTGTCTGCAGCACGAGTGGGACACGGTTGGCAAAGGGGACAGTCTCTGAAACGGGTGGAGGCCAGAGGCTCAAGGTGAGAAGTGAGTTTCGGAAGGTAATGAGGGCCAGTGTGGGAGGACCCCGTAAGTCAGCCGAAAGAAGAAGGCCTTCGGATGGCAAGTGGGAGCCGTGGAAGAATTTTCAGCAGGGGCGTTGTAGCCTTTTAGAAGCCCTTTTTTTCTGGCTGCAGGGTGGATATTGAGGTCAGAAAACCAGTCGGGAGGCTGTTAAAAGCATCCAGGCATGAGATGAAGGGCTCCTGCATTCTGGCCGAGGCCTCCGGCTTTCCAATAGGGTTTTTTTTCTGAGTCGGTGCGCGGTATTCGTCTGTCGAATTGTGAATTGGAAAATTGAAGCCATTTTCTCCTTTGAAGGGACTTGTGCCTCCCACTTAAGATTGCGAGGAGCCATGCTGTGATAAGGGGACGATTGTTTGGCCACTTGTTCCACGGTTCCTCTCCTCCCAGACCCTTCTGAAGGCTACAACCTGGGTGTCACCGCCCGCGGGCCGTCAGCTCCTCATTGTTTAAGATGTGCTGTGTTGCCCTTACCCAGAGTAAAATGATTCTCATTTACTTACCTAGCAGCTGTCAGAGCCTGAAATTTCATTCCGTGGGCGTAAGCAATTTCTCCCCCTGTAAATGTGGCTTCATCTTGAGTTTGTTATCTGCCAGCAACAGAGAACGGCGGGCTACAGTCGCTTTTCCTTTCTCCTACAAGCAACAATTAAAGACCAATTCTGCCCGAGTACAAAGGCATCTGTTAGCGATTGTCACTCTGGAGTCACGTGCTCAGGAGCGCCACTATTTTTGCCGGAAGACCGGCAGATGAAAAAATAAAATGGCTTGGTGATATACAGAGAAAACCCGAAAGGGAAAAAAAAAGAAATAGTGGCTTAGCTCCTTTTGGAACTAGCAGGGAAGAATCATTTTTGCTTCCTGGGCAGACAAAGGGACGCGGAGGCTTTGGGAGAACTCCGGTTCCAGCTCTTTATTGAGGAAGAGACCTGCAAAGGGAAGACATCAGGGAAAGTGCCTAGATGAGCAAAATTGAATTTCACCTGGGTTGGCCTGATTCCTATAGCCCCTGTAGATGCAAAACCCCTCGGCCGGGTTATATTCGGTGAACTGAAGTGGGGAGAAGGTGAACTAGCGAGAAGAAGAAAATAATTGGTTTCTGGATTGTGTGGGCAGGCTATCTGGTTCTTGTAGAATTCTCTTTGTGATACTGTCTCTGCATTTCCACACAGGCCCTTCTGTAGGCGGGACAGGGCATGGCCCAGGGCACCTCCCAGCCCCAGCCAGGCTTCACGACGCAGGAGGGCCTTGGCTTTGAGAGCAGGTCCCTGCGAGTGCCAAGAGGCTCACCATCAGGGTGAGTTCCCCATCTCTTTGGGGTTTTTGACCACACACATAATGAGGTCGCACTTCAGCAATGTCTTTGTTCGACCCCAAATGATGTTCCCACCCTCCTGACAGAGCAGCTTTTGTGTCTTACGTCAAAATAATCACTTACCCAAAATGATGGCGAGGCTCCGAAATATCCCTGCTTTAACCTTAGGGAATATAAAAAAGGAGTGTTAAATGTTTAACCTGGATTGATGAGGTTTGCTGAAACTATTGGATAAAATGAAAACTTTCTTCGAGGCATAAATCACTGGGGAGATTCCCCCCCCCCCATTGATTTTTGGGCTCGGTTAATGATTCCAGCACAGAGAACATAAGACTAGGTGGAAGTTAAAGAAATGGAAAGCCACATTAACCTCTAAATTTTACGTATATGTTGATTTTTGACAGTGAAATACTATAATTAACCCAGACTATTTCCCTAAGATTTAATTTTTTGCTGATGTCCCAAAGTATTGCAGAAAAGCTGATTCTTAATTATTACATACAGCATTGCATAAATTTCTTCCTAATTAAAAAGCCTCTAAATTCTAAATAATCAATTTATGAAGACATATGGTTTTGAAAAATTGGGCATTTAATTTCTAAAGATTTATTGGTAATTTGTACCATAGCTAATTAATTATGGTTATAATACTATTGCAGTCATAGGAGAGATTGATGTGATGATACAATTGCAAATTTATTTTGATATGTCTTCTTTAATATCAGAGCATTACATTATACTTAGTTTTCCAGCCCCTTCTTAATTATGCTTGAAAGCATTAGTTTAATGAAAGATAAGAGGGCTTGATAAGTGTACCATCAGAATTTATTTGAAAAACTATTTTCAACATGAAACAAACAAATTGTTTTTTGCCCTGGCAAAATGAAATTTGCAGTTGGTAATAAATTAGCAGCCAGAAATGCCTTAAAATTAAATAGTATTTGGTACAGAATTTCCCATTAACCATTGTGACAATTTGCAGAGAGCTTAGCATGAGAAAGTAGTTAAACTGTACAGAGGAAGTCTGCAGACAAAAATGAATAGAACCCAACATAAACAATGATGGCATTGTAAACACTCAGAAACACATGGGCTAGGTGGGGAAGGGTTTTTCCTATTTCCTTTGTCATGTGAATTTCTAGGCATAAAAAAAAATCTAGAAACTGTTTTGGATATGATCAGGGTTTTCTTTGAAGTTGTAGGAAGAGCGAGATTTTTGATTTAGTGGTAGAAAAATGCCACTGATCCGTTTTATTGAATAGAAACACATGACCCTGGGGGATCATAGCCCAGAACCGAATTGCTGGTTGCAAGGAAAAAGGAGAGGAAGAGGGGGAAAGTAGCTTCTGAGCTGTGCTCAGAGTGCAGCGTGCCAAATGCAGGTTAGCTAAAGAACCCAGTTCCCCATGGAGGGCCTTCCTGGGGGAGGTGGCAGAAGCTCTTCATCTGTACATCTTTCTGATGAAACCCCAGGTACCAGAGTCAACTGCCCTGCCTTCCTTGTTTGACATGGTAACAAACTCTGCTTCTCTAATGATCACCTTGCTTTGGGATTGCTTTTGTTAACTACTGTGGCTTTTGCCAGACAGGCTCCATTTGCTTCAGATTTCTTCCCTCTTGTTTCCACGGTGCGATCCCTCTGTCTAGTTGTGTGACTTTGAGAAAGTCACTCAGTATCTCTTCTAAGTCCCAGTTTGCTCTTCAATAAAGGGTGCTAGTAAGAGAATCAGCAGTAGCATTACGGCGAGGATAAAATGTGCTGCGTGCTAGCCCACGCTCGGCCAGCACGCGGGAAGCTCACGATCGCAATGCACAGGGGAGGGGACCAGTTCAGGGGACCGGGTGTCTGGTCTGTGGGAGGGCTCGGCATTGTTCATTCATTCATCTTATAGATATTGATTGTCCGTCCACTCTGTTTTCAGTAGAGCTTATTTGCTATGGATACAGAAATAAATAGAACGTACGTGTGTCTGCTCTCTCAGAATCCACAATCTAATAGAAAGGAAAATTGTGTGCATAAAAATAATTAAAATAATACTGGCTGTGCATGAGTGGCATGGGGGCGCAGAAGGAAGAGACTTAGAGAGTTCCAGAAGGTCTAAAAGAGACGGTAATAAATCTCAGAGTCTTGAACAAAGGCCAAGTAGGTGGGGAAGAATACTGAAGCAGAGAGTGCAGCAAGACAGAAGGTTCCATGATAGATGTTAAGGATCTCCAAGGAACTGGAGTTGGTTAGAGCTGAAGAGGCAAAGTGAGGCTGGTGACAGAGGAGTTTGAAGGCTTGGCAGGGCCTGGGCTGACCTATTGGATACAGGCACCCGTGAGATGCAAAAATGTCAAAGGTACCTGTGTGAGGAGTGGTGGGCACACAGATATTTCCTCTCCAAAAGTATGGTACAGGGGCGCCTGGGTGGCACAGCGGTTAAGCGTCTGCCTTTGGCTCAGGGCGTGATCCTGGTGTTGTGGGATCGAGCCCCACATCAGGCTCCTCCGCTGGGAGCCTGCTTCTTCCTCTCCCACTCCCCCTGCTTGTGTTTCCTCTCTCACTGGCTGTCTCTATCTCTGCTGAATGAATAAATAAATAAAATCTTTAAAAAAAATTTTAAAAAAGTACGGTACAGGTTTTGAAATAGGTAGTGGGAATACTCCAGTAGAATACTCCAAATGGAATAAACAAATGCGTATCCCCATTATGTTGATCAAGTTCGGGCTCCACAATAATAGTTGTCATCAAAGAAAGAAGTACTATAGCCTAAATTACTCTTTGGGGGTATTTTATCACATGCGTGATAAACTTTGAACACTCATCCTTCAGCCAACAAATATCTATTCAGCTCTTATGTGCTGGGCATCCTGCTAAACCTTGCATGACAACGTTAGTTGACTTTCCTAGTCCTTTTTAGTAAAACACGAATCATTTTGACAATTTTATATTAGTTTAGCTCTGTTCTTTGCATTTAAAAAAAAACTGGTATTGAATTTATTTAAAAAATATTTATTGAGCACCCACTCTGTCCCAAGCATGCATATATATTTATTTGGTGGTCAAGTTCCACATTATAATCCTTTCCAAAGTCATGGTCAGGGATTAGAAATAGCTGTATGACTGTGGGTAATTCATTTAACCTCAGTGGGCCTCAATTTCTTTTTCTATAAAATTAGTCCCTCTCAAAAACAAGTATGAACTTTGAAAATGGGTGGGATCTTTTGGTTAGGAAAAGTTTATTTCCTTGGATAAGCCTCAAAAGTCGATATCCGTATATGAACTTTAAAGATTATAAAACTTTTCATATACTCTCTAACTAAAATTCAGCCTAATGCCAAGATACATCTTTTGGGTAGAAATGCCCCTCATTTTGGATTTTGGATATCACAGAGTTTTACATGAAATTTATTGTCATTCAATCTCAATTTATGTGTCCATTCACTAATTTCTGCCCAAATAAAAAGGCAGAAAAGCTCCAAGTTTGGGGGCTAGCTAGAAGAGCTATGACCAGGCACCTTCCATTCCCCTCTGAGAGCTTAAATAACTGAGACACGCTCCTGAACTCCAAGCCGTGGTTTCAAGGCTGGTCAATCACCATAAACTACAGGAGCCACATAACCACCCCATATGCTCCAACATAGCTCCCATTATTATCGATAAAAGTTACACTACTATACCGAGGGGAGAGAAAGGCCACAATAAGGCTTTTAAAAAGCTATTTAATATATCAGCTTTCACAAAGATAGACGGCATCACTAAGACAAAACAAGAAAAGATGTGCCGACTTTACAAGGTATCGGCACTGTTAATCATATTTTGAAATATTGCTGGCATATATCTTGGAAAACACAACACAGTTGCCGTATTTCCAATGGGAGAGATGACAGTTTTAATGTTGAGATACACCGATAATTCCAAGCTCTCTTCCCACCTACCCCCTTATGGGATAAACTAGAGAAGATTAGGCAACCAGGTGGGTTCCAGAAGCTTAAGTACTAAAATTGAACATCATAAATTCTGCCACATTCCATTACAGAGTTATCACAAAATTTCACTAAGCAAACAACTATCTACGTATATTTTGTGTGTGTATAAACTACGTTATAAAATTATTTGCATTAGTACTTTATTTATACACACAAAGAAAGCATACATTTACATGCATATATAATTTTGGATGAACTCGTAAAAAGGTTATTGAAATAATTAGCTGATTTCCATTTATATGTCTCCATTTCCAATTTTTAAATATCTCATGAGAAATAAGGTGCGCAGGTCAGTAGATTTCACAGCTTTTCCTCATTCATTATTTTCATCATCCCAATTCCGTGAAGTGGGTAGGACACATGCATTTAGGGCCATTTTACTGAGAAGGAATGTGACGTTTATAGGTTGCCCAAGGTCCCCCAGATTGTATGTGGCAAAAGCAGGATGTGATGCCTATTTTTCTGCTTCTGAATTCAGGGCTCTTCTCACTATACCATCCTGGCCGTGTAGCATGTGATTGTTTACAGATAGTAGCTACATAGACCTGATCCAGGGGGACATGGGTTCCTTGCTCAAGCCCCATGTATCACTACGGTGTTCACCAAGAAATGTAGCCTCCTGGGCGAGTTGATGTTTGATGAAGTTCTCTCCTCTAACTTCAGTTAGGGCTTGATTAATTATGGCAAATACTTTGGATTGCTGTTGTCCTTTCTTCCGTAGTCAGAGAATCTTGATTTCCTTCAGTGTAGCAATGGTACCCATGTAAAATATCCCATCTCCCATGAATATGGGGTAGCCATGTGACAAAGTCCTGGCCAGCTAGATGTGGAGAAAGTCCCTGGATGGGGCTTCTGGGAAAGCTATTTAAATGGGAACAGAATTGTTGGCTTTACTCTTAATCTTATCCTTTTCTTCTTCCTGCCTGAAATACAAACACCATGCTGAAGAGGTAGCAGCCAGCTTGCAAGTGTGAGGATGAAAGTGACATATTTAATTAACAGAGTAGAAAGGTAAGAAGAGCCTGGATCCCTCAGAGCATTATGGAGCCACATCAGAAACCTGACTGCCTACCTTCAAACTTCTTACCCTGGGAAAAGATGTAGGCCCTTAGCTCGTTAAGCCACTCTAGCTGCTGAGACTGAACTTAGTCCTCATTGATAGAGTAAAAGGAATTAAAAATGGGAAGAAGAAAATGTTAGATGGAACCAGAAGAAAACCCAAGGTCTATCTCTCAGGCAAGGATTATTGTGTACAATTAGCAAGTCTCCCACCAACTGTCCACCCAACCATCCGTGGCTAGAGGCCATCGCCAAGAATGCCTCATGCTAGGACCAAGGTCCACCACCAGCAATGCCTTGAGTTAGGTAGGGTCTCAGCTGCTATTTCCAGAGAAGTGAGCCCTAGGGTTGAGTTTTTGTACCATTGCCACTTTATGTCTTTGTTTCTTTACTTGCAAAATGGGGTTGATAATACAACCTACCTCTTAGGATTGTTCTAAAGATTGAATGAGAGAATACATGTAATGTGCTTAGAATAATGCCAAGCATACTGGAAGCACTTAGTAAATGCTCTCCTAAGATCTGGGAAAGGAGAAACTAATCATTATTGATTCTGCATAAACAGGAACTAATTTCCAGAGACACAGTTACACCAATTTTCCTTTTTCTACAGACAAGACCCTGTAAAAAGGGTCAGTTCCTTCTCCCCATTCTTTCCCATACAAAAGATACTGGAAGTATGAAAGTCTGCCCAGGGAGCAATCATAATTTTAAAAAAATCCAAAAATACATTGGGTGATTTGGAGGTTACAGCATGAGCATCAAACCTAGTTCTCTTTAAAAGAACACACAATCTGATGTGGGGGAAGGAATAGGGGACAGTTTATTAACTCAGGTTTTGTGGAATGTTGCTCTGCCAGGTGCTGATAATAAATAGCACAAGGTTTCAGAGAAAGAAGATCTCACTATTTGCCTGACTCTTTCAGCAAAGGTTTATTGGTGGTCTTGAACTAAATATTAAAAATGAGCAAAAAAGGAGGATCAGAAGAATGGAATGGAATGAAGTATACCTTAGAAGAGGTCTGAAAGGATGTGAATGCCCCCAGGGTAAGAATATTATCTTACTCATTTTAAAACCCCAGTGCAAGTACACATAGAATGAATTTCCCCAGTTGGGTTTTTGATTATTTTCTGCCTCTGGGATTTTGTTTTTGCAAAAACCACAGTTATTCAACACTTCTACGTAGGGGGCTGATGGAGTAGCTTATAGCAGATCAATGGTCCCAGGGAGAATAGCCAGAAATATCAGAGAAAATGAAAATGAAAATCTTTTTGAAGGCATCAGTGATCAACTAAGTCATCTAAGACTTGAGGGGCCAAGCCCTCTGAGAAAGGAAGGCCCCAAACTCTTTCCCCCTCAGTAATTTTCTCCTTCTCAATATCATAAGGCAAGGAGTTAAAAAGCCAAGCAAATGAAAACTTCTAAAAAAGCAGAGTGGAATTTTCAGAATCTCATGGCACCTGAAAGATAAAAACCAGAATTCAGGAGGAGAGGCTCTTGTAACTATCCCAGGCTCCTCTTGGGGTCCCTATAAAACAACACCCTAAGAGAAGGTGAACCCACAGTAGACCCACCCTGAGGAAGGTAAAACTTTCTCTCTGCTTCAGCTGAGCCCCTAATTTGATTGAGGTAAACTTCCCCAACTCTAGATATCTAGGTTTACCTATTGCTTTCAGAGAGGGTAAATAGATTTCTGAAGGAATATGATGTCATCCGAAGCCCCCCCAACAATTTTTCGTATGCAACGTCTCTCATTTCTGCCAAAACTTACCAGACACGTTGAGAAACAGGACCAAGAAGCAATAGATATTAGAAACAGACCCGTGGATGTTCCAGATATTCTCCTTCTCTTCAAAGTGAATGTGATTAGTATATTCAAGAAATAAATGACAGGATGGAGAATTTCAGCAGAAAACGAGGCTGTACTAAGAAAAAATGAAATAGAAATTCCAGAATGAAAAATGCATTAGCTGAAACAAAGATGAAGACCTCAGCAGAAAAGTTAATAGCAGCTTGGATAAAGCTGAAGAGTGGGCAGGTGCCCTGTGAGGTAGGTCAGGGAGAGGTATTCAGACTGAAGCACAGAGGAGAGGTAAATGGATAGAAAATACAGAAAAGAGACACAGGAGGCACTGAAAAGTTTGAACATCTACATTTGGATTCCCAGAAGGAAAGAAGAGAGATAATGGAACAGCAGCAAATTCCAGGAGAAAAAGGCCATGAATTTTTCAAAATTGATGGAAGATATTACCATAGGTTAAAGAACATAATTTGAACCCTAAGCTAAATAAAACCTAATCACTTAAGGCTAGTTTCATTCAACACTATTGATTTGTTCATGGTTTAGAAGTAAAATCTTGTGAAGCTTTATTGAGTACATGTGATTTCAGCTGGAGAATAAGATACTAGTGTTGAATCTGACCTTGACTTTGCCTTTAAACCAGAGTAAACCTGGGAAGATCAGGCTAGGATAAAGCTACTCTGGCTTAACTTTAGAACCAGAACAAAAACACAAATTTCAGCTCAGTGATTTTATTTGTTTTAATTTGTTCTGAAGTAAGAAGAGACTGTGTCCCAAACTCTGCTGCCATCCTAATAACATTCTCAGCTTTTTTTT
Source organism: Ursus maritimus (assembly GCF_017311325.1). Classification (NCBI taxonomy): domain Eukaryota; kingdom Metazoa; phylum Chordata; class Mammalia; order Carnivora; family Ursidae; genus Ursus; species Ursus maritimus. The sequence continues at coordinate 40,658,247 of NW_024424453.1, forward strand.
TTTTTTTTCAATAAGTTCTGAGATTTGCCTGGAAAAATCTTGTCGTTTTGACATTTGAGTGTTGGTATTTAGCACTTCTATTTCCATTTCTTTTCTTTTATAAAATCAGCCATCATCTTTATTTTTTTTAAAGGTGCCAAGTTTTACAAGCTGTGGATTCCTTTTTCAGAAAAAAAAAAACAAAAAACAAAAAATACCTAGATCTCCCCCAGAAGCTTACAGTTGAAGGGCAAAGCCTCCCTAATAACTTTTTACTGAATAATTCAAGATTTCTTCTTTTCCTGGACAGAATCCACCTGGAGTCTTTAAGAGGCTGTTGATAAGGCAAGGAAGAGCCCAATCTTGGACTATGAAAACTCTGCTTAGAAATTACTCAGGCTTTCACTGCTTGATTCTGATTTGAGGAAAGCAGCAAGGAGTGATATTTGTCAACATGTCATTGAATTCTCAGATTGTTTTACACTTTCTTCAGTGATCTTTGTTACTTCATTTTTTCCAGAGGACTCTTCTCACTGATGAGTAGTCCTGGCAAAGCCCTGATGGTTTCCTTCCACATTCACAAGGTGTTGGCTGCACTCTGTTTAACATTCCAACAGGGTTAGCTTAGCTGGCCTGGAGTGTTGCATAGCCAACAGTAACATGCTCCCTGGTAGAAAGTTGACTTGCTAATGCTTATCCCCCTTTAACTCCCCAGAGCCACTGGTTTTTTTCCAAGAGTTACTGCTTATTAGACCAAAGGAAGACCAGATGGCTGACTTAGTATCCTCCATTTCTTTAAAGGATATGGTTCTAGGGAATGGAGAATTGACCCAATGTACAGAAAGCAGGGATAAATATCCCTCAACATTCTCCCCCTTTTCATTCTCTAGCAGACATCATTTAAGTATGTATTATTGGGAAGGACCCTAGAGTAGGGGCTAAAGATGGAATAAAGAAAAGGGGACCATGATTTAGGCATGACCTCTGTATTTCAAGGGTGACCCACAAAGAGAAAGACCCTCTTTGATGGTAGATCGATGCTAAGTCAGTTACATAAAACAAATGCAGTTTTTCAAAGTTTCTATCCGGGAAGGCCTCCCCTCGTTCTTCTTCTCCTTCCAACCTCTAGTTGTTGATTGCTTCTCAAAGAACATAATTTGCTGACTGCATTTTGTCAAGGATCCTAACATGTTTCATGCCCTATCAGCATTTATTTTATATATATATATGTATATTTCAATCTGAGGAAAAAGAATATTGATTCCATAGGATCTAAGAGAAAATGCTAGGAGCATAATCTTTCGTCCCTTCAGGCAAACTGCAGGTCTGCCTAAATGGTCTTTTCGTTCACTTTTCTGCCTGTTTCATGAGACCTGAGCCCTTAGAGGCGAAGCCTATATTTTAGCCATGTCTTTTTTCCCAGACATTGCAGCAAAGACCTGGCATCCAGTGGAACTCACGAGAGCCATTAAAAGTTGGTTCTTTTGAGCCACAAGATTGAGAAGTAATCTGTATCAATGATCAAAGATAAAATGGCAACCAAAATATGCTCACAGACATGTTAAAAGTATTACCATACACCCATTACTGAGTTTGTTGTGGTGGGTGCATAATTAAGAGAGAACCCCACCTCTCACCTGGCTTGAGAGAGTATGGTGGGAAAACCGAGACACGTGTGGAAATACCCATTTCCCAAGGCAGTATGGGATGAGGCCAGGAGTGGCACAGTGAACACTCCAGATCTGTGTTGCCAAACAGGTTAGCCACTAGCAATATGTAGCTATTTAAATTTAAAGTAAATAGATAAAATTTTAAATTCTGTCCCTCAGTCACACTAGCTACATTTTAAGTTCTTAGTATCTACATATGGCTAATGACTTCGGTCTTATAGAGCACAGATATAGTTCCATCAGCACAGAAAGTTCTATTGGACAGTTCAGAGAGATGAGAAAGTAGTTCTGTTAGGTTGGTTGTGGGAGGTTTCATGGCAGATGTGGCATACGTGGCAGCTTTTGGTGGAGGGGTGGGTCACTGATGAGAAAAGGGAAGCTCTTCTGGAAGAATGGTATAAGCCGAGGGAACTGTTAAAGCATGTTTGGTGGTAGCATTAGTAGCAATAACATCAGAGTCACTCTCCTGACTATATTCCTTCTCTTCCTGCTTTGGTTGGCTCCCACTAAACTAACAATGACAAATACATATGATCTTTGGTGCTCCCTCTTTTATCTTGATAATCTTTTTCATGGGGTTGCCACCAGTTTCCATGACTCTAACCTTTACCAACATGTCCAGGCATCCTTCCATATCCTGGGCTGGCCATACTCAGATCACAGATACACAGATAGACGTACCTCTTGTATAAGTTCAAAACCTTTTTTGGAGGTTCCAGTAGGAAGATCACAGTAAGTTAGAAGGGTTGTCCTCTATGTGGGAAGATATGCTCTGAGGAAGAACACAGTGCTCCCCAGGAATTGTAGTGTACTAGGACTACCATAGCAAAATACCACAGAGTGGTGGCTTAATCAACAGAATTTATTGTCTCACACTACTGGAATCTAGAAGTCTGAGATCAAGGTGACCAAAGGGTTGGTTTCTCCTAAGGCCTCACTCTTTGACTTAAAAACGGCCACCTTACTGCCTCTTCACATGGCCATTCCTTGTGCACACACACCCCTGGTGTCACCCTAACAACCTCATTTTAACTCATTTACCTCTTTAAAGGCTTCCTCTTCGAATATGGTTACACTTTGAGGCGCTGGGGGTTGAGACTTCAACATATGAATATTGCAAGGACAGAGTTCAGCCCGTGACAGCGATGAAGACAGGGCTGCCTCACAGTCCGATCAACAGAGTGACAGAGGCCCCAGCTGCCACCGTCACACCGGACTTTTATGTTCAAATATTTTGCATTGCCCCTTGCTCACAGCGGTAACAACTGAGTTCGTCATTCCTGCCAAGGTGTGGTGATGGCTGCTACTCACCCCACCAGCCCCTTGTTTTGACGTCTCTGAGTTCTCTTTGTCTTCCTCTCTCCGTCTTTATGGTGGAGCAATTGACCAATCCTGTGAGATTTTCTGGAGTAAGCACTGTCTTTCTCAACTCTCTTTTTTTCTTTTTGTACCATCCACACTGTTTGACAGTTACCTAAATGGCTGCCTCCACCATCATCTTTTCAAGACCTTTTTGCCGCCATGTCAGGTGCCTCTCTCTTTCACCTGCCCTCGGTGCTTCCCTGCTGCCCGTGGTCCAGTATCTGAGATATTTCTCAGTAGAGACCAACTTCATAATATCTGCTGCTGGCCTCATGAAAGATGAGTAAGCCGGCCTCCCAGGCAGGGTGGTGGTCAGAAGAACACAGTCTTTAGAGGGAAAACAGACTTGGATTCAAATTCAGATTGCTCGCTGGCATTTGAGACATGTCAAGTGCAACACAGTTTCCTCGTCTATAATATGAAATTAGTAATACCTTGGATGTTGCTGGAGAAGATACTTTATAATAGATACAAGGTGCCTGCTTGACTGTGGTATGTTCTCAGCTAAAGACGCAATAATGATTATCACTCCTGACTCTACTTTGGGTACCTTCTTTCTGTACCTTGGAGCATTCTACTCCACCTGTTGCCCATGTCCGCTCTCCTTTTCATGCCTATCTTCGTTCTAGTTTTCAAGGTCCATGTCTTTTTTCTATCTGCGTGTGCATACACACGCACACGCACACAGTTGTAGAAAACTGTCAGAATCCTATTTGTACCCTTCCACCCTCCCTTCTGCACACCAGAGGTTGCTTATGTGAATATCTGCAGTTCTCTGCCTGAAGGCATTTTTCCTGGCCATGAGAACATTCTTGGCTCTCGTGAGGTACAAGCTAGATGTGGTAGAAAATTAAACAGCCCTCAGCAAAAACAGATGGGAAGTTGGTGAATAAATCCTTGAGCCTTCTTGCTCTTTTGGGCGGAAAACTCTCAAGTGCGTTCTACACTCTTCCCAGGATGCTCAGATAGATTGAACTCCAGTCGCCCACAATGGCCCCTTCTCAGTAACACGCCCTGTAGCTCTCTGTCCCTTCATCACTTCCCGACCACCGCTCCCTGGGGTCTCCCAAATACACTACGTGCACTGAAAACCTTATCTCAATTATCTGTCTCTGGGAGAACCCAACCTAAGACACAAACATGGCAGCTGTCCCCTTTCATCTTGTCCCCTCACTTCTTGACTCCGCAGTAGCCCCTCACTTAATGGGCTGCAAACAACCGGTGCTCACTGCGGACAGTTGCCACGAGGAAGTTGGAATTCATGCATCCCCAGCTAAACCAGAAGTTCTTTTACTATTAAGGAATCGTGAAGAGAAGACCTCCTGGGTCCACAGAGCAGGCAAATCAAGCGAGGACGATGTAAATGCCACGACGGCATAGAAAAAACAACGGCAGAAACTACGATGCGGTTAGACGTTCAAGAACGAGAGTGCTGGTGCTGCAGGTTCTTAGAAATTCTGATGACCTGGGACCCTCTGGCCTCAGCCCACTGCCATAAGCTCACTCTCCCTTGTTCCTTGAGACCGGAGGAAAAATGTGTAGCTCACAACTATCTTCTACTGACATGACAAAAAAAAAAAGTTTTACCTTTATCTTCTTATTGTTTTCCTGAGAGGCCATACAACTGACTTTGCTTCTGTCACTGAGCATCTGCTAGTGAAGGTTCCGCAAACCTTCTTCCCCCTCATCAGATCACACACCATCTGCCATTATCTGCTGGGGTTGCACATTCTCCCGGTTGACAGTCCCCGTAAACTTCTGCATGTCTGGAACACATTCATCATAAGCTCAAGGCATTATTCACAACCGTGTTAACTCTCTCGTGCCATGCAGTAGAAGGACCTCTTCCAAAACCCCAGAATCGGATCTTTTTTAACATTGGCCATCAGAATCTCTAAATTGGGATTGTGCTTGAAAATTCTGAACACTGGAAAGCACTAAGAAGGTACACGGAGTGTAGGTGGTACAAAACGTGGCTTTCTTTACTACAAAGGACTTTGTGGTGGTGTCCTCTCCAATAATAAGCAGACTTTAAAGTAGCCAATAGTACCTGGGGTCCACACCCAAGCCAGCTGAGCAATTCCCCATGCCTGTTCTCCAGAAACGTCACTGTTCATGTCCCTCTGCATACAGAAAATATTTCAATGCCTTTTGTACAATGGGGTCTTACTGTCATGTCCCAGAAAATCATCAGTGTTCTTTGTCTGGACTTGCAGAAACCATGGAGGTGTTGCTAATGGGGGTCCTAGACAAATTCTAAATCAGACATGCATGCGTTTACACTGGGCAGTTTCCCACTGCTGCAGATTTTGATCACTTGTTCATGTTGGACCACCATTTACACCAGTCCAGTTCTCGTTATCATCCAGTCTGTTAGCCCATACTCCATCCATCATTCTCTCCTGGTGAGATTTTGTACTCCGGCCAAAACTGCCTGGATACCGTAGTCCTGAAATCAACCAATAAGAGGACAACTGAATGTCGATGATCCCACTGCTCACAGTAGGTTGCCCTTCTTCTGATCTAGCAGCACCCGTTTACAAGCTAAGGTACAACCTGGAAGGCCTAGTCTACAGCCCGTGAATTTCCATTGCCTGGCTAATTAAATGATGGTTTCCCAGGTGCTGCCCTTGAACGGTTTCACAAATGTGTCTCCAGTGTTTTCTTTCAACCAGCAGCAGAATAAATGCTAGGAGCATAGTGCTATGTCCCCTAGTTCTCATCTGAACAAGCTATTTCTTTTTAGCCTGGAATCTCAACTGATTGCAGCTGATTTTATAAAGAATTGTTTAACTCATTCTTGTCTGTGAATTCTCTGAGTCTAGAGGAATCTGTTGTTACCCGTATGGGGTGTGACTTGTTCGTTTCATTTATTTATTTTTTGCTTAATTTGCTTCATGGTGCCCTGAGACTTGTTAGAGAAAACATAGAAAAAAACGGGGTGGTATCTAAGCAGAAATTTGATTACTAATGGGTGATGGGTCCTCTTACTTGTAAGAGTTCACGGGAGCTGATTTTTGGTATCTTTACCCAACCCATCCAGTGATGTCATGTTAGATGATTCTTGAAATTGGCTGTGGTCAGAGTATTTACACCATGGAAATCAGCAAATGCTGCAAATCAGGGCTTCTCCCCCACAGAGAGCCAGTTGTTAAATATTTACTAGCTCACCACTGGGCAAAGGTCAACCTATATTTGGCAGAAAGAGTCAAGATTTTATAGAAACATTTGAAAATGTTGCAGAGGAAAGTGGAGCTATTTCTCTAAATCCATGGATCCCAACCCTTTCAGACCCAGTATCTCCTTTATATACTAAATATTTTATAACATTTCCTATAACATTCTGAAATAATGTACTCCCTGCACAAAACTTTTTTAAAGAAATCAGCATAATATCCAATGATAATATAAATGAAAACTAAAAGTCATAATAGATTAACTTATATTTTAAGAAGTAAAGGTTTGGGTATGACTATACTGGAAGACAAGGTGAGGTAACAAATGCTCATACCCTTACATAGAACCAGTACAAAAGCAGGAGCTACAATGCAGACCGATAGAAGTGTGGTTTCGGTGAATCGAAGCCATTTTCTGTAATGATGAACACTTTGTAAAATTCTGCACAATACAAAATAGAATCCCTCAGTGCACAAAGTTTTTGCATCTTGGAAGATCCAGTGCCTATTAAAACCATGCAAAGAAACAGTTTGTGTGTATGTATAGGAAAGAATTTGTTTCTAGGTTCAGGTTGTTTACTTTTATGAATTACCTGCATTCTCCAGTTGGGGGGGGTGCCTGGGTGGCTCAGTCGGTTAAGCACCTGCGTTTAGCTCAGGTCATGAACCTGGAGTCCTGGGATCAAGTCCCATATCGGGCTCCCTGCTCAGTGGGGAGTCTGCTTCTCCCTCTGCCCCTCACCCCGCTCTTGTGCTCTTTCTCACTCTCTCTTTCAAATAAATAAAATCTCTATAAAAACATAAAAAAGTTGTGTGGGATGTAGGTAATTCTTCATAGAACAGGTGACATTCTAGTACCATCCACCAAATGCGAACAGTACCTCCAATCATTAAGGCAAGCAAAAATATCTCCCAAAGACTCACAAATCCGCCAAGGAATAGTACTGCCTGGGTTGGGAACCAGTACTCTAAATCAAGGCCAAAGAATTGCCATCGAGGCCCTTGCCTGTACCCCTTTGCCTTGATGGGCTGCTATCAAAAGGGGAAATGTACTGGTGGAAAGGATGGTGACCCCTGGGCATCTAAATTCAACAGGTCGAACAGGTGCAGAGATAAGTGGGAGAGATAATGGGGGGGCTCTGAAGAACGGGGACAATACAGAAAAGACTCTGGTCCAGCAGGAGCCCAGGAGCTCTAGGAGGCTGGGTGAGGAAGAGGGTGGAAGCAGCTAGCTGACTTGGGGGAAATGGTAAGTGGCAAGTGGAAGAGCCAGTTCTGCCTTAGAAAGTGTCTGTTAGCAAGGAATTGTGGGTGCATGAGAAACAGTCAGTGTGGGGCCTTACAGAGCTGGGGTCTCCTCAGAAATGACTGTAAATCATCTGATGGCTTTTGGCTGCTAGTAATCCATTGTGGTCAAGGTGCATCTTAGTGGAGAATTGATAGCAGACAGTTACCTAGAAGAAAATTGATATTTGCTCTTTCTTTTGTCCTTTATGCCTCATTCTCTTTTTTTCTCCTGCATTTAATTTCTTAGATACTTATTTAAAAGATAAAAATTATGTGCTGATTTATTACAGTTTCGGTATTTCTTCATTAGGTGTTGCTATTAACCAAGGGACCTAGTTATATAGATGCTGACATAAGTTTTCATCAAAATGCTCTTTGTGCTTTAGAGTTAAATGCTCAAATCTAGTTCTTTAGTGACTCCTTGCCTCCCCTTTTCCTCTCACCCACAGTGTGTGACCTGCTTATAGTACAAACTCCTTACCTTTTCAAGATTGTTGACTAGAGTAGTTGTTCTCAAACTTCTTCAGTATAAGGACCAATTAAGAGGATTTTTATTGAAAAATTCTGTGAGTCCTGTGTCCCATCCACTCTATTTATTTAAGTAGACACTTTTATTGCAATAAGCATAGACATGCATAAATCATTAAGTATACAGTATGATGGGATTTTTTTTTTTTTTTTACAACTGAACATTTAACCAGCACCCAGATCAAGAAACAGAATGTGACCAGAATACCAAAAGCCACTCTGTACCTTCCTTTATTCACCAATCCTGACGTAAGGGTAACAGGTGTCTTAACTTCTAATAGCATAGATTAACAAGACCTATTTTTGATCTTTATATAAATAGAACCATAGAGTTGTACTTTTTTGTGTGTTTTGGCTTTTTCCCACTAAGTATTATGTTGTGGCATTTATCCACACTTGAATACAGTGAACTTCATTCAGTCTCATGGCTAGATAGAATTCTATTGCATGAATACATCATATTTTATTTATTCATGCTACCATTGATATATGCTTGGATAGTTTTCTGTTTGGGGCTATTATAATTAGTGCTGCTATGACCATTTTTTACACGTGGCTTTTACATAAACACACAGCTATGTTTCTATTGAGTATGTATGTACAGATGGAATCAGCACGTCCTAGAATTCAAAGAATGTTAGATTTCAGTAGATATTGACAAATGGTTTTCCATAATAGTTACACAAATTTGCATTCCCATTGGCCATGTGTGAAAATCCAGATTTCTTCACATCTTTGCATACCCTTGATATTATTGCTTCTTTGTTCGTTTTAATTTTAGCCATGCTGATGGGTACATCGTGCTATTTCATTGTGGTCTTAAATTTTGTTTCCCAGAAAACCATGAATGCCTTTGTGACCGCAGCTAACTGGTGTTCAGTTGTGATACACTGGCATGGCCAACATTATCCCCATGGATTAATGTCTGTACTATACTGATTGTTAAATATTTTGTTAAATACTGTTTTCTATAACAGCTTTATTGAGGTATGATTGACATTAAACTTCACATATTTAAAGTGTAAAATTTGATAAGTTTTGACATATGTATATACCTAGGAAACCATTACCATAATCACAGTGATAAATATACACAGCAAAGGAAACCATCAACAAAATGAACAGGCACTGTGCCAAATGGGAGAAAATATTTGCAGATCATGGGTCTAATAAGGGCTTAATATTCAAAATATAGAAAGAACTCATACAACTCAATAGCAAAAAAATAATAATAATACAGTAAAAAATAATACAGTAAATTTAAAAATGGAGAGAAGGTCTGAATAGAGCTTTTTCCATAGAAAAAATACAAATGGCCAATAAGTACATGAAAAGGTGCTCACCATCACCGGTCATCAGGGAGGTGCAAATCAAAATAATAATCAGGCATTTATCTCACACCTGTTAGAGTGGCTACTATAAAAAAGATAAGTGTTGGAGAAGATGTGAAAAAAAGGGGAACTCTTGTGCACTGTTGGTGGGAATATAAATTGGTGCAGCCACCATGGAAAGAAGTATGAAGATTCCTCAAAAAATTAAAACTATAACTACCATATGATCCAGCAATTCTACTTGTGGGTATTTACCCAAAGGGAAATAAAACCATTAACTTGCAAAAGACAAAAACACGAACTTGAAAAGGCACCTATACCCCCATGTTCACTGCAGCATTATTTCATTAGCCAAGACATGGAAGAAATTAAGTGTCCATCAGTGGATGAATAGATGAAGAAGATGTGGTCTATAAACACAGTGGAGTATTACTCAGCCATAAAAAGGGAAATCTTGCCGTTTGCAACATCATGGGTAGACCTTGAGGGCATTATGCTAAGTGAAACAAGTGAGACAGAAAGAGACAAATGCCATATGATCTCATTTATACCTGAAATCTAAAAACAAAAACCAAGCTCATAGATACAGAGAACAGATTGGTGGTTGCTAGAGGAAGGGGGTGGTGGGTGGAAGAGATAGGTGAAGGTCATCAAAAGTACAAACTTCCAGTTGTAAAGTAAGTCCTGGGTATGTAGCATATAGCCTCATGACTACAGTTAACAATACTGTATTTTATATTTGAAAGTTGTTAAGAGAGAGATCTTAAAACTTATCATCACAAGAAAAAAAATGTGTAACTATGTGTGATGATGAATCTTAACTAGACTGACTGTAGTCATCATTTCACAATATATACATAAATGGTATCATTATGTTGTACACCTGAAATAATGTTATATGTCAATCATGCTCCAATTTTTAAAAAAAATGAACATATCCACCACCACCCTTTGAAGTTTCCCCATGTGTTTTGTTTTGTTTTCTTTTAATCCTATCCTCCTGCCCCTCTCTATTTTCCCAAACCCTGTCTTCAGGCAACCACTGATCTGCTTTCCATACCATATACTAGTTTGAATTTTCTAGAATTTCATTATATAAATGGATCCATACACTACATACTATCTTGTGTCTGTCTTCTTTCCCTCAGCATAATCATTATAAAATTCATTCTAGGTTGTCGCATGTATCGGCAGTTCATTTCTTTTTCTTGCCAAGAGTTTTCCATTGTATGGATACAACACAGTTGATCAATTCACCTGTTGTTGGGCAGTTGGAGTGTTTCCAGTTTCGGGCTGGAAAAAATGGTTGTATGATCTTACACTTCTAATACTGGATGAGAGTTTCAGTTTCTCCACGTGCACCGCAATGTTTGACGTGGTAGCCTTCTTCATTTGAGGGATCACAGTAGATGCATCGTGGTATCTCATTGTGGTTTGAATTTGCATTTCCCTATTAACTAATATTGATCACTTTTCATGTGTTTATTTGCCATCTATATATTTGATGACATTTTTGTTCAAATTGCCCACTCAACGTGGGGCGAGGGTAAGGGGTTTGCTTTGTTATTTTTGAATTTGAGTCGCTTTATTCTGTATAGAACTTCATTATCTCATATATGTTTTTGCATAGTTTCCTCCTAGTTTTTGATTCAACTTCTCATTCTTTTAGCAGAATCTTTCCATAAATAGAAGGGTTTTGTTTTGTTTTGTTTTTTAAGTAGGCTCCGTGCCCAACATGGGGCTTGAACACAGGACCCCGGGATCAAGAGTCGCATGCTCTACCAACTGAGCCAGCCAGGCACCCCTCAAAAAATAGAAGTTCTTAACTGTGATAAGATCCACATTATTAATTTCATTTATTATGTCATACTTTGGTGTCGTTTCTAAGGAACATGAGCCCAACCCAAGGTCACAAGACTTTCTGCTATTTTATTTTTTTCTTCTAAAATTTATACCTTCACATTTTATGTTCAGGCCCATGATCCATGTGGAGTTAATTTTTGTGCATAGTGTCAGCCATGATCAAATCATATTGTTTCGTTTGTTTGCTCTATTTTTTGAAAGGACAATTTTTTCTTCTGGTCTGTATATATGGGTTGAATTTCTTTATCAGTGAATTAAAAGCACAGGCTTATGCCATAGATTTCATTTTTTAAATGATATCATTTAATAACTAGTCCTAATTTTGTTTAGCTGATGGCAGGGCTATTCTAATTGCTTTGAAATCATAGCTCATAGTTGGTGCCAGTTTTAAATGTTTACCAAGTTGTACGTGGCTCTACTAAGCAGTGTCTGCCAAGAAGGGCTCTTTGTTCATTCACTTGTTCATTCATCTGACAAACACTTGTTGGAGGATGACTGTGTGTTGGGTAATGTTCTTATTTTAGGGTCACTGCTGTGAACTGGATAGAGTTGTTGCCCTCAAGGAGATTACTTTCCATTATGGGAGATATACAATAAAGAGTAAGCATTTGCCAGGGGGTAATAAAGGCTATAAATTTTAAAATAGAGGTTCAAGGGACAGAAAGTCATGGACCTAACCGAGGGGCCTTGTTTTTTAGGATCATTAGTGTCTCAATTAAGGCAACATATTCGAACAGACCTAAAGAAAGGGATGGAATAAGTCGTGTTTATATCTAAAGGAGATATTCTAGGCAAAGAAAAGATAAACTCAAAGACACGAAAGAGGTCTAGATGGTATGTTTTATTTTTTTTTTTTAAGATTTTATTTATTTATTTGACAGTGGGAAAGAGAGCGAGAGAGCACAGAGGGAGAGAGAGAAGTAGACTCCCCCCTGAGCAGGGAGCCCAAGGGGGGGGCTCGATCCCAGGACCCCGAGATTATGACCTGAGCCAAAGGCAGACACTTAACCAACTGAGCCACCCAAGCACCCAGTTCTTAGGAATTTAAATTAAGAATCTCAGACGGTGAGGAAACCCTCAATACCATCTAGTTCTAAGATTGCCAGTAGATTTCATCTGCAAAGCCCACTTCTACTAGGTCGGTAGTGAATGCCTGGAGCTTCACTCAGCCAATTTTTTCTGTAAAGGTCCAGATCATAAATATTTTCAGCTTTGTGGGACATACTGTTTCACTTAACTCTGTTGTTTTGCAAAAGCAGCCATAGACAGTATGCAAACAAATACACGCGAGTGTGCTGTGCCCCAATCGAACTTGTATTCTACGACAGGAGGAAGGCAGGGCTGGGCCCTGGGAGGCCGCCAACCTCTGGGCTGGTTGCCGGGATCTTTCCGAGGAGCACACCTTAGCAAGTCGGTCATGGGCTTATAGGGAGCACCCGAGCCACGTACGTACCACTGTGAGTTACAGCAGCTTACTGATTAGACTGGACAAGTTCTCACAAGCTGGTAGTGGAAAGTTAGATCCTGGCCTCCTGGCCCAGTTTCGTGACACTGGCCTGCCCTTCTCCTTCAGATTTGCCACATATTACTCTACATACGGGACAGTATTAGAGTTCTCAGGGTAACCTCCCCATCCAAGCACAGCCTGAATGGCAGTATTTCCTAGGAAGCTGCTGGTTATGCCCAGAGTCAGAAATGAGAGGGTCTCTGGAGCTTTCTCGCATTCTGTCCGTGCCACAGAAATGCAAATGAAAAACTCTGCCATTTGTCTTTGCAATCTAGAGCACGGAGGGCAGTGGAAATCAGCCGTGTTCCCCTGCCACTGACTAGTGCTCTCAGTGGGAAAGGAGAGGGGAGCCTGGCCCAACTTGGGAAGAAAAGCAGGTCTTTAACGCAAGGTACGTCTCAAAGGGGTTGGGCAATTAATTGCAGAAGGGAATACCAAGATGATCCTTTCTCCTATTTTCAGTTTTAAACACATCAAAGGAGATTTGATTAATTAGAATATAGACTAAACTTGATTTTAAAAGATACCCAAAACTATGATAGCATAAATATGATAGAAATTCATTTTTTCTCTCATGTAACTGTGTAGAGATAAGTAGTCCCAGCTGGCAGGGCAGCAATGGACACTCAGGGTCTCCATTTCTTCCATCATACGGCTTTGCCTTCCCCTGCGCTGCTGTCCTCATCGGTACGGTCTGCACAGGGTCCCGTGGCATTCCAGTTGGCATGGAAGAGGGGAAATAGCAAGTGGGAGGTAGGAAGTTACTTTTTAAGGAAGTGACACAGAACTAGGGCACAGCACTTCTGATTATGTTGTGTTGCTGGGAACGCCGACCCGTGAGAGCCACACCTAGCTGGAAACCACACCAGGCAATGTGGCCTCTATCTGTAGAGCCATGTGCTCTGCTACTAATCTGTGGATTGTTAAGGGGGGTTACAAATTAGATGGGAGGCCGGAGTTAGCAGTTTTCCACAGTTTATAAAAGACTGGAAAATATTTTTTTGTCTATTTTCACCTGATGTGTGATAGAAATGCCTAATGTTCCACAATCCTTTACAGATTTAGAATTTTCCTCATAGGTTATTTCACTTCATTCTTTAACCTTAGCTTCCTTTAAACTAGACAATATCATTAGAAGTAGACATTATCTTCATATATGAGAAGAGTTAAGTATGGCTCAGAAAGACGATGGGATTACCCAAAGCCATACATCTGCAGAGGACAGAGCCAAGACTTTGGCTCTTCCATTGTCAGTCCTCGAAGTCTTTCTTAACACACCTGATCCTCTGTGGGGTTTCCTGTTCCTCGGCATTCACCAAATGGAATGTCCCATCATAGCAGAGGTCTGACACGTTAGTGTGCAGGGTAAATACCTAAGAACCTGGATTAAAATGCCAATTGCTTCACCAGACCTTGAGAAATTTTCATTAGGTAGCCCTAGGTGTGGAGCCCTGGAATTGCAATGCTTTGGGAATCACTGTGGTGATCTTGCCGTTTATCATTACATTTGCTGGAACAGGAAGAGGAGATATTTCATATTTCTGTCTATTTTTTCCCCTTGCTTGCCCTCCCGTGCTTATAAGCATTACCTTAAATTTTGGAAATATTGCTTCTGAAAACTCTTTGCTAATCTCTTTTGAAGCACCTCTAACTCAAAACGAAAAAGCAAGCAATGACGAAATGTCAAAAATTAATTTGGGAAGCCACCATGGTATCCTCTGAAACAAGTTTTCAAAGCCCTTTGTTGAGGTAGATGTTCGGTTTGAAGGGAGAGAGAGAGAAAATTATTTTTGCATCAAAAATATTTATAATGTCTTCATACTGTGTGTGTATGCGTGTGTGTGTAAGGTGCATATATATATATATATATATACACATATCCTTGTTTCCCCAACAGAAATTTCCCAGAGATTTCTACTTGACTTTACGTTACCCTCAATTCCCATTAAATCACATTGGGCTTTTTTATTTGCCTTTTTCTTTGTCAGACACCAGGATGAATTTAAACTCCAGTCCCTCTCCAATGGCCTCTCTGATGTATTTGCTACTTTTTACATTCCCTTTCCCTGTAGAATCTGATGGAAATTCCTTTCGAGCCTTTAGCTTTCCCTCAGAGTCAAAAACTTTTGTGTTGCTAATAGAACTCAGCTTCATTAGCATTTCAAATCCTAAGATGCTCTTAGAGATCAGAGATCTGAGGGGCTCCCCAGCCACAACCTGATTTATCAAACTTGTTTAACTAAAATCTCCAGTGGCCTGTGCCTTTGACCTTACTTCTGCCAGCACATCTCATCAGGAAATCCTTTTCAAGGAGTCTAGAGAAAGACCTATGCATAATCTGAAAAGCTTTACTTTTGTCCCTCTTTCTACTCTCTATGTTGTCTGTTTGAACAGTCATACTTTTTCATCACTTTTGATCGTCAGATCATGGGTAGATGGTGGGTCAGAGCATGGGTGGATGAATGATGAGTAGATGGATAGATGGACAAGTAGTTGGGTGGATAACTAGCAAGGCAGATGGATTGTTAGATGGGTCAATGGAGGGGTGGGCAGATAGGTGAAGTAGATGAATGAGTAAGAGGATGGGATGGATGGATGGATGGAAAGATAAGATGGGTAAAGAGATAAATAATGCAAGTCTTCTGTCTTGTACAATCCCTGTCATTTAATTAATCATAATTGGCCTTGGTGTTCCTGAGGCTGAATACCATGTCCTCCCTCCCACAGAAGAGAACAGGGTGGGGCTTGTAAAAGAATTCATTGCCATTCTGACTCAGTGTCTGATTTGTAAAATAAAAGAAACCATTTTCTTTCATTCAAATATATAAAAATGCTCTGATGTAGTGCTACTTAACCGGACATATACAGCAAAATCTCTTGGGGAACTTGCCCTAAGTGCATCTCCCTGGACCCCAGACCCTGAAATGTGCATCCTGATTGAAAATTGACTTCTCTGACAGAATAGTCTCTGGGCCTGGTAGCAGTAGTATTGGACCTGTGTGTCCCTGGCTTCATTTTCTTCTTGCAGACATTCCACTACCACTTTTTAAAAACTTATTATATCTCAAGCAATGTTGTCAGTGCTTTTCCTTGTATTACCTCATTTAATCTTTCCCACAACCTTTTAATGTATTTATCATTAATATCTCCATTTTACAGGTGAGGGAATTAAGGCATGTGGAGGTTAGGGAATTGGCCCAGGGTCACACAACTCATGAGAGGCAAATGGTGGGTTCTAACACAGTCAGTGGGTGTCCGGATTCTGTGGCACCACCCACCATGCACCTCTCTGATCACTAAGCCGAGCTTTCAGAGCACTGTGGTCCAATAGAACTTTCTGTGAGGTTGAAAATGCTCTATATCTGTGCCGTCCCATGAACATGGTAGCCACTAGCCACATGAAGCTTTTGAGCGCTTGAAATGTGGCTAGTGTGACTGAGGAACTAAATTTTTAGTTGTACTGAATTTTAATTAATTTAAACAACACAGTTTAAGAGCCAACTAATAGCCTCTCTTCATACATATGATCTCAAAAAAAATGAAGTGCTGAATTAGGGATTAAGGTAGGCATCCAGTTATAGACATTCTCCTTTATTAATAATATTAACGTGAAATAATTACAAAGCACTCTTAGAATCCTTTGTGCTTCTTTCCATCATTGAAAAGAGTCTCGCTGTTCTTTTAAGCCCTCTGCCAACGAGGTGGCACATCTACTCTTAGCTCATTGGAAGATGTATTGAGATGAGACAGAAAAAGTAATTCAGGCAGAATAATACAGGGACGTCATGGGCAAGTTGTAGCATGGTAGTGCCATTGGCATTTACTCTCAGGAGTCGTTGTTGTAGTTTCCATCTCCTCACTACTGCCATCATATATTAGGGGGAGAAGGGGTTGATGGAAATAATGGACTTTAAGGCAGGGTTTGGTGGTGGAGGAAAGAAAGTACAGGGACATCTGGGCTCATTTAAAGGAGATATGCAATCCTGCACCCCTTCTTAAGGATGTGAAGAGAGTGAAGTAGGAAAGTGAGAAATAATGAGGCAAGAGAGAAGAGAAGAGGATTCTGGATGAAGTAATACAATAAAAGAGCCCTATCATTCTTCATGTGGTATACAAGTTGAAACTGGGTTAAACCTTTTCAAGGAGAGGGAAGATTAAAGTGTTAACCCAAATGAATAGAGCTGGGTTTTAAAGAGAAAGAGATAAAGCAATACAAAGTTCAGTGAAATTGTTAAAAAATGGTTTAGAACAGAAGGGGACAAACTACAGCCCAATGGATCAATGCCAGTCTACTGCTGGTTTTTGTAAATAAAGCTTTATTGAACATATATATATATATATATATATATATATATATATATATATATACACACACACACACACACATATACACACACACATATATGTATATATAGGTATATATATGTATATATACATATATTTGGGTCCTTTATACTATGACAGCAGAACTGCAACAGAAACTATAGCCTACAAAACCTAAAATATTTCCTATGACCCTAAACAGAAAAAGTTTACTGGCGCCTATTTTAGAACAAAAGGAGAATATATATTAACACAACCATTTTGGAGTACAAATTTGTATGGTCATATGCATCATCTTTGACATGGCAGTACTGCTACTAGAATTTCATCCAGCAGTTGTTTTGGTACACATACCCACAGGGCTTCTTAAACACCGAAAACCTGGAAACAAGCTAGCTGTCCAATAGGCGACCACTGGCCAAATGAATTACAGTGTATTAACGTAAAGAGATACTATTCAGCTTCTTTGTTTTGTTTTGTTTTTTTAAAGATATATTTATTTGAGAGAGAGCGAGCGAGCTAGTGCTCATGTGCATGCAAGTGGGGGAGGGGGCAAAGGGAGAGGACCCTCAAGCAGACTCCCCACTGAGAATGGAGCCAACTCAGAGCTCAATCCCAGGACCCTGAGATCATGACCTGAGCCAAAATCAAGAGTCTGACACTCAACCCAGAGAGCCGCCCAGGTGTCCCTTGTTTTTGTTTTTTAGTGAGAGTTCTACATGCATTGTTTATTATGAAGGGATTTCAAGAAATATTGTTAAATAGAAAAATGTTACAGAAGAATATGTATTGTTTTATCATATTTGTACAAAAGCAACAACCCCCTCGAAACAACCCCCTGAAAAGTTGCCCAGCAACTTTTTACTTTATATCTTCTAGACCAGACTATGAGTTTTTATGAAGGTGTATTACTTTTTTTTAAATTTTATTTCCACCGTAGCTAACGTACAGTGTTATATTAGTTTCAGGTGTACAATATCATGATTCAGCAATTCCATATATTACTCAGTGCTCACCAAGATAAGTGTGCTCTTAATCCCCATCACCTATTTCCCCCATCCCTTCATCCCCCTCCCCCTCTGGTAACCATCTGTTTGTTCTCTATAGTTAAGAGTCTATTTTTTTGATTTGTCTCTTTTTTCTTTTTTTTCCTTTGTTCATTTGTTTTGTTTCTTAGATTCCACGTATGAATGAAATCATATGGTATTTGTCTTTCTCTGTCTTATTTCATTTAGCATTATACTCTCGAGATCCATCCATGTTGTTGCAGAACGTGTATTACTTTAAAAAAAATCTAAATTTAAGAAGTGGAAAATAAGAGGGAAAAAAAACAAAGATAGGTTTCTCCCAAATTGAGGGATTCAATACCAAGGCATTCAGGAGGGCAAGTCTTTAAGCTCCAAGTTGGGACCAACAGAAACTGTTGGATTTGAAGAGATGTCTTTATGAGTCATGAATCATGCACAGCAAAAGCAGAGAAGTGCTAGAGAAAACAAGTCAAGGGTAGAAAGGGAGAAGTGTGCCCCTTGTCTTGGGGAATGGTGTCTGTAAGTACCCAGGTGGGAAGACTTCATCAGGGAAACTGGAAAAAACAGGAAGCTGGAGAGAAAGGAACCAAATGAGAGAAGGACACAGTGGCCAACTCTCAAGATGGAGAAACATTTTTGAGGAAGAACAGATGTTCCTTGGGATTTTGAGTAGACCCAGTCTCTACACAGATGCATAGAGAAACTCTGCAAATTCTGTTTGCAGAGTGCTTTGGTGTCTTCTGGTATAAGATCGGTGGCCGTCAACCATCCTGGTACATGAGCAGGTGTTCAGATGGAAGGGCCAGAAGCAGTTTCCATGTGTTGCTGAGTGTTACAACTGCTCCCAGCCATCAGCACAGCAAGCCGCTCTGCCTGGTGGCATGGAAGCCCTGGGAACAGCCCCAGCACTCGCCTATGCTGGCAGCCCATCCCTGCCTGGGCTTCCTGGCCGAACACATATCACTCGGGGCTGGCAATCTCTTCTTCTGGCAAAACTTTGGCAAGAGGAGTTTGTATGAGATGAACAGTTACAAAACAAATAAATAAAAATCAAACAGAAAAAACATGGGAGAGGCAGGTGTGTCTTTTAAAATGATCCATGTCTACCTCCCTCCACCCCACCCCCACGTCTGCCTGCGCTTGGCATGGCCTGTGCCTCAGTGGATATGTCCGTGCCTGTGAGAATCCTTTTATTTAGACATCACAATGCATTTGACCAGTTTTGAACACGGCCAGCTTCAGGACTGGTACACAGAGACGCCTGCTCTTTCTTCACGGAACTCTCCAGTTCAAACATGTTTTCGCAGCATGATTCATGCTGTTCCTTTCTGGATTGTCCAGTGGGTAATTGCTATACGAAAACCAGAGAAACAGATGTAGACCCTGAACCTTGGCTATAAATTTTTGTTTTATGATTATGGGTTTCAAATGTGCTGTGTCACACTGACAAATAGACAGTTACTCTGAAACAAAATGGATTTTGGTCGCAAACTTTTGCTTTTTTTGTTTATTAGAGTTTCTTTTATCATTGATCAAACACAAAACAGAGGAGAGGACACATATCAGAATGTTATTTTATGCCGTACCAAGATAATATTTGGGAAAGGTTTCTTCCAACAGTTGGATTAATCTTTAAAATAGGCGTCAATAATTGAAACTTCATCTATCCTCAAATTAACAAGGCCATTTTTTACCTTCTACCTACTCATTCATCTTTGTGGTACATGGATATGTTATTTAAAGAAGTGTGGCTTATTTGTGTATCTTTCCTAAATGTTACTTAAGATGAAGAATTTGGAGGAAGACTGGTTTTCCAGAAGTAAGAATTAGATTTCTTGATGAAGAAAAGATAAGAAACACGTGGCTAAATTTGGGGGCTGCTTTATAAATTAATACTTGGATTAAATAATAGCTCTAATAGTTGTCATCAGCATAATTAACTCATGATGAGAAATGATGAATAGACTAGTGAATGCTGTTGCACTATAGGAAACCCATAATATTCTATTCACACGGATTGAAAGAAAAGATCTGCATTCAAAAGCCCAAGTTTATTCCCCTCCAGTTAAGAGAACCCCAAGGTGATTATAAATTTAAAATTTTCTTGTGCAAAGAAAGAAAACACCCAATCTCTTAACAACCCCCCCCCCCCGCACACTTTATGACTGTTTTTGTGCCATGACATAGTATCGAGGGTAGATATTAGGGAGCAATCATTTGCCTTCCTAGATGGGGCTGATCCTCTAGCTTAAGAAATGAGAGTAAACAGAATTTGGGAGACACCATCCCCATCATCACCTCCTTGTGACCAGCGCACCCTACCCTTTGGAAAGATGTTTGGGCAGGCAGTGCCATGGCCTCCCCTGGGGAACACATACCTGAATACACACACCTGGCCATGGGGGGGGCCAAGTTTCTCCTCTCTTAATGCTTCCTGCTGTGTTTCAAACGTAGCTGCTTCCTCCGTTCTTCTCAGACACCTTTCTGGTCACCTCCATTATCACAGATAGGATGAGTCCAGTTTCCAGGGACTCGTGAGGACCGTAAGTAAGCATTCGGAGCTGTAAGTGCACGCAGAGGTTGGTACATAGTGGTGCTTTGAGTATCTTTACAACTACCTTAATGACATTGTGTCAGATGCTTTGTAAATTCCTCTGTGCTCCTTGCTTAAGATGTGTGTTGTCTTTGTAGTTAAAGGGTTTCTTTATAAACCTCTGCTACAAAATGATGGCCACTTGAAAAAGAGAGAGGACAACAAACATAGTATCAGCAAAATCTCACCCCTCCATCGCCCTGGACTTTTCCATAGCAAGAACTGAGCTTGCTGGGCTGAAAATTGTTTTAATGTACCTTCATAAAAGGATCTTTGACTTGGTACGTGTGTGTGATGCATACTTTTCATGTTACACCACGAGTGCCACTTAGCAACTCCTGGAGACAGAGCAGCCGTTCAGCATGGGGCAGGGTGCCCCCTGACAGGCTTCTAAAAGGCCTGGATGCCAGTGAACATTCCAGCACTATCCACAGAAAGGAGACCGGGGCGGGGGGGGGGGGCGAGCACTCTTCCCCCGCAAGGGGCAAGGAAACTGTCCCTCGTACCTACCTGCTTGCCTGCCCTGTTTTGTGGGAGAATTACAAGACTGGAGAGGTAGTAGAGGAGGTAGGGTGTTTTTCATTCCTCCGCAGAGTTTCCTTTCTTCGCTGTACTTTGCATCCTTGAAGCAAGTTGCGCAGAATGGATCCAACGTGGATTGGCTCTCCCTTTGAAAGCTCTCTGCCTGGGTTTATTTGTAAATTTTGCATCTGTCCTGCTCTGTGTTTTAAGACAGGCTAAAAGGTTTCTCCTTCCTCTAGGTTGGGCCAATATGGGAAGTATAAAAAAGAATCTCTTTCTCTTAAAATTATTCTAATAAATAACCAAGATTGGGCCGGGGCTAATATCGGTGTAAACAGGCCCTTGGAAATATAAAACCTTCACACTTAAACAGTTTTCAAAATATGTGTTTAATTATGTGGTAGTGGGGTGTGTGCATGTGTGTGCGTGTTTGTGTGTGTGTGTGTGTGTGTGTGTGTGTGCATGAGATGACAGAGGTCACCAACATGCTGTTCGGGGTACAAGGCTGTGGCAACAGCAGAGTAATTTTCACAATGGACTGGGATTCCAGGGAGTTGGGCGCTAGTCATGCTTCTGAGCTTTGAGGCAGGTCTCAGCCTCCCCTCCCAGGGCTTGTTTCCCTCCAGTGAAAAATAAGAGGATGAAATGAGAGTTAGTACTTGTTGCAGGATACATACTGAGTGCCATATAAGCACTTTGGGGAGAGAAAGGGGTAGTCCCAGCAACCCACTGAAGTGGGTAGTAGTATATCCCCATTCTACAGATGAGAATGCTGAGGCTGCGGCTCAGAGAGGTTAAATACTCATCCCAGATCACACAGCTGGTAAGAAGTAGAACTGGGACTGAAATCTCTTTCAGTTTGAGTCCCACATCCACTCTTGACCACTCTGTTCTCTACGACCAGGACCTGAAATCAAATCCTGAATATCCGTGTGATTCTGTGTGTTTGGGGCAGCAGTCACTAATTCTTGACTGCTGCATACAGACTTGAGAGAATGTTTAAAAAGTAAATGAGACCAGAAAGCTGGATTTTTTTTTTTCAACTCCAGAGCAAATGCAATCCCTTCGGCCAGGGCTTTGCAAGAGGGATGAGGAGGGGAAGGAAAAAAAAAAAAAAGCTATCAAATGGAAAGTTTCTCAACCCAAGGCTTCCCCGAGGAGTAGCTCTCCTCTGCTCTATAGTTTAGGGCTTGCGTGTGCTTTTTCGGGAGTGGAAAAATACATAAGTTGCGAGGAATTTAACAGACAGCCGGGCGCACAGAGGAATTTACAGGGTGGGCTGGGGGGCGCGGGGGTGGGCAGGAGGCGAGCGGGCGAGGGGGGACACGCGCTTCCATGCTAAGCCTGCGGCGAATAAAAAAGGGCGGAAAGGGAGCGAGGTTGGCGCTCAACGTGAGCCGGGAGCGGTGTCCTGGCTCCTCCCCTGCCCGTTTTAAAAGCACTTCTTGCATTGTTTTTCAGGTGAGAAACGGGAAAGAAAGGGGCGGCTTGCGCGCTCGCCCGCTGCTTGCCTCTCTGGCTGTCTGCTTTTGCAGGGCTGCTGGGAGTTTTTAAGCTCTGTGAGAATCCTGGGAGTTGGTGATGTCAGACTCGTTGGGTCATTTGAAGGTTAGCAGCCCGGGAAGGGTTCACCGAAAGTTCACTCGCATATATTAGGCAATTCAATCTTTCATTCTGTGTGACAGAAGTAGTAGGAAGTGAGCTGTTCAGAGGCAGGAGGGTCTATTCTTTGCCAAAGGGGGGACCAGAATTCCCCCATGCGAGCTGTTTGAGGACTGGGATGCCGAGGACGCGAGCGAGCCGGGCAGGGTTTGTCTGGGCACCGTCGGGGTAGGATCCGGACCGCATTCGGAAGGCTTTTTGCAGGCATTTGCTTGGAAGGAGAACTTGGGATCTTTCTGGGAACCCCCGCCCCGGCTGGATTGGCCGAGCAAGCCTGGAAAATGGTAAATGATCATTTGGATCAATTACAGGCTTTTAGCTGGCTTGTCTGTCATAATTCATGATTCGGGGCTGGGAAAAAGACCAACAGCCTACGTGCCAAAAAAGGGGCAGAGTTTGATGGAGTTGGGTGGACTTTTCTATGCCATTTGCCTCCACACCTAGAGGATAAGCACTTTCGCAGACATTCGGTGCAGGGGAGATCATGTTTGACTGTATGGATGTTCTGTCAGTGAGTCCTGGGCAAATCCTGGATTTCTACACTGCGAGTCCGTCTTCCTGCATGCTCCAGGAGAAAGCTCTCAAAGCATGCTTCAGTGGATTGACCCAAACCGAATGGCAGCATCGGCACACTGCTCAATGTAGGTTTATTTTTTCCCTTCTTCTACCAAGAAAAAAAAAATGAATTGTCTCTCTTGCATGCAATAAAGACATTGGAAACAAACTGCATTGGTAGCAAGACAAAGGATTTAATGATTTAATGCTGAAAGGGTGTGATATGCTGGCGTGCATATTGATTCCCTCTGCTCAAAATTTCCTGTTAGATGTTTTCTTCCCAAACAACCCCTCCCGACCCCCGCTCCTCTCCTTACCAACCTTACAGTCTCTTGGAAACAGTTTTAAAAATATGCATGGGGGGGGGAGTAGAGTGTGACCACAGGACTTTGAAACATTCTTCAAGTAAGGCAGTTTGACACATTGTGCAGTTTTTACTAAGATGTATGCAGAGGGGAATTTAACTTTGCCGTTCTTTGGATAAGCTGCTAGTTGTATATATTCCCCCCTTGTGTGTTTCAGCAGTCCAAAGTAATTAAAATATGACATCGTCCTTGCAAGGAATTTAGCCTAATTAGGGTGGCTGCTGCTCCCGAAGTTCATAAACCACCAGTTAAAGCTGCTGCTTCCAATGTTTTCCTTGCTAAGGAAAGGCAATATTTCTTAGCATTGACCCTGCTGCCACCTTTCCGAGTCACTTTGTTGCTCTAAGAAGTTGCTGTTTTGCTAGAAAACTACTGGCAATGAACACCCCTTGGGCTGAGCCATCCATTATTTCCATATCTTGCAATTCATCCCAGAACCTGGACATCAGTTAAAGGAAAGGAAGTATAAGTGGAGTAGCCCAGTTTTTTAAAGAAATATTGACTATTTGGTTATCTGATGCTGACACAATGCCGAGGCACGCATCTGGTCAACAGTAGTGTGGCTGCAGGCTTGAGAAATGACCAGAAGTCCCAGAAAATCCCACCTTCGGGTGGCTGTGGTGGGAGCCTGCAGGATGCATGGCTGCCCTGACAGTGATTTAGATAAATGGCTCAGCTATCTATCAAAATGTTTTTAGTACTTTATTTGACAATTCATTGGAGCATTAGCCTGAAAATGACATTTTAAATCTTTGTTTTCAAAGAGGTCAAAGTTTAACTGGAAGAAATTGAGTTTTCCTAATAACATGGTGGCTTATGTAAAGAGGGAGAAGAAAAGGGAAAGAGAGGCGACAGGGACCAGATTTAAATTGCTCTCTCAGAAACTTTGTCTTAGCAATAAAGACTTGCTTCTTGGGCCAGGAAATCAACAGGTTTGTAGCTGAAAAATCAATAACCATTTGATGCCAACAAGTCTGGCTGTCTGACTTAATATTTCGTAGAGCCATAACCAGGGCAAAAAGAATATAGTTTTCAGAAGGCGTCTTCATCTTCAGCTGCTCCCCAAATGCCTTTTCTTTCCCAATGCCTGTTTTCTTTCTGGAGAATTCAAAGAAACTGAGTGTTACAAGATAATTTTACAACTCACTAACAGATCTTTTAGACCTGTCCTGTCGCAGTTAAAAGAGTGTGAACAGTTTCACTTGGAATCTCAGGGAACTGGAGCTCTGCAGAACTTTTTCTTATAAAAGAAAGTTCTATGAAACATATTTTTAATGAAGGGGAAGAAAATACCCAGGACCCTTGGCGGAAAGCTATTAGACCTAATAGAGCCTTTACAAGTAGACATTCTCCCTTTTGTAATTAACCCTCCAAACATGCCTATTAAGTTGTAGAAGTAGGGGGAAAAGCTTTGTTTGTTCTTGAACAAGTTAAACAAGGGATTTGCCTTATCTAGGGAGAGCGAGTGGTGAATGTGTCATTCGCCTAGGGCCAACCGATAAGCAAGAAGTGTTGATAACAGCAAAGTTCAGCTAATCAAAGAAACTTGCATTAGAAAAAGTAAATAAAGGCATTTGACAAAGGGATTTCAGAAATTCCAGTGTCTTATTTTTGTAAGCAGCGCAATTAGTGCTTATTGTGGTCAATTTCCCAAGGGTTCTAAATCCCACACCCCCAGCTCTAGGTTAAATGAATAAATTGTAAAAATTGCATATGCCCTGCAAAGTTGCTTTATCCTCCATAAACCCCTTTGTGACGGTCAGTTTAGTTGTTCAAGAGATTAAGTTTTTAAGCATAAATAAAAACTCTTAAATGTCTGCCGCATGGTGTTTGGTGCAGGGTGGCATGGGCAGTTAGGACTTTTGAAATAAAAGCATATTAGGGCTTCATTTGGATAAGTAAGAACATAAAAACCACAACCTTTTCCATTTTACTTAATGACTGTTTTGACGAGAAGCAGATCTGTTTGCGCTCTTAACACAGAGGAAACAGTGGGCAAGGGGAAAAAAAATAGTCCTAAATTCCAACCAAAAGTATTTTCTGCTTTGAGACTCTCTTTTTTTATGCGGGGTGTGTGTGTATGTGTGTGTGTGTAGTAATCAGAGTAAATCCTTTGAATGCAAAATATACCAGAAGCCGTCTTTGAAAGATGTTAGAATGTTCTTTTTATTTTCTTTTTTTAATTTTAATGACAGAAAAATGACATGCCAACCAGCTACCGGTTGGAGTAGGGCCTGTGAATTGCTTGTTATAAAAATTCGAAGTCAGGATTAGCGGGCTATAAGGGAATGTGGTATAAATAATACATTTAAGTCTGCCCCTGGAAGGTATCATAGTCACAAAGTTTCTATTCATATGCCTCCTGGATTATCTTGGTTTTAGGGCTGCTCCAGATGTTTTCAGCATTAATTGCTCAGTGGGCATAGAATAAATCCTAATATTTGTGGTCTAAATATAGTTGCTTTCGGTGAAATCATGAGTGTGACAACTTCTTGGCCCTCTTCCCTGTCGTCTCCATGCTCAGCCCATCAGAAGAAAAAAGGAAAAAAAAAATTTCTTTTTGAAATAGTATTTTGCCCACTAATGAAGAGAAATAATCTGTTTTAAAAACAAACAGTGATGTGTGATTAGGAAGGAAGAAAAGTCCCCTTCTCAAAGCCCTGGGACCTGAATCTTAAGTATTACACAGTATCCAAATCCTCTCCTAGTGAGATATAAATTGGGGTCAAAGTGGCAAAATCAAAGATACTCTCTGAAAGGGAGACTAAATAAAGACTGACAGCCACCGTATGAATTGAATGGGGTTTTGAATAAATATTTCGATGAAAAGGCTCAATTGTTTTTCTAAAGTAGGACATAATTTTCTGCTTCTCGGCCACATGACAGTGGTAACTAATACCATCAGAAAGGAGAAAGAAAAGGGACTTTAGCTTACATCTCTGAGTGCAGGATAGGGTCGTTTGAAAACAAGCGGAAGATTCACAAAGTTTTCCTTCCCTGTAGAAAAAAAATACTAAAATTTTGTCAGTATGTTGATAACATGGTACTTTGGGTAAGGAAGTGTTGATGTGCAGCCTAGAAGAAGAAAAAAACACATGAATTTAAATTTTATCACCATAGGGTGTAGATTCCAAAAAATAAAACAGGAGACGTAGAGCTCTGTTCGATTAAACTTAGGCTATGGAATTGATCTGGAAGCTCCAGTTAGAATTTGATTAGCCAGCCCACATGCAAAGCTGTTGCTTTGAAACAGACCTTTTTAAAAAATTGTTTATTTATTTACTTATTTATTTTTTTTTACCTTATTAGATAAATGACCAGAATGGCCATTTCTGATAGGTTAACTGACCTGAATCAGAAGTTTTCTTCTCATTTCTGGAAGCCTAGCTCTGACCATATATAACCAGCCAATGTTGTCATGAACTTTTCTTTAGAACATAAAAGTAAAAGAAAGTTCTGGCTATCGGATGCTTGAAAGTTACCTTCAACATGTTAAGCCCCTAAAATGTAATGAAAATCTTGAAATGAAAACGAATGAAAGGAAAGAAAATCTTACCGTTTTCCCCTTTGTACAATCTATAAGCATCAATAAACTATCTCGGAAAGGAATTCATGAGAAATGACAGAGATTGTAAATTCTGCTCTCAAGGAATTTATCATCTTTAAAATCAGATTTTCTTCTTTTTTCGTTTTCTTTTCTTTTCTTTTTTTTTTTAACAAAAGCCTAGGCATTTTTAAATGAGAAAGTTACTCTCTAGGAGGAGAATGGAGATGTGAAACAAGATACAAAATATACAACTGTCTTCAAGTCACACAGGACTTATTAAACAATAAACTCTGTATTCTTTTTAGAACATCTTAATAAGAATCTTCTATAGAATCTTGAGTTACATGTAAGTGCCAATAAATTTATCTTTAAATGACATTTTTATACTTTAAATGTTCTACTGTAGATTCAGTTAACTATCAATTAAATACATTCTTTCGGAAATGGGAGCTTTTGATGAAGGTTAATCAGAAAAATCTTGGCTAAAAACCTTTCCAAAAGATATTAATGTAGAATCTTGCCTTTCAAATTATAGGGTAGTTAGGGCAGTCGTACATCTCTGATTTTCTAGAATAACCCACTTTCAGATATACTGCCACAATTCCCACATAAATCATGGAAATATGCCAGATATTTCAATATTACGACATTTCTGAGGCTGCCCCTTGAACCCAGGAGTGGCACAGAAAGTCTTTGTTTGGATTCTATGGTCAATATAGCTAGCGCGCTCACAGCTTAATTTTTCCGTTATGACTGAAGACTGCCTTGTGCTTCTGGGTCATTCTTCTGAACATGAATTCCTTTTGTGGCAAACTAGATCTGTAAATAGAAAGCATCCCTTGCAAAGTGGATTTAAGTATTAGGACTGTGGTTTTGATTCCAGCACATGGTGTATTGGGAGTGGGGGAGGGGTAGACTTATTAGATGGAATCACTATGAACAAATCTGTATCAGTTCTTGGCCAGCTTCTTCTCAAAAAGTTGAAATGGGTGGTGACGAGAATGGACAGTAAAGTTAACTCAGGTTCCAGATTTATCAGTATCCTGTCTGTAAGTGGCTTGGCCTAAGTACCTCTTGTTTAATAGGAGATGAGATAACCTTCCCCATCTGTAAGATCTAATAACACAACCTCATCAGTCAATATGTTGCCCTGAATTTTCCTCTTTTCTTTTCTGGCTTCCTTACTTCATCGTTAAGAAATACGATTCCCGCCTCATCCCACACCCCTAAGCCCCTTTAAATGAATAAAAAAAGTTGCAAAAGTTCTGTCCCGCCTGGGAAGTAGTAAGGGTGAGTCTGCAGGTATTCTATTATTTATCTTGAGCTTTCAGAGCTTCTTAGATGAGAATTCAGACAGGCAGTGGAAGTGCTGACTTGCTTTTTCTCTGGACTTGCAGGGTGGGGAGCTGAAAGGGGGGCCATTCAGTAAGATAAGACTCTTGGTCCCCTGCATGATAAGGCGAGGATAACAGGAACTGACGTCAGCCAGGCGACCCAGCCTGGCCAAGCATTTCCTCTCGTCAGGGCACATGGATTCCAGGAGTCTCCAGGCCTCCCCCCACTGCTGAGGAACTGAACCAACTAGGGGTGGGGGGCGTGTAGAAAGCGAATTTCAACAGGAGTGATAGTGGGTGACCATGTCCCTCATTCTCAAATGGAGATTTCTCTAAACAGAACAAAGAGTCACTTGGGTGGAAGGGAGTAATTGTACTAAAAGCGGATTCTGAGAATATAATTGCAATTTTACGTTGTCCTAGAATAGCTATTTGTTTCTCAGCTGTCCACAGTTTTCCTCTGATGTGTCTTGAGCTGGTCTATCCAGCAGTCACCAGATCCTATCACCCACGAGCCCCGCCAGCTCTCCCTATAACAAAATGGGAGGGAATTCACATTGTCAGAGTTAATCCCTGGTACTCCTATTTACTTTTCTAAGTACCAAGTTCCCACCCCCATCCGCATCATATGACAGCGCTGCTAAAACCATTTCATTTGCCACCAGTCCTGACAGGGCCCGGCAGTTTTTGCTCTCTTCTTTCCCGTCTTCCTTTTTCTCTTAAACACAGATTATTTTTGCCTTTGCCAGTATCTGCGATTTGAGGTCTGGAGGAAAAATTCAAGTCAAAGAGCCTATGTTATTTTTTCCCCGTTCATAGGTTCTCCTGAGTCGACTCTTCAAGATTGCTCTGTTGTTGTTGTTGTTTGCAAGTTTAAGTACTGAATAAGGGGGTGACTCTCCTGATTTGACTCAGAGTAAAATGTTTGTTTTTGCTATTATTGATCAATTACTGTTCGCCACAGAGTGCGTTTCACCACCTCGGGAAAAACCAACTAGCTGATTCCAAAATACTCTGGTAGCAGTAACGTAGACAAGACGCTTGGATAAGACAAGTACATCCGTGAACTGGGAGAAGAAGATTTGGATCACATTTATCTCAATTTTTCTCTAATTTCCAGAGCAAATGAGGACCTCATCTAATAAAAGCCTCTTTTCAAAAATATTAAAGCTTTTGGGGGCTACAGTACCTATATCTTGTTATCAAAGTCCATAATTATAAAAAGGCTGATGATCTGAGGCTGTTTCAGCTTCAAAAGATTTTTTAGGGTCTGGTCTATTGGAAAGCTTGGGGGTATAATTAACTAAAATGGAAATGGAGGCAAGCGAAATTTAGTTCCTGATGTTTTAATTTAGCTCAGTACTGCCATGTGTTATTGAAGAGAATTCTTAAAGGCAAACATAATTATTTCATTATGGTCCTCAGAATGCTTTCATTGGCTTTAATGACAAGAAGCTGTATAAAAAGGCATACATTTTAATTAGCCCTTCTTATATTTACATCAGATAAATAACAAATAATTGATGAAAAACAAGTCTTTGGAATGGATGATTTCACATAGTGCGCTGGTTACAGTTTAATGATGAAACATTTCTCTGTTCCTTTGCATTTTAATTATCCAGACATTACAGTAGTGGTGCCATGGAGCTAAAATACCGTTGTTGCCATTTTATTACAAAAAAAAAAAAATCACAATTAATGCCTATGAATCAGAAGCCCAAAAAGGTAGCTAGAAGCGCATCTCAGAGGAAGTAAATTGCCCGTCCCATTAATTTTACTACGTTTGTTAGCACTCATTTTGATCACTTTTTATCTTTTATGCTTTATCTTTTTGGATTAAGACTGTCAGGGGTTTCACATGCGTTTTTATGGCCACATCTTCTCCTAAATACCTTTCTTTCTCTCTTGCTGCCTGTTCGGAAGACTTGCCCGAAAGTCCCTAGCCAAATGTGTACTGGAAATTCAGAGAGCCTTTTTCCATGTTGCAGGCTGTCTTACCTTTGATTTTATATGAAAACCCATTTCACATGATTCATCCGTTTTGGTGTACAGAACACTAATTGTTATTATTGATTTTAAATTCCGTGACCATTACAAGTAACCCAGATGACTGGCAGATAAAGGGTAATAATCCATGGAGTTCTGGAACTGTTTCATGTTTGTCTGGAGTACTTTATGTGATCAATATTAACTGCCCCATTGAAACTAACTGCTCTATCAAATAACAGTCAATCAAATGAATGTGCTTAGAGATTATTTATTGAAAGCTTTAATTGTTCACCGGGGCCCTGCTTATCAGAGGGAACAATAGGAATTAGAGATAGGATGAACAGGTTTGGATTTGCAGAGAAAGTTGGAGGATGCTGATGAACGGGGCGTCTCTCTGCTACTTGGGCCAGAGTTTCCAGAAACCTGTGTTGGGCGGCTTCTACTAGAGGACAGAAGTTGCATGTACTCTTCTTACAAAGGTTATCCTATCACCTGTCCCTCGAGAGCTCTCTGGAGAAGAAGGTAAAATGATTTTCTTGCCAAGAGGCTGTGAAAAGCTGTCACTCTCTGGGAGTTTTAACGCTTTTCCTCTGCATGCCCACACGCATCGACTACCCTCCTGTACGTCCCTCCACCTCTATTCCCACTGCCTGCTGATCTCAGAGAATGGGAGTAGCCTGACTTGACACAGGATCGATTTCTACAGCCGTGAAATGGGAATAATAATGTCTGCATTGCAGGGTTTGCAGAAAGATCAGAGATCCTGAAAATGAGCATTCTATTCTTACCCCAAAAACGTACAGAAGCCACTGAGGAGACAGACCACCTTCTGCTCTGATTCCAGCATGCCACCTGTGGCTCATGTGTCTTTGCTAATAGTGAATGTACCGTTTCAGTTGGTATCTCGTGTCCTCAATGAGATGGTTCTGTCTGTGGCTCATAACCTAGGTCCCAGTCCTTCCGGTTTGTCCCAGTTTGGGTAGCACTGGCCCTGAGTCAGTGGCATCCATTTACCAGACCCCCAGATTTAGTACAAATGGTTGATTTTTTACAGGTGAGCATTGTCACAGTACAACTTTACCCAAAGATGTGTCCGTTGTTCGGTCCATTTTATCGCTCACTGATGCATTAGATCTTGCATTTTTTACTCAACAAACAACCTCTTGGGTGTCTGCCATGTTCCAGGCACTCTGGTATGTTCTATTCCATGGGCAACACCAAGATGATTCTTACCCTGTCCCCCGTCTCTCTGGACTCATAAAGTATGGGAGAAATTGTGTACACGAGTCATTGTGACACACCCCATTATAACAGAAGCACAAGTATCTCCTAGGGACTTTGCACATGACTTTGATAATGGAAAGGACTAAAAACCACTGGAACCACAGCTGGTGCATTAGGGGAGGGATCAGGTGGGTGAACCATTTTTGTCACAGGAGCAGGCAGAGGTTTTCCCATGTGTAGGGCTCCTAGGTAATTTCTAAAGGTGGTATACATGGTGGCGTTTTAAACTTCTCGTGAGCAGTGGCCTAAGTGCATACCTTCTAAACTTGCTTTGTGCTTTTGGGGTACGTCTCATTGGATTAGCTTTTTTTTTTTTTTCTGATTTCTTTATGGTTGCTTCTCTGACTTCTTGCTATGTAACAAGCCGCCCCCCAACTTGGTGGCCTCACAATTTATGATCTCATTAGTCTGTGCATGGGCTGGGCTCAGCTGGGCAGGTCTTCTGCTCCGCGGGATGAGGCTGCTCGGGCTGCAGGGCCGGAAGGCTGGCTCCCGGGGCTGGCAGTCGGCGTGGGTCGTTGGCAGGGAGCGTGGCCGGGGCTGCGAACCCGGGGAGCGGGCGTGCGGCCGGCGCTTCTCGCAGCGTGGCAGCAGTTCTCTGGGAGCCAAGCAGGGAGCCGAGGTGCCCGGGCCTCTGGACGGCCGGCTGCAGGGCTGGCAGCCAGTCCCTGGCACTGGAACCTGTTGGGGAAGCGGTCACGGCGCCAGCCCACATCCCCAGAACATGCGCGCCTCGATGCGGATTGACAAAGCGAGCGCAGCCACGCGGCCCTAGCCCACCGTCCCCATCCGCACCTGCGCGCCCACCCGGGAGGAACGATTGTCATCTGACTGCAGAGGCTGACCTGAGGGACTGCGGTGGCCTGTGAGTTTGTTGGGTTTGGGCTGGTTACCCGTTTTACAGAATTCTACTCTCGTGACTGTGGGGACGTTGTCATCAGGTAATCCTCACAGACAATCCTGGGTGGGAGGTGCGAGTCCCCTCTTCCCGGGGGGGGGGGCGGTGAGGGACGGTTGTGTCTCAGCCGAGGTGAGGAGCGTGTCTGAGGTCACACGGAGTGAGTCGCAGAGCTGGCGCGGAAACCCCGGGAAGGTCTTGTCTCCCTCCTCCGTGCGGGGCTCCGCACTTCTAGTTTAAGTCTGTCCTCTCCATCAGCTGCGGGAGAAATTCTGGAAAATGCCTTACGCCCTAATAAGGCCGAGAAAGGACCGTGGCGTGTGTTGGTTTGGGGGAAACACGGAAAAGAGAGAAGTGAGGAGCTGTAACTCCCGTAAGTCCCTCTGACTACATTATTTCTCGAATAGAAGCCACGGCCCTTTAAATGGTGGAAGAACCCGTGAGGCCGTTTTGTCCTCTTCTGGCCTTGTTTTCCATGCCATCCGAGGCTGGAGTCTGCAGGGGCCTCATCCCTGCAGGCGCGCAGGAGTCGGGGTCAGGTGAGTCTTGTATTTACGCAGGAATCGCAGGAAGGTCAGAGACGAGGAATAAGGTTTCTCGTGTTACTCGGCGCACTGGTAACCCTCCCGTAGAGATGGCCACTAGCGAGTCCTCCGTGGCACTCCAAGGGAAGCATCACTATTGCGCCTTCCCATCCTTTAAAGAAAGGGGTGGGGGAGAAAGCGTCCTAAGGGACAATGATGTTACATTGCTGTTTTGCGATTTGCCACCTGTTTTTAAGTATCTCTTTTCTTTAGAGAGTCCCAAACCTATTACTGCCTAATGAAATTTGCATAAATAATTATGATTATTGGACTTGCCCATAATGCTCTTATTTCAGTGATTTCAAACAGATTTGAAATGCAGTGTCGTGCTCTGTGTTTTGGACTTCTATATGCCATGTTCTACCTGGGGTTTTGTTTGTTTGCTTGTTGAAAATCGTTGCTGAATTTTCTATGGTGGGGAAATAGAGACAGATGGATGCAGTGAGGTGACTTGCTAGAGGTCATTTGGTAGGTTCTGAATGCAAGTCGATCCAAATCTGTAAGATGCTGCCATGTGTTATGGGGGTACAGTGTGGTCCTGTGCCCCTGGGCCACTGTGTGATACAGTAGGTGGGCATTCTTCATGCACTGCCTCTGGTGTGGGAGCTAGAGCTCCAGGTTCCCTCAGTTGTTTCCATCTGTAAAATGGGTTCATGATGTTTACCTTGCAAGCTTTCCATAGACTTCAGTAAGAGTGTATTTAAAGACCCTGATATGTATAGTACTCAGCAAATGGACTTCCCCCCCATATTTTATTCTGAAAATATTTTTGAAATATTTTCAGAAAAGCTGAAAAATTTTACAGTTAATACCTGGATACTCACTATCATATGTACCATTAAAGCTACCAGGTTTGTTTTCTGCGTTTCTATCCATTTCTCCTATTGGTGTGTATGTTTCTGTTTTGTATTACTGACTGGGTTCCCTTTTTAACCTGGGAAGTTTTTGAGGTCAAATACTGTGTCCTTCTGTTTTCCAGTCCTAGTATAGTACTTAGTACCTGCGGAGTACCGAATCAGCTATGGTTAAGTCAGAGGGTATGTTCCAGCACAGCACTGCTGGCTAGTTATCAGCGCTGTCCAGTAGAACTTCCTGCAGTGATGGAAATGATCTATAATGCCGCGTTGTCCGTTATGTAGCTGCTCGGCCTCTGTGGCACTGGAAATGCGGCTAACATGTCGGAGGGACTGAATTTTTTATGTCATTTTAATATATTAAGGTTTCAGTAGCTGCGTGTGGCTGGTGGCTACCGTATCGAACGACACAGCTCTCCATACTCCAGCTATTAATATTTTTTCAATATTTGTTCCTTCTCTTGGTTTCCCTTTAGCCATTCTTCATTCCTATTGCTGTTAAGGAGCTCTAATTACCTCTTCATGTAGATGGTGAATAGACTGCGGGAGGATGTAAACAGAGTAAGTAGGGTGGTGATTTCAGTCATTGTTTAACTTGTTTTCCTTCTGGGTGGAACTAGCTTTCCCGGGTCCTGGCAAATACGTAGCAGCACTTACTTGACTAACATTTTACAGAACTAAACCAAGATTTTCCCAGAATCCCAGTGGGCTGGACTTCAATTCTATTTCTTGTAGCAATCATATCCCTGTGGCATCAAATTCTATTCCTGTACTCCCTGCACTCTTCGCTTTCAAATGGACACACAGTATCTTCCAATGTTTTCAAGCTACATTCAACTCAGTTGAAGTATCTTCAACTTCAGGAAGGCAGAGAGGAACAGGCCACACTCTAGGAAAGGCTCACTGTGTATTCTAGAAAATGCCATGCTGTCTCTCCCACAGGTACCGTCTCCTGCTCATGTATGTGTGCTCTGCTTTGTAACCTAGTGCCCAGCACACAGTAGGTGCTCAGGAAATAGGCTGAGAATAGTTCAGTAATAATGAACTTAAAATTCAGAATGTCTTAGGTGGTCTCTGCTTTGATATATTTGTATGTTTTGGAGTCACTCAGAACACCTGAAGGAAATGTGGAACCAGCTGTCAAATTTTGGTAAGTTCAAGTTGGCTGTTACGGCAGGCCTTTATCAATGCGTTAGCCGGAACGCTGGCCTGAATGGGTATGGAATATTTTCTTGGACTTCTGGCACTTGTTTTGATATCCTAGGAATGGATTTTCTGATGATCCTTCCTTTTGCCCAGGATGTGGTCATTCCTCCCCCTTTTTTTATTGCCCATCCCAAGAAATGATGTAAAGAAGGTAAATAAGACCAAATCAACAATCAAGAGAAAGTTTTGAACAAGGTTTGTTCCCCCCGCCTGGGCCCCGAATGCTTTCAGGTTGTGATTGATTTTCATTAGAATGCAAAACCACCGTCATCATAATTAATATTTATTAAGTGCGTATTAGCTGCCAAGTGCACAAAATGAATTACGTCATCTGGGGAAGGCCCTGTTACTGCTCTGTTGTACAGATGAGAGTTCCCAGGCACGGGCAGGTTCTGGTACCCAATTCAGGTCTCCCAAGTAGGAGCAAGCAGTTGGGAGTTCCCGTCCCAGCTTTGCATAATGTGGGTTGCCTTCCCTCTGCCAACTATGCAAAGTAAACTCCTATTTGCTTTGTCGGGAGGGGGATATAAGAAAGTTGGAAGCCTCAGAACCCACAGAATAATAAAAGGGTTTCCAAGTGAAAGCTGGAAACAATACATTTTTAACAAAATGGGCAGTTACTCTAATTGCTGTGCCCCTACTGTTCAATTCCTTTTTATGTCCTAATTCATTAAATTATGTGCACACACAGGCTTATTATTTACAGATGTATGCACTTTTAACTGGCTCACATGAAACAGATGTTTCACGAAAGGTAACGGAGAGCAAGTGATCTAAACCCTCCTTTAGTGGGTATCAAGTGAGTATTATAGCCCATTACCTCCAGGTCTTTTGCTATTATTTTGAACTGCAATGTCCAGTGTGGGGAGAAGAATTCAATCTGTCCCCTGGAGGAACAAATAAAAATACAACGACCCTATAAGCAGACATCTGCATCTCAAAATAAAAGAGGGTGTGTGCAGGTGATAGGCAGGTGGTATTCACATGTGGGCTCAGGTGGATATGAATGAGTTTTACAAGCAATTTGAGGGAAAAAGAAAAAGGACCCATTGCATTATAGTCAACTTACAAAAAGAAAGTGTAAGAGCCTTATTCTATGATATTTTAATCATTACTGTTTTGGAATTTATAGCTGAGCAATTATCAAACTCCTTTTCATGCAAAATTTCTTAATAATTTTGTAGATGGAATTACTCCAATTGCTCTTGGACCTGACAGGAATGCGTGCAAAGTATACAGTACATGAGATGTCAAATTATTGTCTATCACATTCTAAAAGAGTTGAAGTGAGCCTTTTCTACAGGTCCTTTATGGCTCCACCAAAATACTCTTTAAATAATAATTATGGAATTATTTCACTTATTGCTATATAACAGACCGACTCAATACCTAGAGGCTTAAAACAATTTATTATTAACTTTCGAGGTTCCATCTCACTTGGGCTCTTTTACGTGGCTGCAGTTGGAAGTGACCGGGGCTGGACTCACCTTTGGGTTTGACCCAGCTGGATGTTCAAGAAGGCTTGTCACGTGTCCAGTTCCCCAGCTGAGATTGCTGGAACAGCGGGAGGCTGCCACAGCACCTGTCTCTCTACTTGGCCTTCTCTTAGGACACGGGCTTCCTTATGGCATGGTGGTCACAGAGCTCAGTACATGGCTTCCCCTAGAATAAGCATTCCCGGAAACTCAGATGGAAGCTGTGAGGTTTCTTAGGATCGAGCCTCATGTGTCACGTAGCGTTACTCTTGCCACATTCTTTTGATCAGTCGGAAATCACAGTAGCAGCTCAGATTCAAGAGGAAGGGCCTCACACATTGGCATAGATTCCTGGAGGTGTGGTTCATTGACCAGACCGTCTGTGGAGACCACTTACCATACAAATAGCCGTAAAAATAAATGTATACCTCTTTGTCAGTGCAAGGTAACACGGCCTCATTAAACATAAGCATGATCGCAATGAATTGGGTGG
Source organism: Ursus maritimus (assembly GCF_017311325.1). Lineage (NCBI taxonomy): Eukaryota > Metazoa > Chordata > Mammalia > Carnivora > Ursidae > Ursus > Ursus maritimus. The sequence goes on from NW_024424453.1 coordinate 40,695,662, forward strand.
CATATGTCAGTGGACAATTCTTTCAGTACTTCCTCAGAATATTGGGGAGCAATAATAGTCACCCCTCAGAGTCCACGGTGAGATTTATTGTTTATGATTTGTCCACTCTGTAAACAACAACAACAAAAAAAAAGCAAAAAGATGGCTGAAAAATATGTCATTTTGCACGTTGAAAGCTGGAAACCATCACAACTGAAATATAAAATGGGACATGAAATATTAAGTGGCATATTAGGTTTATTGCATATATGACCATGAGAGTGCATTTTATTTTGTCTTATGGAGCTCTAAAAAAATCCATGTAATGGATTAAAGGTATTAAAACTCCCATATTCTGCCTGGCTCTAGGCCAGGGAACAAGGCACGATAAATAATCCCAATAGACAGAATATGTAGGAAGGAATTTTAAAATGTATTTATGATAGACATATTGACCTCCCTAACTAATAAAAATGTGTACATGAGGTTAGTTTTGAAGGAAATGTGCAGACCTTACACATTTATAGTGCATATAAATACTATATGCACTGTAGTGTTAGCATCCTTAAAATATTTCCCACGTCTCTGTGACATATGGCTGTCATAGTCTATCTTTACCTTGGAAGCAGAGAAAAGCATGGATTTTATAGGAACATGTCCAGTTATTATAAGAAGGGATAGTTTTAATTTCCTTTATCTTAAAGCAGGGGCCAGGAAACTAAGCCAAATCTGGCCTGTAGTATGTTTTTATAAATAATGTTTTATTGGAACGTGCCACGCCTGTTCATTTATGTCTTGTCTAGGGCCGCTTTCTTCCTCCAGTGGTGGAGTTGAATCACTGTGACAGAGACCATATGGCCCACAAGACTGAAAATATTTACTACCTGGCCCTTAACAGAAAAAGTTTGCTGACCTTGTCCTAAGACATTAACAAATTAATAAGATGCCTTAGAATAGAAATGAGTGCTTTCGTTTCTCGTTGCTAATAACCCTGTATGTGGATTCAGGAAGCCCGTTCTAGATGAGGCCATTTCCTGTGTGACCTTCACCAAGTCTTGTAGCTTCTCTGTGCTTCAGTTTCCTCCTGTGAATAATAGAGATTAAAAAACGGATAATGATGGGATTCCTGGGTGGCTCAGTCGGTTAAACGTTTGCCTGCTACTCAGGTCATGATCCCAGGGTCCTGGGTTCGAGTACCGCATCGGGCTCCTTGCTCGGCGGGGAGCCTGCTTCTCCCTCTGCCTGCTGTTCCCCCTGCTTGTGCTCTCTCTCTCTCTGACAAATAAATCAAATCTTAAAAAATAAAAATAAAAATAAATGATAACAATCCCCGTGCTTCTTCACACTCTTGTTGTAAGCGAGCAAACGGGGCGATGTGAGAGCACACACATCTCGAGTCTTCCACCACCAGTAATACGTGCTGTTGGTAGATCCCGCTGAACTGACCACAACAATCATCATTTATTTGATATCGCATATGAGAATTTCTATGTAGATTTTATTCTTTCACTCACTTAGTTTTTCAGCTAACACGAATTAAGCCCCTCCTGTGTACCGGGCACTCTTTAAAGCACTGAGTTAGGAGGTGTTCAAAGAAGCTGTTTCTGAGAGTGCTGTGCACACGGAATGGGGACGGGCCAGGAAAGCCCATGAAGAGAGGACTGTAGTAGCACTTTGGCTTAATGCCTGGGTGGCTGGGAAGGAAGGGACTGTTGAGAGAGATCATAAGGAGGCAAAGCTGACACACACTGCCTTACTTGTGTGAGCTTGTAAAGAACCTCTTCTGTAAGGACAGACAGCTCTTTGGGGAAGGAAAATGGAAGTGAGGGCCAGCAAATCAAGACATGAGTCTGAAGTGTAGGAGAAGGATGGGAAGGGTGGGGTGCCTGGCCAGCTCAGGCAGTGGAGCATGCGACTCTTGATCTCGGGGTTGTGAGTTCGAGCCCCACGTTGGGTGTAGAGCTTACTTAAAAATAAAATCTTAAAAAAAAAAAAAGACGGAAAGAAAGATGGGAAGGTGAATAACACTGAGGTTCAGCAGCACAGATGTGATCCTTGATACCTTAATGATGGTAACTCTGCTTGTGTGACACTGCTGTGTGACAGGCATTGTGCTCCTGCTTGTCATTGTGTCACTTGACAGGGATTTACCGTTTAATGCTCACAATGACCCAGTGAGGGGTTCACTCTCATTTTATACAAGGAGAAGCTCAGAGAAGTTAAGAACTCGCTCACGGTCACACAGTAAGTAGCAGCATTAGGATTTGAACCCAGACTGGCGGGCTTCAGAACTCACACTTCCAAGCACGTGTCTCGACTTATCTGTAAAGATGGGAAGTTCCCTCAAGGAAGGAATATCCAAAAAAGACCCAAGCTTGGGGACTGCTCCCAGTGAGAAGATTGGTGACTGTTTCTCTGAGTTATTTTTTCAAGTTTTTTTTAGCAATGTCTTTTTTAAGAACCACAATTAAAACACTTTGAAACTGTCATTTTTCTCAAGAAATATTGAAAAATCACTGTTACGAAAGGAAGACACAACAGTGATAGCATTTCCATAAACTTCATTCCATATGGAAACTTCAGAATCTTTTCATGTCCCCAAGTGTATGGTGTTGACCTGATGTCTTATGCTCTCGTCTCCAACACTAACAAAATCTCTGTCTTAGTCAACTAGAAGGTGCAGGAAGGATGTTCACTACCGTCCTGCTTCTAGTCACGCTCCCACCCACCCTGGTCCTCCTGGGAAGAGAAGAATGCAGCCCCTCATTTGGAACTTTTCCATATCTATAGACAATGACCTGGGAGACATGGCACAGCTTCCGAATTCTGGGTGTTGCTTTTATTCTTGCCAATTAAGCTTTGGTTAAAGGAGTATATCTGGCGTACTGGCAAGAGAGGGAAAACCAGCGTAAGGGTGGGGCTTCCAGAGCTGCCCCCCTGTCCCCCGCCCTTAGCCCCCAAAGCTGGCAGTTGTGTAGGCCACATTTGGCCCGAGTTACTGCCCCTAACAGTGTGTAGTCACACGCCCTTGGAGCACGGCCAAAGGCCTCTGGAACCTCGGTTTTAGCTGCTGCCTTTCTGCCTGCTGGGGGTTGGTTTCTCGGCAGGGCAGGGAAGATGTGGGAGGGGTTTGTGGGTGTGTGTGGGTGTGTATGTGCCTTCTAATTCCTGTGTTTGCTTCTGGGGGACTTTCCTACTTTATTGCTCTGACTGGAAAGAAAAGAGGGCATTATTTCTGTACGTTTAGTTTCTTTCTTTTTTACTTTTCCAGTTTTACTCTTGGTCCCTATGCTGGGATAACTGTGTGTGTGTGTGTGTGTGTGTGTGTGTGTGTGTGTGTGTCTTAGACGTAGTCTATATATTCTCAAACTTGCTGGCAGGGACTATGCTATCCTCTTGCCCAAGAAGTTCCGCGTGGTCCTAAGGATGTCATTGTCTTCTGCCAACCCCTGGGGCACTCTCCTTCTCATGAACCCCAGACCATTTGCATTCTCATCCCTGCCCATCTCATCTGTGTGGCCTTGAACAGTGACATAACCACTGTGCCCCCAGTCTCTTGCCTGTAAGGACAAAATACGAAGACTGCCTATCTCCTAGGGTCATTATGGGGATCAAATGGATTAAGATATGGAACATGCTTAGAATAGAATGGGGGCGGTGGCTAGCTCACAGTCCGTGCTCCACAAAGGTTAGCTGTTAATACTGTTGTACTGTTATTATTTGACTAGACTCCAGAGATGTTTCTGTCATCTTCTCAGGTAACAATATTAGTCATATTAAGATAGGACTTACCCACCTTTCCTCAAATAATGAATTGGTAGCTATTATTTTTATGTATTTTTATGGAGTTCATGAAATGTCAGCCCTGCCACGTAGTAGCATGCTTGCCATCTCCACTTTTCAGGTTGGGTAAGCGGAGGCTCTGGAAGCGAACGTGACTGCTGGTATGTGGCAGAGTTAGGAACCTAGGTTATGCCTTCGGTCTGCTAGAATGCCAGGCCCACCTCTCTGGCGCTGCAGGACATCATCTCATTTGCTGTCCCACTGCTTTGTCCTAGTCTCCCCACAAGTAGCATCCTTACCCTAGATCAGGGTTTTCAACCTCAGCACCATATGTAATTTGGGGGGAACAGGGGGAGCAGGGCGGTCCTGTGCATTGTGGGATGTTTAGAAGCATCCCTGCCCTCTGCCCACTAAAAGCCCGTAGCAACCCCCAATTATGACAGCCACAATGTCTCCAGAAAATGCAAAATGTCCCTTGGGGGGCAAAATCAATGTTGGCTAAGGACTGCTACCCTCGATTAAGGAAGATAGAAGGGAAATGTTGGGGGGAGGGTGGTGGAGGTAAGGGTTGGCTATCACTTCTTAAGCACTTACCGTGTGCCAGGGAAGTTGCAAATATTGTCTCCATTTCACCAACAGGAATTTTTGAGGATTATCTGCATTCTCCTGAAAGAGACACTAGGGCTCAGAGAAGTAAAGAAAACTATATGGCCGTTAAATTAGTAAGTGGCACAAGAGGAATCCAAATCCAGGTTCCTCTGGCAGGAAAGCCCACGCCCTTCCCATCACTTCCTACATATGGTTTTCTGCAGACTTACGGTGTTTTAGTTCTTTTTAGGAACCAGGAAAACCCACACAGTGCAGATTAAATGGGTTTCCAAGTTATTTTGACGCCACTCATGAGTGTATACCTAAAAAAACAAAACAAAACCAAAAAACTTCTCTGCAGCCAACTTATAACCAAGTAAGCAGAGCATCATTTTGTTGAGAAGGGTAGTTTTGGCTCAATTTTGGTGTCACCACACTTGAACTTTCTCAGCTCTTGGAATATAGCAAGGATCCCCATGTGACAAAGCCTAAAATTTCATCGTCCTCTTCCTTAGATACAATATTCCAACAAGTATCCCCTCATAACTTTTCTGTTAGGGTGGTATCTCCGTGGTTTTTAATATGTATTAGCAGCACATAAGCAAAGGACTTTGTATCTGAGATGATATATATTTTAGTGCTCCAGTTTTAATCAACTTTATGTGCAGGAAATTTGAACAGATAATAGAATGTCATTTATTAGTGCAATAATTGCTTTTTTAGAAATTATGGGAATCCTGATTAGAAGTGGAATATTGAACTGAATCATTTGGTGTTGAGATAAACTCTTCAGGGGGACCTTACTATTGCGATGCAATTAGCTTCATCTATACGTGCCTCCCGAGACCGGGTCTAGCATTTGCTCAGTTAATGTAGCTCCGTTTCTGATGCCTCTCAGTTCAGATCATTAATAAGTACTTAGATGTGTCGGCCTGTTAAGTGATTTTAAGGGAGAATTTATTTGAACCCTGTCATAAGCTATCCTAGTATGTCCTAGAAAAATAGTGATATAAAGCATCATCTGTTAAAAACGTCACCCAAAACAACCTATGAGATAATTTTCAACTATGTTCCTTGAAGCAAGAAAGCATATTATCAAAATGAAATGTAGGTGTTGAACGTGTCATGGTCCCTTATGAAAATATGACAGCACTTCCCATGGTAAAAGTCAGTCCCAGGAATAATTTCTACTGCTGGCCGGGAGCCCAGGCAGGTGTAGCTGTAATACAGAGTGATTAGTGGATGCTGAGCCACTCTCCCTCTCTCTTTAAAGCCCGAACTATCTTGTCAAATTTAGCCATGTCTGGAATCAGATCAGTGTTTGGAAAATTATAACCATGAATTAAAAGAAAGGGACGTACACACTCCTGCTTTTCTCAAATTGGAGTAAACAAGCCTGACCAGACCCAGTGACGTTTCTAGCAAAATAAAGAAGGGAGTTGGAAAAAGAGAAGGCAAAAAGCTGTGGGCTTTCGTAAAATAACAGCAACGTCTAGGAAGCCATTTCAGTCTCTTTTGTAAAGGCTGAGAGTGGTGTTCTGTTTTGAAATTCCTGATTCTAAGGTGCAGAGTTCCTGGTCCTTCCCCTCTCCCTGGTTTCGGGGAGGAGTTAAATGAGTTGATATATATTAAGCAACCAGCACAGCCCCTGGCACCTAGTAAGTGCTCAGTAAATAGCAGATACTCTTCGTTCAGGCTCTTCCTGTGCAGCTTTGAACCTGCTGCCAACCACAGTCCACTGCCAGGATTCCGTGGGAGAGAACGAAGGCTTCTGGTTTATTGTGAGCATAAACACACACAGCCTGAAGTTCTCAGTGTATTAAGTACTTAACAAGGTGGAGTATTCAGTAAGGACCTGTGCAAAGGGGAAGCTGACAGAGTTCCCATGCCAAATTGACTCAGCAGAATGTTTGGGATTTTCAGGAGGTGAGGGCAGTAACAAGACATTTTTATGTCATGGTGTCTCAGTGTTGCTAACATGCATAGGAATGGGGGGGGGAGTGTTTTAAGATGCCTATTTTGATTGGGCAGGCCTATCTCGGGTGGAGCTGAGAGTCTGACTTTTAACCAGTTCCCTGGTGATGCTGATGCTGCTGGTCCGGGAACCAAACTTGGAAAAGCAAGGCCTTCTTTAAGGACTGCAAAATCAAAGTCTTACCCCTGCCCCTGCTTTTGTCCCCTGCCTGTGTTCAGCACCTGTTGCATGTGTGGTCAGAATAGCAGGGATTCTCATAACCCAGCTCCAGCCCTCGGCCAGGATCCCGGGTGACCCGGGCAAACACACACTCCTTCAGGGTCACGGGCAGGTTACTGAGTCAAGACTGCCAGAGCCCCGAGTTGATGTTTTCCTTCTCCCCCCTCCCCCCTCCCTTTGCCGGCCCCAAACCCCGGACTAATCTTGGAGCTGCTTAATAATAACAAAGCCAGCAGTAGAGTGAGGCGAGACCATTTCAAAGCAAAGGTTTTCTTGTTTGGCAATTACCTAACTTCACAATGCGATTTACAGATTTGCAAATTCCATGTGTGTGGAAACAAACCGCTTCTCCTGAAAGATGATTAAAAGCTGACCCCCCCCCCCCCCCCCCCCCGCCATGAGGAGGTGACAGGAAAATTAAATGAGCGACAGTGTGGAGGGTTTTTTTTTTTCTCCCCCATTCTAACGTTTCGAGGCATGTAAATTATATTTTAATAAAAGGTCTGCACCCGCTCTCGCACGCGCATGCGCATACGCAGGCAGCGGAGAATCTGGTTCTAATTACTTGTACTTTAGTTGAACTTTGGCGTTTCCTTTGACTTTCTCCCTAATGTATGTGAGCTGTGGGCCTTGCAATCCTGCAGTGAGTCCACAGAAAAAGGGGGAAAAAATCCAGACCGGCTCTCTTCGGTGCCAACAAAAATGAAGCCCCACTGAATGTTTTGACCAAATGCAACACTTTGCTATTCTCCCTTAATTAGCTGAAATTACTCCCTCCCACCGGGTCCCGGAGCTCTGGGCTCAAAATTCCCCTGGGGCCATGCAGGAAATGCCTTTTGCTTTACAACTCCTTTTTCTTTTAAGGCTCAGCTGCCCAGAGAGTGCATTAAAATACTGTCTTAATCATCGAAGGTTCTAGTAAAAAGGCAGGGCTTTCATAACGTTTGATGCCTGCCACTAATCAGGCCCAACATAAAATCCCGAAATCTGTCAACATGGTTTAGGCAGCACTAAATTAGTTCTCACAAAGAAAAAAAAATAGTATACTGTGCTCTCTTAAAAATGTTATCTGCTACTTAATCTAACCTTTAGAAAAATGCCAAGCATGTTAGGAATCGTGAAGGGAGCTATTGTTGGAGACTTTCCGTGTGTTTAAATGACACTCAGGTGTGTTGTAACAACAAGGACATTTATACTGTGTTTTCTCAGGTGAGTTAAGTTTGAGAGTGCCAAGTCCTCTTAAACAGGCAAGAGCGTTAATTCTTTTTTTTTTTTTTTCTTTTATTTGGGGGATGAATTAACGCCCCGGGGTTGTGGCAGCGTTCAAGAAAGCTGTGTCAGTTGGGAGCGCTGGTATTCTGCTCTCACACCAGCTCGGTCGGTGGAGATTCCCTTTAGTTTGTTTTTGTTTTGTCTGCAGACCTCTGAATCTGCACCCTTCAGAGTAGGGCTTCTCAAAGTGCCACCTGCAGACGGCTGCCAGTTCCTCAACTGCCTGTTTCCAGTGCGGGATGAGAGCAGACACTGACAGCGAGGGTTTAGAAACTTCTACAGCAATTGGACAGAGTCATTTTATGTCGAATACAGCTTTCTTTTTCCTTTCAGTTGTCGCTTGCGTTTTAGACGTCTTGTTCTTCATTCCTGTTTTACTAAAAATTAATTTTGTGTGTATTTTTCCCCCCCTAGGGATTTGTTTTTACTGAATTTTATCACCCCATGAAGGACCGGGGCAGGGGAGTTAAAATCTGTCCTTTACCATAGAAAGTCTGAAAATCACTAATTTAAAGCAAACGCCAACCCCCCCGGCCCCCCCACCAGGAATTCTGTTGCTGGTGGCTGATCTGGACCACACTTTGAGGAACTTTAATTGAAAGGCACACAAGACCTGTAAGGAATTTTTCTAGAAGGAAGGTGATTCTAGCTTTGTTTCCCTGGTGACAGCCACCTCCATGCTACGGGGATGGAAAGGTTTCACATACGGGCTAGAAGCTTCTGTCAGCACAGGTTTGGTTCGGCTCACTTTCTCCTTTCGCCTGTGTGCAGCCCAGAGAAGCCCCCTCAGCACCCCTGGTGCTGCCTCTGCCCTGGGCAGGGACCACGGAGCCAAGCATCCATCTCACCCCGAGTAGCAGAAGTTCCTCTGTCTTGGCCATTCCCTGACAAAGCAAGACAGCCCATCTGGTTAGCAGTTTGGATGCCACATCGGAGGCTGCTTCTTACTGGGGATGCAGTCACCAGACAGAACTGAATAAGTCAATAAGTAAGCAAGGAAATAAATAAAAGCAGGAGGCAAAAAGCAGATCCAAATTATTCCTCAAAGACTGCTTCCCCAAACTGAAATCACATCAGGATGGCTGGAGTACAGTTGTTTTATTGAATGACACAAGCCTCTTTTCCCCCTGGGAAGTCTAAAAACTGCTTTTTTGGCCTGCCTGAGATCGCTGAATGAGCTAATACAGGACACATTGTCTGCTGAGCCTGCAGAGTTTTCGAGCAAAAATTTTATCATTCCATAGACTGATTGTGCTTGCCTGGAATAAGGAACAAAATGTTTGAGACCTCTCAAGGGCATTTGATGAATCTAACTCTAATTTAAAGGGACTAATAGATTATTGATTTAAGCAGGATGACAGTGAACAGATCAATGGCCAAGCACTGTGTAGCTCTCTTAAATACCAACAATGGCTAGTGGGAGGGGAGCCATAGCCTGCCCTTCCCCCTTGCTTCCCACTGTCTTTACTGGTGTTGGTGGTAGGGGGAGGACAGAAGGGGAAGAGGAGTACTAATAAACTTTTCCAAAGTATATTTTTACTGAAAAGTCCAGAGGTTGCGTTAAAGTACAAATCTGCTTTTATATTGATGCCATATCCTGGTTGTAATTCTAGAACCTGCCTTGACGTGTTTGCTTAAGGCTAGCTTTGGCATTCAACCATACCACGGAGATTTGCTTTTCTGTTTTGCTTCGCATTGTTCTCTGTGGTGCAGACCACACAAAGGAAATACAGGACCATACATTATCAGTTTGGAAGGGATATTTGAGTATATATTAGCACCAATATTGAATTGTTCACCACCAGTGGGACAGTTTTTCTGAAGGTTATTATTTCTTGTCATATGTAAGTCTCTATTTATGTTTGTATGGGATTCATTTATGGCATTTATAGGATTCATATTACAAACCTCAATAGAAAGAATTCATTCATCCTCAAAACACAGCCTGATCACCTCCTCTGGGAAGTCTCCTTTGATTTCTCTGGGCTCAAAAAGGCTTTTAGCTCTGTCTGTCATTGTAGTATATCGGTGGTCCCCAAACTGCTACAATCTGGACTCACCTGGGATTTTTTTTTCTTTTCTTTCTTTCTTTTTTTTTTTTTTTTTTAACACCCATGGCTCCCACTCCCAGACATTCTGGCGTAATAGTTTTGGAATACAACCTGGGCATTAGAATGTTTAAAAGCTCCCTACGTAGGTCTAATGTACAAGCAGGTTAGAGAACCACTGCATTCTGTCCTCATTGTTGGTTTGCTTTCCATCAGGCAAAGCCATCAAAGCTGAGGCATTATACCGCACACCATCTAAGGCGTATAACATAATGCCTGGCATGCTGTAGTCTCCGCTGCACAAACACGGGAAGGTTCATAGCCTTACTGGGGAAATCACCACAGCTTTAATAAAAGTCTAGAGCCATTCCTATTGATTGCTTGCAACAGAACACTTCCATTCATGGCAACTGTTCAGGGAAAGCGTTCTGGGTTCATCCATTTGTTATAAATGACTCTTACCCATAGGAAAAGGCTTTTACCAAACTTTGTAAAATGTTTTGGGGTTTGTGAGGGCTCCCACACTTTTCAAAAGTGTGCTTTGCCCTGAATTTCTTGGGTATTAAATCGCCCAAGTTACGTTTCCTCTCTTTGGGAGGGTGAAATGCTGGATTCCCTTTAGGACATGTATTTGAAGTGACATATTTATGGAAATTACCACCCACTTTTGAAATTCAGGGCATAACTCTGACAGCTGAATCCAGCCCTAACAGAATTCTATTTACAACTTTCCTAGACAAGCCAGATTAGCTGTTCTACACGAGTGAGTAGAACATGAAAACACACACACCCCACATTGCTTCTGTGGAGAACACAATGCAGGATTGATCGTGGTGGTGACGACACAACTCTGTCAGAACACTTGGGTGGAAGTAGAGCCATACAAATAAAACCAATCCAGGAGTTTGGAGAGGCATTTAGGGGAGGACTCCCTTATGTTGATGTATCGGGAGTGACCTAGCCTTTCTAGAAGTCAGTTTATCAACCTGAATTAGAAACTAACAAAAGATTTTTAAATAACCATACCTTTTGAGCTAGTAATTCCACTTCTGAGAATTTATCTTAAATAGGCCTGTGTTGAGATTAGCGACAAAGAGATTCATCATAACAGAATGTTTTGCAAGAAAAATATTTATGGACAAGGAAATAAACTCATGACATAGTAAGTTAAACAGAGTCCCAAACAAAATCTAGAGTATAAGTCCATTTTACTAAACAAACCAAAAATCATTTATGTGCATAGAAAAGTGGTCTGGAAGGATGTATGCTAAGGTGATAACCTTGCATTTTCTCTAAGTAGAAGGGTTGGGGGTGATTCTCTGCATGTTTGTTTTTCTTAGATTTTAACAAAGAACGATCGATTATTCTGTACTTTTAACAAGTACTGTTTTCTTGTTGATGTCATTATTACTCATCTGCTTTCAGTGAAGCTGATTAGCTTAGTGTGGGGACTGCTTTTGCATTTACAGTTTGCTAGCTGATCTGATGAGTTTTAGTGACATCTCCGATGCCAGCCTTTATGTAGAATACTTATCACAGTGGTGCCAAGCTGCCCAGAGTAAGGGCGGTCTTCATCCCAGACGTCTTGCTTTTAACCAGTAAAGACCGTAATAGATTTATCTACTAGACCTGCGTTACTCTAATGAATTCATTCCAAGATACTTCTGAATTATGAAAATACTATAATTATAGTTGATTCTACTCCAAAAGGATAATTAATTTTTTAAGGAAGCAAATGAGTATATGAAAGCTATTTGATTTATAATTGTGTTACCTTAACACCTTAGGGGGCACTTAGTACTTGGAATGAAGAAGCAAATGGAACAGGGAAAAGTTCGTGTGTTAATTCACAAATATTTATTGATAACCTACCTACTATGTGCCAGGACCTCTTCTTGGCCTGGAACATGGTTGTAAATGATGCAGATAATTTTCTTGGCCTCATGAAACTCATAGTAAGAAAGGTAACAGAGAGAGAAGATAAAATTGTACATAAACAAAGTTTCTAAACTTTGATGCTAGTTAAGCTTTTACAGAAAATAAAATAATGGGGTATAGTGATCAGGAGAGGGAAGGGGCATTTTACTTAGAAAAGCCATCTCTGAGGAGGTGACATTTACCTTAAGATCTAAGAGATGAAAAGGAACCAGACACGTGAAGGTCTGAGAATTTCCAGGTAGGGGAAATGGTTAGTTAGTATAGTAGCCTTACGTTGGTACGAGAGCTTGGCCTATTCAGGAGATGGAGTAGAAGCCTAGTGTTTAGAAGTCGATAAATGAGAATGATGAACTTGGTGTTGCTGGTGTTCCTCAGGGGCCATATCATAAAGAGCCTTGTTGAACGCAGTAATGAGATTGACTTTGCTCTGATTGGCGGCTGTTGGCGGGCCCTAGACAAGTAAGGGAGAGGGATCGCTTTTACCTTTTGAACGTTATCGGACTATGTATTTGAAGAAGGGACCCTAGGTAGGAGCAGAGGCACAGGGAGACCATTGAAGAGGCTATGGCAGTAGGTCAGGTGAGAGATGATAGTGGCCTGCTGGCCTGGCATCGTAGCAGGATTACGAGATGAGGATGGATTCACGGTGTGTGTAAGGAGTAGCATTGCCTCGGCTTTCTGAAGGTTTGGCTATAGGACAATAAAGTCAGTAGAATATCTAGTCTGGAAGACAGTAGTGGGACAACTGGAAATCCTATACTCTGGAGAACATACCGTATATTGTAAAGAACTTTGGAGGTTGGAAGATTCTGGAACATTATTTGACAACTTTGGGTCACCCACTCCCTTCCCCATTTCCATCATACTTTATGTGCATTTTTGCCTGGGATAGGAAAAGGGCCAGGTCTTGCTTTGACTTGGAACATAAATCTGGAGAGAAGGGATGGGAGAAGAAATTCTGTGAATTCCTATGTCCCATGGAATTTGGATGGTTAAAAAGTGAAATGGGGAATCCTGTATTTTTAAATCTAGGACAAAGAGCAGCGTGACTCTGCTGTCATCAGCATAACCCATTGCTTCTCAAACATTAATTGTATATTTGGCAATCCGAGGGTTTTGTGAAAACTCAGATTCTGATTCCCTAGGCTTGAGCTGGGGCCTGATGCTCTGTCTTCTGATAAGCTCTGAGGTGATGCTGAGGCTGCTGGTCCAAGGAACGGTCTTGAAGCAGCTGAGGTCTTACTGATGCTGTTGCTAGTGAAGATCCGTCATGGCTGCGTGGCCCTCCCCTGATGCTTGCCCAGTGGCTGCTGTGGGCATTTTCTCCATTTGTCTTGGGAAATTTACTTTTGGTTAAGTGAGCAACAGGGTCAGGCAAGTCATTTCAGAGACGCTATACGAATCAGAAGCTAAGGGAAACAAGAGCAGAAAGAGCTTGGGGGTTGCAATGTGAAGATCTGACTTTGTGTCTTGGCCCTACCACTGGCCTGTTGATCTTGGACAAGTCACGGCACTCCCCCGAGTTTCTGTCTCTGGAGGGTAGCATGGTGAGGAAGTCACGTCCCTCACAGTGCTGTGGTGCACCACGAGGGAGAGTGGCGAATGTGCTTGCTCTGTGAATTGTAGAACACCACGTCCCTGTCCGTGTCCCGGCTGCTGGGCCGACAACAACAAGTGTTTTTGTGGGTCTGTCCTTGCTGGTGTTCTTGCTAAACTTGGGGCAGACGCCTATGATTTTGCTGGTGAAAAACAAATGAAATGACCCATTTTCTCTTTTTTTTCTCCCCCCCTTCACCCTCCACTCCATCTCCCCCACAGCGATTGAAACACAGAGTACCAGCTCTGAGGAACTGGTCCCAAGCCCTCCGTCTCCACTTCCTCCCCCTCGTGTGTACAAACCCTGCTTCGTCTGCCAGGACAAATCATCGGGGTACCACTATGGGGTCAGCGCCTGTGAGGGCTGCAAGGTGAGTACTCATGCCTCTGCACCCCGTGTGCGCTCCTTCTCCACGTGCTCCGTTGGGGGGAGGGCCTGGCCAGCTCTAGAAGCAGGCAGCTTTGGCGTCTGTAATACCACCTCCAATGTGGTGGGCTCGGTGGTATCTGATGGTTTCATTTCTTCCTTCTAGCTCATTAGTTAAAAATTCAGAAACTTCTGCAAATGACTGATGGGGGCCAAATGTTTCTAGGGCCCTTAAAATAACAGAACAGTTCTTTTCAGGTAAAAAGAGCTTTTTGAGGGAGTCCTGAAAAGCATCATCCTGTTTCTCTTTAGAACATGCCGTCTGCTGTCTTTGTAGTTTTATTTTATTTTTAAATATGACTGACAAGCCACTAAATCAACTTGCTGAGAATCCAAGGTTGAAATTGGGATTTATCTTCTGGCTGTTTCCTCAGCCCTGTGGCCTTTGAATTACAGTTTGATTTTCAGCCTGTAGGGACTTGCTACTGTGTGCGTGTGTCATAAATTCAGGAGAGCCGGATTTAAAATTCCAGCCTACAGAGTAGTGGAGGCTGAACCTGTGTCAGAGAGGATAGGGCTGCTTTGAATCAAGCTAGACAATTGCTATCGAGTCCAACAGTCTTAATTGAATGAAAGAGCTGCTTTTTTTTTTTTTTTTTTTTTTTTTGAGAGAGAGAAAAGAAACAAAGAATGACTTCATAGACAATTCCAACTCATCCACAGACAGCTTTTCAAAGGAACTATGGCTGTCTTGAGCTAGCCCTTCCCCAGATAGAAGCCTCCTTAGGGTCTTTCCTACACTCGGTCAGATCTGTTCTGTACATGGCTCCTTTGGGCGATTCATTGTAATTATAAGCATGGTGGAATATTACAGGTGCTCCCAACAGGTGCTCCGTGGCATTTGGTATTTGGCTTGTCAGAGTTAGCATTTATTTATTTATTATTCTTTTTAAAGCTTTTATTTATTTATCAGAGGGAGAGAGAGAGCACAGAAGGAGAGGGAGAGGGAGTAGCAGACGCGGGGCTCTATCCCAGGACCCCAGGATCATGCCCTGAGCCAAAGGCAGACGCTTAACCGACTGAGCCACCCAGGCGCCCCCAGAGTTAGCATTTATCTCCAGCATACGGATTGGTTAGGCACTGTGGTGTAACACACCATCCTAAAGCTGGAAGGCCCCAAACAGCCACCTTGCATTTAGCTTACGGTTCTTTGGGGCAGCACTTCAGGCCAGGTTCCTCTGGGTGGTTCACCTGCTCTCAGCTGTGCTCCGCTGTTTATCTCTGATCGGCTGCAGGTTCCCTAGGGGGTTCGGAGGGTTACCGGAGGCTCCTGTTGGCTGGGGACTCTCGGCTCTCCCCCATGTGGTCTCTCATGCCTCTTGGGCTGGTACTGGCTTATTTGCACAGGCAGGGTTCCAGAAGAAAGAACAGAGGCCCATGAGGTCCCCTGAGGCCTAGGCTCACACGTGGCACAGTGTCGCTGCTGAAGCATTCTGTTGGCCAAAGTAAGTCATAAGGCCAGTGATATTCAGGAGATGGGAACAGAAACTCAACTTTCTAATGCAAGGAGCTGCAAAGTCACATTTATAAGAGGCAGGAATACAGGGTAAGGAAAAGATGGGGTCATTTTTGCCTGGAGTCCACCACACTGAATGCCTTATGGTCCATGACCCAGAGCAGTAGGGTCCTAGCTGGAGTGCGCGGCGCGTCCCTCAAGTCTGGAGTGTCGTGGGCACTTAGAGGCTGAACAAACACAGAAATGTCACTCTGCCCCTGAAAGAAATTATGTGAATTTTCTCCTCTTTTCAAGCCACTTGAATAAACATGGGTTATTTTACTGAACAAGGCTAGTTCAGGGAACATCTCTCTGCCTCTGGGATTGTGTTGGTTGTTTTAAAGGAGTGTCCTTTCCTCCAGTCGCTTCAGATAAGGTGGTCAGGAAAGTTCACACAGCTGCCAGTTGGCAGCTGGATGAAAAGCGAAACATTTGTGTGTCTAATTATTACTTTTATTATTGATTGCTAGCTGAACCTATTTAACTTTATCCTGAAATTTGGGAAAACCGCAGCCAAACCCCAGTTGACTTTGTCCACCTGTTGTGCAATATATAAATAAACCCTTTCCTAATGATCGTTTGAAAGTGCAATGAAAAGACACTCCTTTATTTCAAAAAATGTTAAGTCATGTCCTGTCTAGAAATCGGAATGTGGTTATGTTCTAACTCCGCTTACCTGCTCCCATTCTGTCCTGGGAAAAGAAATTACCCAGCATCTCTCTTCCCCGCCAGATTCCAGGCCCTACAATATTCAGCTGTTTCACAATCTGTACAGTACAAACTGTTTTAATCAGCTCTTAGTCAGCTAATTCCCTTGACCTCTTGCTTTAATTTTGGACTCTGACTCTTTTTAGGAAAAACCCCAACAACAACAAAACCCATACCAGCACAGGCAACTTTGATAAACTTGATCGAGCCATTCAGAGTCCATCTTATGGCGTAGCTTTTTAAGAGAGTAAAAGCCCAGTAAGGCTGGCCAGCCAATTGTCAGAATTGAGGGGTTTTGTATTGTGGGTGGATCTCTGGAAACGTGGACTGCTTGTTGTTGAGAAAGACTGGTCTGCATTTTGGCTTACTGGGAAAACGTAGTGGTAGAATTCACAGAACTGAAGGCCAAAGTATAATGTAACAGCCGAAGGGGAGGAATACAATTAAAAAAAATAAATAAATATAACTGTTACCATATTTAAAAGTTACAAAACAGTGCAAAATTTCTTGTATAAAAAATGGAAAATTAAAACCACCATAGTTCTACCTGGGGAGAAAACCTCTGCTAAATCTATTTTTCTATGAGTACATATATATGTGCTGTTATTTTGGGTTTTTATAAAAATAGAATTTTACGGTAGATGCTGGTTTTAATCTACTTTTTAAATGTAATAGTTTTTCATGACCACAATTTAAACAACTGAATAGTCTTTGTGGCTATAACATTAATGTAGTAACTTATGGTTATATCATAATTTATTTAACGAATTCCCAGTTGTTCATTTAAGGTGTTTGCAGTTTTTCTCTATTACAAATAACGCTTTAATGGATAGCCTTGAGGTATAGCCGTGATAATGTTTTTTAGGATAAATTCGTAGAATTGGACTTTCTAAGTCATTGGCTTTGAACATTTTTAAGGCTTTTGATACACATTGCCAAAATGCCCTCTAAAAGAGATGTATCAATTTAAGTTCTGTTAGTCTGTTAAAATTTAATCGTATTAGAGACTCTCTGTTACGAATCTCTCCCATGTGATAGTAAGGTAATGAATCAAGAAACAACTTCTCTTCTGGAATTCTGCCTGTATTTACTTTGGTTGTTTATAATGGGCCCGATGCATTTTGAGCTCCCAGGAGATACACCATGGGTCCCTGATTGACCTGTAAGGGCTGGCCCATTTTTTGGCTAGAGATCAAAGATCACTGTTCTGGATTTGGGGCCTCTGCTCTAAAATAGGACTGCCGAACAGAACCCAGTTTATATCTATGAAGTAATTTGCAAGGTGGCTTCAGCCTGTCTTCACTTATTGACTATTGTTTGGGAAAGAGAACCTCTGTTTTCTTAGGGAACAGGTGGCAGTCTCAGGCTCAGAATTTAATGAACGGGTTATGGTCCACCTCTTGGAATGGCCCAGTGGCTACTGTGTTGACACAGCATTACCATGGCAACATAACCACTAGATGCTCCATTGGGATGTCCCGTTGAGGGGATTTCCAGCTGAGCCATGGCAGTTTTTGTGGGGGACAAAGAGTACATAAAATGAACATGCGTTGTGGTTAGCCAAGAAGGTTTAACAATATAAAGTTGATTTTCACGTGTCCTTCGGAAACCGTGTTATTGCTCATAGGTAGAATTTATGCGCAGTTTTGGTCTTCATCATATTTTATATTGATTATGGAGTTTAGAGTAAGGATACCAGGATTCGAATTCTAGTTAGGCTACTTGATAGCTTTGTGACCTTGGGCTGACATCTTTAATTCTCTGTGTCTCTCTGTTCTCATCTGGAAGAATGGAGATAATTATACCGTCTATTTCATAATATTGCTGTGAGTATAAAATGAGTTACTGTGAAACATATAGACAGTACCTGGCACATAGTGAGTGGTATATACATTCAGTTATGTTTTGTGTTATCATTAACTTAATGACTTTTGCACAGTGTTGTAACATCAGTTATACTCTTAGTATTCTTTCTCGTAATGCTCTTTGAGCAATTCTCCATTTCTTTATACCAAAAATAAACACCGGCTCTTTCCTTCAAGACTCAGTTTAAGACCCAACCACTCCATTGAACCTACTCTGATTACTCCAGTACAGGGGTTGGCAAATGGTTTCTGTAAAGAGCCAGGTAGTAAATATTTTAGGCTTTGAAGGCCATCTGGTCTCTGTCACAACTACTCAACTCTGTTACTGTAGTATGAAAGGAGCCACAGACAATATGTCAAACAATGGCCATGGGCATGTTTCAATAAAGCTTTATTTTTTTAAAAGATTTTATTTATTTATTAGAGAGAGAAAGAGAGAACAAGTGGGGATAGAGGGGCAAAGGGAGAGAGAGAGAGAGAAGCAGACTCCCTGCTGAGCAGGGAGCCTGACATTGGACTTGATCCCAGGACCTGGAGATCATAACCTGGGCTGAAGGCAGGTGCTTGACTGACTGAGCCACCCAGATGCCCCAATAAAACTTTATTTATCAAAATAAGCAGTGGACCATACTTGGCCCCTGGGCCTCGTTTCCTGCACTCTGCTAAAGTACATGGTGATATGTTCTTTCTTATAGTTTCTAAAACTCAGAATTTGATGGTCCAAAGCACTCATGCCAAAGGTGCCAGGCCAGTTGTTTCTGGTGGACCGTAAGCCAGGGAATGCAGGACGTCTTCCCCACTTGCTTCAGAAATGGTGTTTGGGGCGCCTGGGTGGCACAGCGGTTAAGCGTCTGCCTTCGGCTCAGGGCGTGATCCCAGCGTTATGGGATCGAGCCCCACATCAGGCTCCTCCGCCAGGAAGCCTGCTTCTTCCTCTCCCACTCCCCCTGCTTGTGTTCCCTCTCTCGCTGGCTCTATCTGTGTTAAATAAATAAACAAAATCTTAAAAAGAAAGAAAGAAAGAAAGAAAGAAAGAAAGAAAGAAAGAAAGAAAGAAAGAAAGAAAGAAAAGAAGGAAAGAAGGAAAGAAGGAAAGAAAGGAAAGAAAGAAAGAAAGAAAGAAAGAAGGAAAGAAAGAAAGAAAGAAAGAAAGAAAGAAAGAAAGAAAGAAAGAAAGAAAAGAAAGAAAGAAAGAAATGGTGTTTAACAAAAGTTGATGTCCACTTGCCCAGAGCTCCAAGGTGGGAGGTTCGAGACTACTCTCTCTCTCTCTGTTTTTACTCCACCCCCTCATTCCCACTCAGCTCCAACTTCTTTATCATCCAAAGTCATAGAAATTAGCAGCTTCCTTATAAGTGAACTACTTCCAGAAGCACCTAGCATCTTACTTCGGAGAGGTTTGTGGAATGTTTTATGAGCTGCTACCTTAGTAAGCTTTTCTTGCTTAAAAGATAACCCAAATGCTTGTTGTCTTAAAACAGTAGACATGTATTGTCACAATTCTGTACAGGTTTTCTTGTCTTGGCTGGCTTGTCTTGGGTCAGGTGGGTTAGGTGGCCTCATATGACTGGGTCCTTGGCAGGATGCCTGGATCCTCTTCCCATGTTGTCATTCCTCATCCATTAGCCTAGCCTGGACTTGTTCACAGGGTGCTGGATGCGTTCCCATCAGTAAGAGCGGACAAGCACCAATGCGCAAACCTTTGGTTGCATCACATTTGCTCACGCCCCGTTGGTCAGACAAGTTACATGGTCAAGCCTCAGTCTGATGGGTGGAGGAATAGACTCCACCTTTGAAAGGGAAAAGTGGCAAAGTCACCTTGCAAAAGGGTGAGTATATTAGAGCGGGCATTTCATGATATACCATCTTCTGTTAACTCCTGATTTCATGTGTCCGTCTCTTCTGATAGCTATATTCACCATCCCATCATCTTCTAGCAAGTAATTATTGAACACCTACTAAATTCCAGGGCCTACGTGAGACACTGGAGTTACAAGAGTGAACACAAAGGAGATGCTCCTCCTGGAACTTACTGTCTCATATAAATAATGTACAGATGATAAACAGTTCAGAGTTGGACGAAAAGGAACAGAATGGTCTGCAAACAATAGTGGAGGGGCACCTGACTTATTTGGGAGTCCAGGGGAGATCTTATGCCTGGAAGAAACCAGCTGTGTGATTAACAGGGGAAAGCATTTCAGGACAGAAATTGAATACTTAGAATCCAAGGCTATTTCTTCCTTTCTTTGCTGTATCTGTTAGCTTCTCCGGGCCTCCACAGATTTGTAAAACTCAAATTCACAAGTCTGAACCCAGTCCTACATCAAATACAGTGGTAAAACAGTATACCCAGTATTGTACTCATTTCTTGTTAGGGATGGCTGATGTGGTGTGGCTGTATGTACGTTGAGAAGTGGGTAGGGGGAAGGAGAAAACTGCCCTTGTTGGATACCTTCTCTGTACATTGGGGCATTTTATTCTCTTATTTCATTTTATTCTCACAAGAGCACTGGGGGGGGAGGGTAGGCTTGATGATACCCATTTTACAGATGAGGAAACTGAGTTTCAGAGAGGCAAAGGAACATGGCTAAGGTCACACAGCTAGTCTTTTGAGGGCTAGGATTGAAGTCTTAGGCCTGTTGGAAAACATTCCACTGCTTTAGCTGCACCGAAACAGAAGGTAGGAAGCAGTGGTGTGTTCTAGAGCGGGGGGTTTCAAGGGGCAACAAATTAAAAACAGGTGGGAGCATATTTAAAAAGAAAATCCTATTGTCTTGATCATTTCATAAAAGAAATGGCATTTTTATAACAAAAAGTAAAAGAAAGAAGAGCTTTCAAGGCAGTCTTTCCCAAGAAGGGATGGTTACAGGACCCGCCCACGGGCACGCTCCCAAATGGCACTTCGTCCTTGTTCTCCCTGCTTTGCCACTGACTAGTGGAAACTTCCCATCCATAAGCTAGCATTTGGGAACCACTGTTCAGCCCCCGTGGAGAGCCCCCGGGTGCGGCCATGATGGTGCGCCTTCCCCAGAAGGGCACAGAGGAAATGCTTGCTCAAGGTCACGTTGGTAGCCTTCTATTTAAAGCAGCCTTTAAGAGTTTAAACTCCCCTAGCCCCCTCAGTCCCTCAGGGCTAATTTTGTCCATTTTCTCATCTGCCTTTGTTTTCCTTGCCTCTGAAGAAGGGAGGCCCTCATCTCCATGACAGTGTTCGGCTGCTGGGCTGTTTTTTTTTTTTTTTTTTTTCTGGCAGACAGCAAGTAGTATGTTCTGTCACAAAAAGTTTTGCAATCAGAAAGATGGATGTCTGCACTTAATTTTAGAACTTCTATTAAATACTATAAATGTGCTTAATGATTTTATTTGACCAAGGCCATTTAAAACTTTTTTTCTGTTTTTTTTTTTTTTTTTGGTTTTAATTTGCATGGAAAAACATGAACATTATGCTCTGCCTCGAGAACTTTTCTGGCTTTCCGGTCCTGGTGGTTGCTTCTCTTTAAAGGCTTGCTACGGCATTGAGCCCCAAGAATGAGATACCATGCAAAAGGCAGTAACAAGAACTGGACAGTGTCTGCATTCGGTAGTAGCTAAAAGTGAATTGTGAAGCTTGCCATCAAGTTTATTATTAAGTTTTTGAACCACACGAAATAGGTCCCCTCGTAGACCCAAAGAGCTCATCTCCTTGTTAACATCGGCCAGCAGTGGAGTTATAGCAGTGGACTTAATCTCTCATTAATCAGTCATCTATTAAACACCTCTGAGACAAGCTATAGGTATAGAAGTGAAAGGTTTTATGTATTTTCTTCCCAAAGCTGTATCCTAGTGTTTATAAAGTCCATAGATGGATGCCTGTTGGATAACAGGAACATGTTAAATATTTATGGCCTGAATGGCTGAACAAAGGGTAAGGAGACCAATAATGTGTGTACCGAGTGCTGTGATGCCTAGGGGGTTTGGTGAGTGCAGAGACCGAGCCTCCCATCCCTCTGACACGTTCAAGGAAGGCTTTATACAAGAGACAATTTTATAGACGTATAAGCATTTCCCAGAGGGGGAAGGGGAGAAGAGTGTTCAAGGCAGAAGTTGAAGGCAAGGGAACTCAGAATAGCTTATGAAGAATATGTGGAAAAATGGAAATTTATCCTTTCTGTTGACATTAGTTTTGCATAGCCCTGTGCAAGCAGTTGGGGATCAGCCAGGCTTTAAAGACACTCTGGAAGACTCATTACATATCATTTCCTCTAAAAAGACTTCTCCCTCCCGAACCCCCAGGTTAGGTCCTCCTCTTTTACATTTTTTATTGTTCTCCTTTGTAGCACTTACCACAACTGTAATCAGCTTATTATTTGTGGAGGCATTGGTTTGATACCAGCTTCTTCTTTTAGACTCTAAACTCCTAGAGGGCTGGAGCTGGTCTCAGTGTCTAGCACGTAGTAGGGCCTCAGTGCATGAATGATTTCTTATCACAAATTAGATCTAATTATAGAGGAATTAATATAGTAATAAATGACATAATCAAGCCAGTATATAATTCTATGGTAATGCACATAGTATAATTTTATACATCCTATCTAATTATATAATTAATTGCCTCTAATTATATAGGGTTGGTGATGATGCATTAATGAAAACTTTTATAAAATTTATAAACAGGAAAAGGCCTTTCATGGCCAAAGTGCAGCTCATTTTCTTAGTAATTTCTGTCTTCCACCTCAGAGTTAACCCTTCTGTTGCAAAGGTTTATTTTGTCTTTGATACTGTCTTTAAGCAAACTCTTAAGGACTTGCAACTGGAATGATATACTGAAGAACACTGTGGGTTCTTAGTGCTTTAAAATAAATAAAAATCTCAACATCTAGAATCTACTTCCGTGTGGACAAACATCAAGACAGCTGAAATGGCGATCTGGCTTTTCCCAGTAATAGATCCTACTGAAGGAGAAAACACTTTTCTTCTTCTGGATAAATGTTGTTCTACATTGAGAAATCATTTTGGGTTGAAAAGACAGAAGTCTTTTTTTTTTTTTCCCCTGGTGTATGAATAAACAGGAAGTGGGGGGTGAATTTTGAATTAGCTGCAACCCTGTATTTTTTTTTCTCATGTTGGCTTGGTAAAAACAATATATTTAATTTAGTGTTTTTAAATGGTTTATAAATTTTCTAACGGTTAAAAGTTCATAAATGCTTGTCGAAATGCTTACTTTGCTTATTGCTTAAAAATATCTAGAGTCTTTCATTAGCCTTTTTTTGTTACATCAGACAAACTAAAGGTCTGTAATTTTTGGTAAAAGTTTTACCTCTGTCATACAGTAGAGAAATAGTTCCCAATATTCATTTCGTAGTTAACCTACTGCTTTGAAAATGGCTCACCTCTCAGTGAGTGATGTCTCAAGTGCCTGTTTCATGTTTGGTCAATTAAAAAAAAGATCACCAAAAATCAACACTCTTTTTTCTGATTTAAAGCAAATGGGGGTGGGGGGCAGCAAAAGAAGTTGCTTTTACAAAATTCCTAGAGACCATCATCTAAAAATGAATTGTGACCATGTCTTACAATTACACCAAATAAAAACAAAAATGTATTTTTGTCAGGGAAATAAAAGTATACTTTCAGGGTTTCCTGAGAGTGATGGAAATTATGACCGAAAATCATTTGTTTAAATCAAATTTATACAGTCCTAGGTGATGATTTAGTTACTTTTGGGAAATGAATGTTTCAGCCTTTTCTCTTTCTAAACCTTTTACTAGAGAGATTAAATAGAGAGCTTTCAATTCTGTATTTCTTTCTCCTGGGTGAACACTTGGAAAAAAAAGTAATATGAAGTGAAATTGTCAAGGGCATCCTGTTTTAACAGCCCCTTTATTTCTCTTCATGAGGGCACAGCTGTGAGCCCCTGGTGCCCGCCCCCCACCCCTCCATTTTCGTTGCCTTACTCCCACCTGCAGACCTGTGTAAGCCCACAGAAACAGTAAAAATATCTTACATTGATATTGCCTCTTAATGTTTCTAGAACGTTTTCACATATGGGGTTAAATTAGGCTGAGCTTAGCTGCAGTACAAAAAAAAAAAGGAAAGAAAAAGAAAAAACACTCTAAAATGTGCGATATCTCATACAGAATTTTTTTTCTTTTTCACGTAACAGTGCAAGGTATGCATTCCTGGTTGGTTTCTTCTCTCTTCCACAGGGGAGAGATTAGGGATTAGGACATCTGGCTCTTTCTAGCGTTCTGGCTTGGCATCTACTAGGTGCTTCGCATCATCGGGAACGAGAAAGAAAGCATGGGGAAGCAGCAGACCTACTTCTGAAAAGCCAGGGCCTGAAGTGGCATGCATCACTCAGCAAGAGCTGCTCATGTGACCAGAAGCAAGTACAAAAGATGTAGTCTAGCCGTGTGCATGGGGACAGACCTATTCTTATGGAAAGAAATAACGAATTCAGTGCATAGCTAACAGTTTCTGCCTTCGGTTTTTTATTTGATCTTCATACCAATTTGAGAAGTAGGTGGCATGGGTCCCCCCCCCCTCCAGTTTTTAAGGAAACTTTTTTTTTTTTAAGATTTTATTTATTCATTCGACAGAGATAGAGACAGCCAGCGAGAGAGGGAACACAAGCAGGGGGAGTGGGAGAGGAAGAAGCAGGATCCTAGTGGAGGAGCCCGATGTGGGGCTCGATCCCAGAACACCAGGATCACGCCCTGAGCCGGAGGCAGACGCTTAACGACTGAGCCACCCAGGCGCCCCTTAAGGAAACTTTTAAGAGTCTATGAGACCAAGTTCTACCATCCACGCTCTTGATCTGTAATCTAATTCTGTTACTGAAGTGGTTTCTCCTGGAAACCAACTTGGATACATTTCTGCATTGCATTTTCCCTGAATTTTCTCAAACTGTCTTTTCAAAGTGTATGATTCTAAACATCTCCATATTGCTAATATGTTCCATTTCGACATTCTGAGAGACCGGCAAAGTCTCTCCAGTACGGCTAGACCTTTAGCAGGGGTTAGATTCCACAAGGCAAAAATCACACGTAGCCAGAATGACCCCAGAAAATCCCTTCGGCAGGCAGACTGTTGGAGACTGACATATGTCTCTCATTAAGGACCTACAAAGCCAATTCTTCCTCCAGCTTTGGAAACATGTTGCTGTCCCGTCTCTGGAGCACCAGATGAAACAGTTGCTTTGTTTTCATGTTGTACCAAACATGTGTGTCCTTAAGCACAAGAATCCTGTAGCATGGCCTGAAAATCACACATCTTTCTAGATGTGCCTTTGTTCCTGAATTGCTCCCACCGTGATCGTTTCTTGGCGATTGGAATTTCTCTTGCGCCTTATGCGAACTGGGTCTTTTGTTTTGTTTTTGTTTTTGTTCAGTATTTTTCCACTTCAGAGAGGCAGCTAGATGTGTCATATGGATCAGCAGTGCCAGAATGGGGAAAACTTTGTTCTGTGGTCCCTAGAACTCATCCCTGAAAAAACTTGAGAGAGGGGAGTCAAATGCTGTGTGCCTCTCCGCCTGTACAATGCTGGCATTGTCTGGGGTGGAGGGGAAAAGCGGGGTTCTGGCAGCCCTGCCCCATTAGAGCCTTGTTCCTTGTTCCATATTGAAAAGATGACATTCCTTTGCTAGCAACGTCCTGCCCAGATTTCTGGCACTGGCTCTGTGGCCAGCGCTGTCGCCTGGGGCATTTTTGTTTGGGTTGGTTTTGTTTTATTTCAAAAGTAGCAAAGTGCAGACTGCATGAGTGTACAAGGTAGAACTGTTTTTATAAAGCTTGTCGTCGAACTTGTCAGTATAGTCGAGGTGGCCCATCTGCTAGGCCGTCTGCTTCCTGCTCACTCGCGTCAAAATGCAAAAAGGCATAGAGAGTAGATTTAACTTAGGAACTTACACTCAGGTGTTCCTGAGGCAGCCTCTGGGTTTTAACAGGGGCCACCTCTTCCCTCTCAGGATTTCAATGTAATGCTTCATTTATAACAGAGATTGGTGGATTTGCAAAGTAAATATTCCAAGAAGGAAAAGCAAAATCTTCAGTGACTCTCTCCGTTCTGCTACTATGGAGGCTTTTTCTGGGTCCGGAAAAAAAAAAATCCTTTATATTGGCTGCAGGTCTGAACTGGGGCATGTAACATGGACTTCTCAGATTCTGTGAGCCTTAAAATAATGAGCAGTAGGAAACTCTGAGGTAGGTCAGTGAGGGGGAGAAATACTTTGGTTTTTTTAAAGGATTTTCACGGCTACACAAATTTGGAGAAACTAGAATGATCGAGCAACTGTGTGCCTCTGAATCTGAAAATAGCAGCAGTCTAAGTATACAACACCGCTATTCATACGGGCCTGGGAAGTCCCCCAAATCATGAAAATTATCCTTATCAGTCAAACCCAGCAGGGATCATCTGACTGCTCCACAGGGAAATGAGAATTTTAGTTTGGATCTCACGTCCATATGTCAAACTCAAATTGTAGATGAGCTCTGCTGTATCTGGGGGCTTTGGGAGTGTGGGCGTACTTTTAACCAACAAGTACTTCTGAAAGCTGCTGTCCTAATTTATAGTACTCCTCGTTAACATAAAGAATTAGTTTCAGAATAATAGAATTGGGGGGGGTGCATGTTTTTGATATGTATTAGTTTCCAGAGGCATGTCCTGCTGGGCTAGATGTTCGTGCAACTGGTTGGTACCCTAAGTCAGCAAATTTATAGACGCAGTACTCCGTAAGATATTTTTGATGGCATCTATTCCATTTGAATGTCCAAGATATTATGTTTGTGATAACGTGAAAACATGAAGCTAAAATGCTTGAATAATTTTCAGTATATTTGTTGCGTTGAATTGTGACAGGAAAAGTATGAAAGTTAGCAGCCCAATGCCAGAAATTATGGGAAGAGGGTATTCGAAATGAATCCACGAATTCTGGTTACTTCCCCCCAAATAGAATGAAATGTAAAATTCCTCATTCAGTCGTATTTTGGTCTTAAAAGATTATTTCCTGCTTTAAGAGTTAGGTGGGACGTAGGTTCTGTTTCGGTGCGTATCTGGTGCAAATTCTTGCCTGTTGACCGACAGTTTGAATCTCGCGTACGTACCGTACATTCAGGTATGGTACTGGTGTCTGTAACTATTTGTGGCAGGTAGGATCTGAATGCAGTTGTGAGTTACACAGCAAGCCTAGGTGAGCCTAATGGTCACCACCCGAGGTACTTGTTCTTAAACACAAACTCCTAATGAAGTCATTTCTTTTGCTATACCCAAGTGTGGGATGTTTGCTCTGACAGAGTCCACAGGATTGATACCATGGATCTGGTGGTTTAAGAAACAAAAGGAGTAGGGGTGCCTGGGTGGCACAGCGGTTAAGCGTCTGCCTTCGGCTCAGGGCGTGATCCCGGCGTTCTGGGATCGAGCCCCACATCAGGCTCCTCTGCTATGAGCCTGCTTCTTCCTCTCCCACTCCCCCTGCTTGTGCTCCCTCTCTCGCTGGCTGTCTCTATCTCTGTCGAATAAATAAGTAAAATCTTTAAAAAAAAAATAAAAAATAAAAAAAAAAGAAAAGGAGTATTTTTTGAACTAGTGAGTCTAGGTCAGGTATGACCAGGTATTCCTTTATTATTTGATTCGGTTTCATCCATCTTATGAGCTCTAGGCCTCAGAAATAGCATTCCTCTCCTCTGCTATCACAGGAGAAATGAGAGCGTTGAATGAGAGATAATAGTGACCTCCGAGGAGCTAATCTTTGCCTGTATCATGTCAAGACCTTGTCAGGTACTCTAGGTATGCCCATGGCACAGCAGTGGAAACTGAAGAGAAGTTATGTTTCAGTATTACAGTATTTAGAATGTTAATAACGAATTTTAAAATAATAAAGCTGAAATTCCTACAAGGACCTGTAAAACAATTTACATTGGTTCGAAAAAAATGGTTCTTTTGAAACTTGATGTCTTTGGAACACTTTCTTCTTTTTACTCAAGCCATCTGGAAGCACAAAGTGGCGTGGGTTAATCTTAGGTTCTGAAACCTTGCTAGAGCACAAGCCACCTCTCTCCTCCCCATCTCGAAGGCCCTCTCTGTTGGAGGCTCTGTCACTTCTACGAACAACCGTCCTGAGGAAAATGACTTCTGTGGCCCTACCCAATACAAATGGAATAGAGAAATGCAACCATACTGTGTGTCTAGGAGGACGGGCCATGTTGGTATGCATCCCTAGTGTTTACCCTCCTCTCTGCTTCAAGAATCACCACAGATTATTTCTTTTTTCATATTCATGTGATTGTCAGTGCACTTGTCTCATACAGTTGCATTTGCCTGCCATGGAAGAATTCTCTCCCCATCAGTATCAAACTCGGCCCCTAGCAAGGGCTTTACATAAAACCCCTTGGGTAAAAACCCTCTTATTTGTGCCTTCTGTTTTTTATACCATTAGTCTCTGCCAAAAAACATTTTATTTTTTTCTGCCAAAAATGTTGTCTAGGTCCTTGAGCATGGTTCATAGGATAGATTTAGGAAAAAAAATTATGTCCCACCCAAACTTCCTCTCTCTGACTGAACTTGATCCTAACACATCTCTCATTTTTTAAATAACTTTTAAATAAATAAATTTTTTAAAAGATTTTATTTATTTATTAGTGAGAGAGAGCACAGAAGGAGAGGGAGAAGCAGACTCCCGGCTGAGCGGGGAGCCCGACACAGGGCTTGATCCCAGGACCCCACGATCATGACCTGAGCCGAAGGCAGACGCTTAACCAACTGAGCCACCCAGGCGCCCCATAAATAAATAAATTTTAAATAAATCCCTGCCCCTCTGGAAAACTCCCCATAAAGTTAAAGGGCGACTGCTATCCCTCTCTTTATGTGAGAGTCCCGGTCCTATGCCTACAACTCTCCTCTTCTGTGCAGTCAACATTCCTCCAATGTGGCCTGTTGAGTCTTCATTGAAACGGAAGTGTTGGCAGCCACCCTGATGTGCCTGGGCTCCTGCAGGGGAGTGGAGCTTCCTCCGTAGCACTTCTACTCTTTGAAATTATTTCATCATCTACTTATGTACTGGTTTTCTCTCCCACTGGCACCTAAGTACCACGAGAATAGGGACTTCACAAGTCTTATTTTACTTCTGTATTTCCCGTGCCTGTGACAAACTCGGCATGACGTAGGCATTCAATGGATGTTTGTTGAATCCACTGATAGTAAATAAAATTAGAAGCAATAGGAAAAAACCAAACTGGATGAGAGCTCAGTCATGCCAAAGACTGGTGGGTCCAAGTTATCCCAGGGCAGAGGTTAAGGGGCAGATGGAGTAGATATTTAGGATAATGTCGGCTGAGCATGTCCTCACAGGCAAGAAAGAAAGAATGACAATCTCAGTAGGCACCCTCATCCATTCCATTTTCATTTTTAGGAGCGTTCTCCTCTGAGCACTCCAGGTCATGCAGGGGTGCCTGCCCCATGTGTCCTGCTGCCTCTTCCCTGCTATCCGTTGCTGCCCTGCTTTTTGGCATGGGATAAGATGATGCAAACCCAACATTTGGGTTGGTTTTGCCACCCAATGAGGCAGCCTCTTGGTGTCTGCCAAGGTGACTATTTTCTTATCAATTATTAAGGTCACTTCTTGGCCTCAAGTTGAACTGGTTTTGAATTTCAAATATTGGTCTTTCCCCACTTGTCATGCACACCAGTGAAATAACAGATACCTTTTTTCATTATGAAATGGTAACTCCTAACATTATATGTACGGGACCTAGCGTGGTTTACAGAGCATTTACAAATACAGTGTCTCCTGGCTTCATATAACTCTACTGCGTAGGTAAGACAGGAGAGTGCAATGCCTTTTTCTTTAGAGTTCAACTTCTAAAATAAGTGTGTGAGGTAAAAATTGTATAGAGGTAAAATGACCCGGAATCATCCAAACTGTGTGTTGTTACCCTCGCGGCCTAGCTAACAAACCATCACAAATCTTGGGGACAGAAAACAACTTTTCCTTCTTGCTCACAGATTCTGTGGGTCAAAAATTCAGGCGGGGCACAGCAGAGCTGGCTTGTCTGTGCTCCGCGCTCTGGCGCTTCGGCTGAGAAGCTTCGGCAGCTGCCGGTGTCTCCGTGTCTGGGAAGGGTCTTCAGCAATAGGCCCGGTAGTCGATGCTGCCCGTTGACCAGGACCTCAGCCGGGGCCGCTGAGCAGAACACGGACCCGTGCCTTCTTGCTGGGGCTGTGCTTCCTCACAGAATGGCAGTCTCGGAGTTAGTAGACTTACTACGGGGTGGCTCCGTGGTCCAAAAGCTAGGGTTGCAGAAAGCAAAGTGGAAGACGTGTGGCCTCTTATTTCCCAGCCTTGCACGCTCCCTGAAGTCCCTTCTGTCAAATTCTATTGATTAAAGTAGTCACAGACCCACTGAGATGCAAGGAGGAGGGGACACAGCGCCTCCTCTCGCTGGTCACTTTAGAAGAGCTGCTGGGAAGGGAGATGTCACTGTGGCCACCTTAGAAAACCACAGCCTCGCTCTTTAGTTAGTTAGTTGCCAGATGGCATAAGTGAACCGTTCGTAGG
>NW_024424453.1:40726089-40777845 GCF_017311325.1 Ursus maritimus
TGTTGTAGGGAAAACAGGCATCTTTGTAGACGACCAAGACTCATGGCTCACCTTGAAAAACAGGTGGGAACCAAGAGAACCAAGGGAACTGTGGATTCCCACCACCAATCTTGCACTTGAGGATGTCACTCAAGGAGTTAACTGGCAGGTCGGCATCTGCCACCCACCCACCTTTAGGCTGCTGTGAGTGGCTTCTTCCTTCCCAAGTAACGAGGAAAAATGAAATGCGCTTTGGGTGTAAAAATGTCTGTGACAGCAGAGAGGGAAAGAATTTACCAGAAGGCCCAAGTGAGCCCGCAGCTCCGTCAGCTATCTTGAAACTGACAGCCAGCTCATGTCCCAGGGACTGGCCTCCAGTTGTGGCCCCCTACCCTCCCCTGGCTTGATTATCTTATTGATTCTAGGCCACTGAATGAATTTTAATTTTTTTACTAAATGTGGGTTGTATTGTTTGATGCTCTCATCCTTGTGCTTCCCCATGCTCCTTGCCAGGATAGTTATTTATTCCTTTTTGGGCGAGCTATTCTTGTGCATGGTCAGGGTGCTGAACTCCCACTGACTTTTGCTGCAGTTCTCTTTGGCCTCAGTTTAGAAGTTGTCTGTGGGCCTTTAATTACACCCTCTGGCAAAGGAGAAAGAGCGCTTGAAACATGCATAAATTCTGTACATATTTCCAAGGCTGGCCTGTTTAAAAAATGCTGTCTGTCTTTCTTCTTCTTTTTTTCCCCTCTTTGAACTTGGACATGGAATTTTTTTTTTTTTTTTTTGGTAAAGTACAGTATGTCAAGGGAAGGGCAGTGAGAAAATATGCACGGGTTTTACTTAAAAATTACTTAGTGAATCCATCACAGTCCATTCATTGGTTTTTGTATGATAGTCCATATTCAGAAATGAGAGTTGTTTTACTGAGTTTATATAGTATATACCATATGTTTGTATGTGTTGCTGTACATAGTGTTAGGCAGTCTGTGCCCCTCTCTGGCCGTTTTATTTTCCTTTTTTTAGAAATTATATTAAAACCCCTCAAACTTTATCAATTTGTTCCTCTTGTGCTGAATTTTGTTCAAGTCTACATAAATGAATACTTGCAATGACTTTTTAAAGTAGCAAATTTCATGGATTTTAAGGAGATCTGTAGAACAGTGGAAGGGTTTTTATTGTTGGTTGGGCAGAGTTGTGAGATCTTGGAAGTCTTCAGATCTGTTTCTTAGCCAAAGCATTTCCTCGGGTTACCACCTGCCACCCCTCTGCTCTTTTTTTTTTTTTTTAAAGATTTTATTTATTTATTTGACAGAGAGAGACAGCCAGCGAGAGAGGGAACACAAGCAGGGGGAGTGGGAGAGGAAGAAGCAGGCTCCCAGCGGAGGAGCCTGATGTGGGGCTCGATCCCATAACGCCGGGATTATGCCCTGAGCTGAAGGCAGACGCTTAACGACTGAGCCACCCAGGTGCCCCCACCGCTCTGCTCTTTATTGCAAAGGAAGGCTGGATTCTCACTGATCACAGAATCCCCAGGTCCTATTAATCCCTGTCTGTTTCAGCCCCTCCCCTCCTGGATGCTTTGAGTAAAAGCCACATGGAAGTTGAAGTAGGCTGATGCAGCTTTCACCTCCCCCACCTCCCCCCCCAGCCCCGCTCCATGCATTACCAGCAGTGCAGTGACCGGGAAGCTAGAAAAGAACTTGAATGATCCCCAAACTGGCCAGTATCCCTGAATAACAAAAGGTTGGTTGTATTCCCCGTGGAAAAGAGAAATGTGTGTCCTTCACAGCGGGCTCAGTCTTGGTGAGATGGGATATTGCCGTGGTGTGGTTGCTGCTGTTCCTAAAAATGGTTTGCAGCCCCTCAACCTGGGCTGGTGATTTCCATTTGGCTGGGAATCACGTGGCCTGGGTTCACATACCCTGGCTGCCCCGCACTAAAACCTAGTTTCATCTTCTGTACAATGCGGATAATCACATCAGAGTGTTAGAATTATTTTGAGGGATAAACACTACAGTGTATGTACCCAGTGTTTCTTTAGTGAGAAGAGCACTTGTCTAGCACTTTCTGGGTGCTGGCTGGACATATATTTTAACTCCGTTAATGTTCACAACAGCTCTATGAAGAAGGCACTGTCACTGCTCACATTTTCAGGTGAGGCATAGCTCCTGGGCCAGGTCAGTGGGCCCCAACTCTTCCCTTTCTCTTTTCCTTTATAGACTTGATTCTCCACCTGTGATGTGAGCCACGTTAGGTTCAAATGATAATTGAGGCTACTAACTAACATTCATCTTTGAAATTCTCTTGATTCCTTACTTCCTGCAAGTATGGCAAGGAATGCATTTTGGTCATGTCCCATGTAATTCTAAACATAGAAGTTCATATTCCAATCCGTTTAAGGTTAGGATAAAATGATGCCGGATTGTTTTCTGCGAAAAGTAGCCTCATTAAGAAGTTGTATTTACTTTTTCTTATTAGAGTTGTTTTACAGTTGGAGTTGAGCATTCAGGTACCTTATGGGGAGGGCCAGGCAAGGAAGTGAATGATGCAGGCTGATTTGGGATAATAGAGAGAGGTGGGGAGTATGACTAAGGTTAACAGCTATCTTCTCATTGATTGCTGCCCTGGGTGAGTGGAGTTCAAGCTTTAGCATGGATTGGACTCCCCAGAATGGCCTGTTAAAGCATATATTGCTGGGGCCCACCCCCCGAGTTTCAGGTTGGGGAGGTCTGGGACGAAGGCTGAGAATCTGCATGTCTAACCTGCTCCCAGGTGATGCTCCCAGGCTGCCACATTTTGAGAGTTCCTGCCTGGTAAGAATGTGGGACTAGCATTACCAGGTTTTCCAGTATTTCAAGTGAATCTCTCTCTTCCTTGGGGACTTCTTCAAGGTCTTTTCTGGTCCTCCAGACATTTCCCTACCCAGAAGCACTCAGACCATACAACGATTGGACAAGAAAAACACTAGGGAGAAACGTCAAGTCAGTGTCTTCTGTAATTGAAATCTCCTACTTTTTAAATGTTGGCAACACATTTAAAAGTTTTTAAGTCTGTGCCGGCCACCCCTGTCTCAGCCAAAAATAAACATGTCTTTTGGCTCAATTCAGCTTACAGATTAGCGGTTTGTAACTCCTGCTTTAGATGCTAAGGAGACACAATGGATGAGAGTAAAATAATTAAACTTTTAAAAAATTTTCTGTGAGTAAAACTATTACAGAAAGCTTTTGCAGAATCAGAGAAAAGCCAGTCCAGAAACCTGCAGCACGTACTTGGCTTTTGTAACCCGAGACGGAAATCCATATACTATTAAAATGAACAACATCATTCCCTCGCGTAGGCACATGTGTCCAGTGAGTTGTGGTCAGTAAGTGAGCCTATCTGCAGTGACGGGCCTGACTCACGCGAGAGAGCCTAGCGGGGCAGCGTCCTTCTCATCCTCACCTTGCTGCCCCTGTGGTAGCGCCAGACTCTTCTCCAAGCTCCACCGACAACCAGGTTCCTGGCTTTCCTGATCTCACTTCCTTTTTGGTTTCAGCTTCCCCTGCACCTTCCATGTGCATTGTGACGGCTTCTGTGTACCCTTCCAGGTATGACTAATAATGGTCAAAATGACAACAGCTTATATTTGTGAGCATTTAGACTGTTGGAAGCTCCCCACTTGTGTTCGCTCATTTCATCTTCGTAACAACCTCATGCGATAGAAAACATTTTCTATCATTTCAAAGGTTTTAAAGGCACAGAGAGGTTATGTGACTTGTCTAAGATCCCACAGTTAATAACAGGAAGAGGCCTTTAATCCAGACCAACCAGGGCAGGACCGAAGCCCGAAACCACTAGACTACCTCTGTGGTAAGGCTTTGACCCCTCATTTTTCCTGTAGGACTTGGACCAGTGGGGAGGCTGAGCCCACTGCAGCCTACAGAATCATCCCCACTTTCCCTCTATCTCCAAGTGAACGTCTGGCTCATCAAACATTCGTCTCAGTAAAAATATGATGTACCACGTGAGACCAGGCTCACTGCTCTTTGAAATGTCTGGAATTGCCTGATGGGACTCATGCAGAATTTATTTGATCAAAAGCTTTACTTGGTTTGGCCTTTTAATAATAATCATTTTGGTCAGTAGCAGAGCTAGTACTCAACAAAAAATTTCAGGCATCATTGCATTTGGACCCACTAGACCAGCCCTACCCGATAAAAATACTAGCCACAAATATGGGTTAGATATATAACTGAAAATTTTCTAGCAGCCACATTTTTAAGAAAGTAGAAAGGAACAAGTGAAGTTAATTTCAATAATACGTTACTAACTCTCCAAAATATTATCAATTTCAACAATTAATATAAAACCATGGAGAGATTTTACATTATGTTTCACACCTAGTCTTCAAAATTTGCAGTTACTTTTATACTTACGGCACCTCCCAGTGTGGACCAAACACATTTCAGTGCCCAGCAGCCACATGTGGCTAGTGGCTATGGTATTAGCCAAAACAGCACGGTACCAAAGAGATGTGGAAATTGCACACAGTGAGAAAACCCTGAAATGCCAAGTGCAAACGGGAGAGGAGCCACAGAGAAGAAGAGAATCTAGAAAGCATCTGAATACAGTTATAAAGAAGTGATTTTGGGGGGCACCTGGGTGGCTCTACCAGTTAAGCGTCTGACTCTTGATTTTGGCTCAGGTCACGATCTTGGGGTCTGGTGAGATCGAGCCCTGCATTGGGCTCCATGCTTAGTGAGGAGTCTGCTTGAGATTCTCCCTCTCCCTCTGCCCTTCCCCTTGCTCATGCTCGCTGGCTTGTGCGCGCACTCTCTCTCTCTCTCTCTCTCTCTTTCTCTATCTCATTCTTTCTAGAATGAGATAAATAAACCTTTAAAAAAATAAGAAGTGATTTTGGAGGAAGATAATGAGAAACTTTGGGAAAATTTTGCTAGTTGGTGGAAAGTCTAATTGGGAAAAAATGCATATATTTGCTCCTCACTGACTTATGTAGTCACGTTGATTTTTATTCGAGGCTAGGGGAAAAAACTGCACATACCACAGTTGAGGACGTGGGATCATAATGAGAGAGAACTTCAGAAAGAATTATTTGAGGACCAGAGTTATTCCATTTGAGTGACTTAAGCTTCTTGACCTCTAGACATAGCCTTTCAGTTTTCTAGATCAGATAAGCATAATGAGTGCTTAAATCATATTTCTTCTTTCTCTTGCTGGTAAGAACATGCACCTTCAGGTCTCATGGTGCTTTGGGTACGGATGATATAAATAAAGCATTGCCTTTCCAGGCCTTGTTTTGGTAGTGTGGCCAAAAAAAAAAAAAAAAAAAAAAAAAAAATCACAGAGTTAAGAACCAGGGAGACTGGAGGATGTGATTACGAGTAAAACTTCTTTGAATATATAATGCCAGCAACACAGACTATTTTCATTCCCCATGTTAGTTAATGGCTAATCTAGAGATTGTACTGCCGTTTGCTGATAGAGCACAGTTTAAAATATTTTATCATTAATGTGACAGGGAGTTGGATAAAGAAAATGAAGCGTGATTATAAAATGCTAATTATCGTCCTCAAGTGCATATTGGGCACTCTCGAATATTTGCAGCGTAATTTGCTTTATTTATTATTTCGGTTTGGTTATAAATGTTAATTCAATTGCAGACGGTATGTTGGCAATTTACAGAGCTATAAAGTTATTTGGAAATCCTAATATTTTCTACCAAAATGTTCTGTTGGTGATGGATGAGCTAAATTAAAAAGCCCCTGCTCTTTAGAGTTAAATACATTAATTGGCAAGTAGGCTGCAGGGATTTCCAGACCCGTGCTGGCTACGTTAACTCCTTAAAGGAGTCGAGGACATGATTTGTAATTTAGAGTGGGGATTTTCTCCATGAGAAAGGGTGGGAGGAGAGACGTGTCTTTTCTCCTACCACCCTGCTAATGTCTCTCCAAGGCTGAGATTTTTTTCCATGTTCTGGTTCACAGGTCTAGACACGTGCTTGAAGCCACATTTTTGTTGTACGGTATCAGTGGTTTCAGAGACCGTGATGTTGACAGCCGAGGTATATTTGTGTG
Source organism: Ursus maritimus (assembly GCF_017311325.1). Lineage (NCBI taxonomy): Eukaryota > Metazoa > Chordata > Mammalia > Carnivora > Ursidae > Ursus > Ursus maritimus. The sequence continues at coordinate 40,732,146 of NW_024424453.1, forward strand.
TGACAGTGTATACGTGTGTGTCTGTGAGTGAGAGCAAGGAATGGAGATGGTGTTTTCTCCAGCCTTACAGATGACTTAAAAATATACACGTGTGAGGCCAGTGGTTGCCAGACTTACCGCCCACAGGCTCTATCTGCTTTGCCACCTGTTTTTGTAGAGCCGAAAGCAAAGAATGATTTTTACATTTTAGAGCTTGGGAAGAAAAATGTAAAGAATAGACTATTTTATGACACATGAAAATCCTGTAAAATTCAAATTCAGTATTTATGAATAAAGTTTTCTCCAAACACAAGCAGGCCCGTTCACTTATGAATAAGGATAAAAGTAAAGATTGTTTTCTTTTGTTGTCAAATTAAAAACATAAACTAAGCCATGTTGCTGGATCATTCTATTTGCGTTAACAATTAAGGATCCTACGTGGAAGCACAGTAATATCAGAAAATACGGCTACCTTCTAGATAGAACTCGTTTGGAAAAATGTCATTCTTTACTAAGAAATACTGTGCTTAATTAATTCTTGCTCCTAGGAAGTCAACTTGGGGCACTCATTATGGCCTTAATTGGTGGTATAAATTCTGAGACCCCGGAGGAAAACACATTGCGTGGTTAGTGGTCTCTGGCCCTTTGGGTGAGCGTGCCCCGGCACCAGCCCCATCTCAGAGAGTGACAGCTTCTGGTTTTGATGGCTTCGGGTCTGGACACACTGATATTAGGTTTAAAGGCTAGTAGTGTGCAGTAAGAAAAGAAATGCAATGACTTGTCCCGGTGTTTTGCATTAAACAGTGTGAGACAACCTTCTGACTTGGAAAAATGTGTTTCTTTGAACTCCGGTTTTTCGTATTAAATTATATTCATTATACGGCCCATCTGGAATCTCCTGCCAGGCCAAAAATCATCTTACAGACATTAGCAAAAGGAAGTTAAATGTAATTTTTTTTAATTGTATACTTTTCATTTCCATTTATTTTTTTCCCTTTTATTGGAGAAACCAGATGGAAAGGAAGGCAGGAACCTCTCCCTCACTCCGGTTCCCTTCGGGAACGGAGGCAGAACATTCCTGGCTCTGCTCCTCTGATCCACTGACTTGAGGTGATGATGGGGCTGTCTAGATTCCGGGGATAATTGCTGGAAAGGTCAGGAGTTCAGTTTGAAGCACACAGCAGATCGGGGCGGTGGGGTTTGGAGAGTAAGTGTGGCGTGGCGGCTAACTTGGGGCTTACGTAGGTTGTCACCGATAACTCACAAATATCACATGTGATGTGGTCCACATATTTGTGGACTGGTATTGACCGTGGTTTTGCTGGGAGTTGTTTGTTTGCTGGATTTGGACTCCGTGTGAAAGGGACCCGTATTTGGGAGACTCCTGGCTCTCCTCATCTCTTTGCTTCTTACCAAACCACACACGTCCCACAAAACATACAGACCTGAGGCTCATAGTGGGGACTTAGGAATGTGTGTGTTTCCTTGTTCAGAAGGTAGAGATAACTTCAAACGTGTCAGATGGAACTGCAAGGACAGTTGAGTGGTTCGCTCCGACGACCCAAAGCCAGATGAAGGCAGAGCGTAAACCAGCCCAGCACCCTTTGGACTTGCACTTGGGTGCTTGTCTCTTCAGCCATGTGCCGCTCTGGCAGAGGATATCTGGCAAACGGAGTCATTTCCCTGTCAACCCTCCACGCATCTGTATGAGCAGATATTTACTGAAAGCTGGGTAAGGTACTGCCCTTGGTGTGGAGGACACAAAAGCTGAAGAGTGATGACGAGTCTCCAGCTCGATAAGCTACAGCAGAACGATGCTAGTCCTTATCTGTACAGACTCTTACCACTCATCTGGAGGTTCACCCGGTGAATTCCGAGTTGCTGCCTTTTGAAGGAATATTTGAAATTCAGATGAGGGTGAGATACTTTTTGGTAGCATACTAACATATCTAGTCCCTGTGGTCATTTCTTTATTTTTTTTTTAAAGATAGATTTATTTATTTATTTATTTATTTATTTATTTATTTATTTGAGAGGGAAAAGCAGACTCCCTGCTGAGTGTGGAGCCCAGCAACACCAGGCTCGATTCCACGACCCTGAGGTCATGACCTGAGCCGAAACCAAGAGTCAGACACCCGACCAACTGAGCCACCCAAGCACCCCTACCTGTGGTCTTTTTTTGATGAAGGTCTTTAGGGGTCAATCGGGAGGAGAAGCATTAGGGCTCATTTTGAATTTCTGGTAATGAATCTTAGTATCCCATGCACAATTTCATTGCAGTCAGGTGCCAATCACAGGTTAGTAATTTTATTATCAAAATGTATTTTCATTGCCCTGAATTTTTTTTTTTTAGGACAATGTCTTCAAGCATACCTAGAGAAGATCTCCTCTGATTTACGTTGCTTTTTACCACATACCTGAGAAGTGGAGGGCGGAGGAATGCGGGGGTGATCCCCCCTGTCACTCACACACAATGGGCGCCTTTGTGTCTCAGTGCTGGTGTGAAGTGCGTGCTGTCACGGACTCCCTCAGCCAAGAGCTTCTTTAAGGAAGCTGGCTCTGTCCTACCTTCGCGCATGTTTGACACGGTAATAGACACACATTACAAACATAAATAGCGGCTCCAGGTTTTCTCTTCCTTAGCAGTGTGTTAAAAGCTACTTCCACTAAATGGGTTACTTTGGCTTTAAATAATAGACCCCGTCACTTCTCTGTTCCTCAGTGTGTGAGGCGGTTTCACATACCACTCTCCACTTTCAACAAAGCAGATAAGGTATCAACACAATTAAAAGTGAAAAATAATCTGTCTGCTTTGCCGGTAGTGAATGCTTACAGAACACACACTGATACAATAGATTTTAAATAATTTATGTCCGGCACTTTTTTTTCTTCAATCTGTAAATGAGGACACCTAATGCGGAATGGCCGGCATGATACTCTATCCTTCCCCCATTAAGATAACAAGATGAGGGGGCAATGATTCAGATCGGCATATTTTTGGAGCACAGCGCGGATAAAAATTAAAAATTAAAAGAGATGATGCTCTGAAATACTTTGGGTAAGCAAGCTCATAAAAGCTATTAGGAAACCTGAAATTACAAATTAATTCAGAATCTCCTTCTGAGGGGCTCCTAAAAGCCCTTTCCGTTTTCTTGGCAGGATTCAAACATTACTTTTGTGTCGCTGCCTGGTGTTTTCACAAGGTCCGTTCTAATGCCCGATAAGGTGTAATGCTCAGGTCTGATGTGTCTCTCGCAGCCGTCTTTGGTCTTAACTAAGTAAACTTCAAGTGATGTTAAAAACAAATAGGAATTAGTATGTGATACATTAGGTCTCCCCCCCCCCCCATAGATGCGTTAACTCTCAAATTACCAGGATCATGTGATTCATCGCTGCTTTTCCAGCCCTAAAGGGGTGTTTGGTCCAATCCTGAAGGATTTATCCGGCTGCTATAATGCGATCCCCGAGGTCTAGGGGCAGTGCTGTGCCACAGAAACAAAACTGCTAAACTGTTTACAAAACATCATCCCGTCTTTTGGTGGGTTAAATGTAGCTTGGTCATGATTGATGGAGGCCCAGCTCTTTTTCCTACACCTGCCTGTGGACATCTCCTAATTATCCATTTGAGAAAACTCTGGATAAAAATATCAATCCTGAAAACATGTGTGTTCCAAGGAAGAAGGCCAAGCATGTCCAAGGAAATTTTTACTCCTGTTTGATCTATGGAAAATAATCCCCAAATTCCATGCACAGGTCGATGCTTAAGAGAGGCCAGTTCTTTCAGATGGGTTCAACGTGAGCACACCCTCCTAAGTTCTCTTTTCTTGTCCTTTTGAAGAAACTGAGGAGGGGAAGTAAAGTTCCAAGGGATGATCATCTGAAGAGAGCAAAAGTAGGAGGAAGCACCCCCAGGACTCCTACGTGAGCCTCACTGGCCTGGGGGCTCATCTTCCAGAGCGGGGTGCAGCATCGGGGACTGCTGTCCATTAGCAAACCCATCCGGGGCAGCAGAGCTCTGTGAAGCCAAATGGGAAGTAGCCACTGAGGAGAGAAATACAATTTTGATACAGGAAATAGAAGAAGAACATAGAGCTTTTCGCTCAAGATATATGTTTCTTCTGTCTAAAGCCAGCAATTTTGGAAAATGAAGCTAAGAGTTTAAAAATAAGGGCTCTGTTAGGGAAAATAAAACAGGTCCCCCTACATCCATTAGGCTGCCTTTAATTGAAAACTGGAGAACAGTCTAAGTAATTGGCAGACACCTCTTTTATTGCTGGGCCTATTTTTCCCCTTCTCTCCAGTGTAATCAAAAGACGACTCCTCTTTTTTACCAACCAGAGTCAGGTATGAAATGGAAAAGCAGAGAAGTAACACTTAAAAATTAATTGTGTGTGTTCTGCCAAATTTTCTCTTATAAAATAGGTACAGAAAGTACAGAAGGTAAGGTCCTCAACACAGCAGTAGCTCCCGGAGTGGGTTTTTATATAGCACGGTGCTGAGGTGGAAGCTATAATGTGCTTAACTGCAGGCAAGTTCGTGTTGTTTAAAAGAACCTTACCCTTTACATTGGGGACCTATTTAATTTCAAATCCTGGCACTGCACTGACATTATATAGCAACTTTAATTTTAAAGATCAAGAAAGAGGAGCTATGGGTGAAATTTGAGCCTGTTTCTTGCTAATTTGGAAGAAGAAAGAAGGGAGGTTGGGATAAATCATGAAGTTAGAATTGCTGTCTGAATTATGATATTGGAGTTTCACTATTGAAAATATAACTTCCTCTTTCCTTTTCCTTATACTTGAAGAATTTTGGTGGTGGTTGTCTTTATCGAAGTTAGGGTTCTCTGCTCATCTTTTTTCTCCCCTTCCTTCTCCTCTGAATCTCCATATGATATTTAAAAAGCAAAATAACTTGCAATATGTTACTTTTTAACTGTAGAAGTTGCATATGCTCCATCACAAAGATGACTACATACCACCCTCCAAGGAGTCCTGCTTTAGGAAGAAAGAGACACAAGAGTCGGTGGTTACGATGTTGTACAATGAATGTTACAACAGAGTGTGTGCTGATATGGTTATGTGATTCACAGGTGCCTGATGCTATCTTGGAGCATGAGCTAGGCATGAACAAGGCAGGGAAAGGAATTTTGAGGCATAGGGAACAGCATGTATAAAGGTACAGAGGTGAAAGAGAACACTGTAGGTTTGGGGGACCTGGCTAAGTATGAGTACACAGAGGGCCCATATCGAGGGCCAGCGGGCTCTAAACTATTTCGCTGATGATGTCATTGTTTAGATGCTGTGGGTTTGGGCTAATACGGTGTGTCAGGTCTTTGCCTGGAGTCACCCCGGCTTTTCCATACAAGGACAGAATGCATTAGGAGAGCTAGAACTTCAGCAGTATTGTCTCAGTAAACTGTGAGTGAGATTTTTGCACTGTCTGAGCAGTGTCTGTGGTGAGGAGAAGCAGAGGGCTACATCTGATAAATTCCCATTATTTTACAGTTGTCAGACTCCTGAAGACCTAAATGTAAATGCCTGACCAGCTTCCCTTCTGCTCCCACATCCTCCGTGATTTCTTCCCTTTCAGTTCAGATTCAGGATGTAGCCACCTATAACATAAGTGAGAGAGCTTCCAGTGAGAAGATGCCAGAATGGCCCTGGAAATTAAATTTCCTTGGAAAAAGTGCAACAAATTGTGGACAAGCATTTTTTTTTCTTTTCTAATTTAGGTCCTTCTTAGCATTATTAAATAATATAAGTGCATGATGATAATTGGGTTCTGGGAAAGGCTTTTGAATTACGTGATACGCAGAGTTGCCATGGTGTGATGTATGTTGTCATCAACCCGTGTGTTATGACAGAGCTAAGACCTGGCTTTGTTGATGGTGAAATGTTGCATACCAAACTTCTAAAAGAGATTTAAAACTTTATGCCCCTCTGCAAAGGGTTTAAGCATATTTGAGCGTGTTTTGGCTCTGTCTCCTTCTGCTTGCCGTCACCCCCCACCCCCCCCACCCGCCGTCCAGATGAGATTTAGTAATTAATGCACGAAGCACCTGGGGTCCGCTAACTCCTGGGCTGTAGCTGAGGAGCTATTTTAGTGGATTTCTTCAGTAAAATATTTGAGAATTAGAAAACTTAAAATGCATTGGCTTCTTGCCCAGTTATATTTAGAGTAATCCTGATAATAAATCGGTAACTATGGGTTTCACTGTGGAAGGGCACAAAATAACTGACCCAAGTAATGTAGAAAACAGATGTCTTTAGCTGGTTTAAAGTGAATTCTCGAGACCAGATTTAAAGAAAGCTATGTGGAGCTCAGTGGAATCATCCATTTCAGACTTTTTTCCTGTCTTAGGGTTTTTCTCCCTACCATATCTCAACTCATGTTCTTGAGAAGAAGGGCAGTGGTTCCCAAGATACCGTATTGATAATATTTAACCTGCTGTACAGAAATGCTTTGGGTAACAGATGAACTGCTTGACCTCATATTCTTCACCTTCTTTCTAATTCATTCTTTGGCTCCCAGGTGGGGGCCAGAGACATCTAGGAGGTGTATGAATGAGCTTCTGGGCACCCTCCTGAACTTGCACCTAAATATATATGCTATTTGGGAGGACCCTGTATCCAATTCTGAAAAAGTTCTTCCTGGTCCTCCCAGCCCCTCCAAAGTCCTTTACCCATGTGGGAAATAAAGCCCAATACTAAAACATAAAATGCTTCCCAAATGATGTTCCTTTCTGGCTCTTCCTCGGGTTGTGGACTTGCTCAGAAGCAGCCCAAAGAGATCCTGGGCTAAGTGTGACTGTGGTAGCCTTGTATAATTCTGTCTGATCTACAGTCTCAAAACTAGCTTTGAGGTCGACCAGAGAAGAAGAGAGACTACCCAAAACGTCCACGTCCTCATAAAGGTAGCACGTTGGAAACCTTCAGGTAGAGAACAGATGGGATTCTAGAGCCAGGACTGGCTACTTAATTGGCAGGACCCAATACAAAGTGAAAATGCTGGCCTCTTGTTCAAAAGTTTTTCAGAATTTCAAGACTGTGACAGCAGAGCAGTAACCAAGCACGAGGCCCTTCCGAGTACCAGGCCCTGTGTGTGCCCAGGTCATGTGCCTGCAAAGCTGGCCCTGCCCAGAACAGATCCCTTTGCTTTTTGAAAACAGTCAGTTTAACTAGCAGTGTGGACCTGCCTTATGAAACTCTGTCCCCCAGAATTGTGTTTGGAGATTATTGGCCCCCAGACTTGGTGGATTAGAGTGGCGTTATAATAGTCAGACCCATAGGAGAGCTGGTCATTTAAAAAAAAAAAAATTATTTTATCCAAGGTTGTGTTTTTGAAATCTAAAAAGACATGTTTTCACCAAAATTAAAAGACATTTTATCCAACTGATTAATCTCTCCTTACTGTTGGTTTCCAGTTTCTATTACCTAGGAGCGTTTCTTCCCCAGGTCGTGTTCTTCTAAAATAAAGAACATTGTGAACTGAATGTGTGGCTCGGTGTCCTTCTTGGGACACTGAAAACTTTGGAAGTTTAGACCGTGATTTTCTGATGTTGTGAGTTCGGGTTCTCAGTTAAGAACTGCCTATTCATTGGTATTCCTTCCCGGGGAGTTTTAATTAATTGGGGATTAAAAGGATTGAGAGCATTGGTTTCTGGGTCTCCAGGGGTTGCACTCTCAGGGGTTCACCTGACAAAGTCCAGGACAATGCCATCATCACCCTCTTCCAGAATGACTGGTTCCCACAGAGGTGATGCTTTTGCCAAATCTGTTGTCATTGCCTTTTTAGTACCATCTTTCTAGACCTCTCCCAAAATAAAGGCTTGCCTTGCTAACCTAGGGAAGAGTAAATGTGCCAAAGAAGCTTCTGGTCCAAGGGACTTGGAAGGAGACATGCCTAATATATATGGTTAGATTCTAAGCAAAGGGGCAGGAGACACTTTCCCAGTTAGCAGGCAAGAGGAACCGTCGAATGATGGACCCTTCTAGAAGCCATGGCTTCTAAACAGCAAAACACTCAGGCTTCACTATTGTCGTTCATTCATCTCTACTAAATTCCCAACAGTGGGACCTTGTCCTGTCAGGAATTTTTTTTTTTTTTAAACAAAAAAAATAAATAAATAAACAACTCTAAGCCTCTACCCCTTGGGACAACTCAACTTTCTTGTTTGGAATATGAATCTTAGGTTGTTTTCCTTCTCGTGGCTCCGAGTGCGGCCCCCTCCCTGACTCGCTCAGTGTCCTTTGAGTTACGTTCATGCCCACCCTCCCTGCTCAGGAGGAAACGTTTGTCATCAAAATAGTAGGCTGTTTTTCTACTTTCTCCCTCCCTCTCACCCATTGTCTTTCAGTGGGGTGAAAAGGTCTTCACTTTTCTCTTTCTCCCCCACAAATCTTGCTATTAATAACTTTTCAGACATTGTCACGCATAGACTTCCACTCACTCCGGAGGGTGTTTTTTGTTTGTTTAAGGCAACGTGTTTCCTGGTCTGAAAACCGTGTTTCCCAAAGTAGCCGTGATGGGATTATTCCATACTCACCTCCCACTGGCAGCATCTTTGCTTCTGGCTGGAAATGGGAATTGCAGCTCTGTGCTGGCCTGGGGCTGCACTTCACTGGGACCCAGCCCTGCTGGTGGGGGGGCCGGTGACTACCTGGGGCAGCCACCTGATTACTTTCTGATTGAAGTGGGGTTGACATATTTTCCCTTTCATGATCGAGGGAGAATGACAAAGTAACACTCCTCACTGTCTCTCTCTTCTTTCACCCTAGAAGGAGAAATTACCCTTTTGAACTTTGCATGGGATAGAAATTAACTCTGCAAAAGCCCAGTGCAAACAGATGTGCTTCCCATGTGACTTTTTGGGTGAATTTCTCCTGATCCAGTACTTTTCATGACTGATACAGTGCCAAGTTGCCGGGTTTGTTTTTGTTTTTGTTTTTAATGAAAGAAATAAGGTTTTTTTTGTTTTGTTTTGTTTTGTTTTTTTAAGATATGATTTATTTACTTGAGACAGAGAGAGCAAGAACACCAGCAGGGCGAGAGGGGCAGAGGGAGAGGAAGGGTGAGAAGCAGACTCCCCACTGAGCAGGGACCCTGACGCTGGGCTTGATCCCGGGACCCTGAGATCATGACCTGAGCCAAAGGCAGGCACCCAAGCAGCTGAGCCACCCAGGTGCCCCAAGAAGTAAGTTTCTACTTAGCGCCTTTCTTCAAACTATCACGACATATTTCAGACATGTTGAAACTGATATAAACGGCTCTAAGCCTAAAAAGCTACCTCCATTCAAAACACTGCACTGTGAATTCTCACAAGTAACTTTACGATTAAATATGAGTCAGCAGATTGTCCTATTATTTCAGAAATCAAGGATTCTCGGGCTACATTCCTGACCAGACCTAAGGGCAGGTTCAGGGGTATAGGTATTTGTATTCATACCCAGAGCTCACTATCTACTTTAGTATGTGTTAAATTGATGCATGAGGAAGTCAGTGATTTACAGCCCCCTGAACAATCTTGGGGAGATGATCATTCTGACCCTAGCCTTCTCCTAGAGTGAGTACTTCCCCAGTAAATGCCTGACATGGCCGTCGAGATCCCGCCTGGTCCGATTGTCAACCTGATCTTTCATCTGTGTCTTGCACACACACACCCATCATTTCCATCTCTGCCAGCCTGGACCACGGCTCCTTCCCTGTATGTCTTCACCTGAGATCTTGGCAAAGCTGAGCTGTTCCTTGAGGGAAAGCTTGCCGTTGGAATCCTACCCCTTCATTAGAGCTGGAATCAAGCACTGACTGCCTTCTAACTCCTTTGAATTCCTGTGGCCTTTACTAAGTAAATACTTTAAGTGTGCCTACTACGTGCCAGGCACTGGGCCCTTTTTCACTTTCTGCTTCCATTAAAAGTTCTTATCACACTGCGCGGTGACATCTGCTACAGTGTTCGCTTGATTTAATGTTCCTGGTAAGTTGAGAAAGAGCAGGAACCATACTTTCTGTATCTTTGTGTGACCCAGGAGAACCCACCACATCCACTCCAGGTAATTGGCGTTGGATGAATGAATCAGTACGGGAATGAGTATATATAGAGATGGCCTTTGGAATCATGAGGTTGTCTACCCACAATAGTCTGTGTTGTTCAGAGATTCAGAACAGTGTTCTTTCCTATTCGGGAGTCTTTATTTTAAATACCAAATGTGTATTGGACGTTTTCCAGAAGAAAGCTTTGGAAAGAGGAGGTTTCATCAGTAACAAAAGCTACCATTCACTGGGTGCTCGCTGTGTGCTGGGCATTGCCTTCACACGGTATGTGTGTCCCTTAATTGGATACACTAGGTAATCCCATGAAGTGTAGGTACTTTCCTTATTCCAAATGAGGAAACGGGCCTTAGCGTAACTCAATGTCCCACAGATAGTAAGCAACAGAGTCAGAGTTCAAATGCACAGGTACTCGAGCTGACGTCCAGTTCTTAATCGCAAGGCTAGTATCTAAACCAACAAAAAGCGCTCTGTTTGGGAGAGGTGGGGAATATTATGTGAGATGACATCTGAAAACCAGAAGTTGCAACATGGTCCACGAAAGAAAAAAATGAAAAAATTATCAGAATTAGAGCATGATTTGAGAGTATTAGAGGAGAGAAAGTGGCTGAAGTGACCCTCACATCAAAACATCAAGCAGGGAGCGCAATGAGCCACTTTTCTCTATGTCCTTGATAGATTTGGGACATATGACTAGTCTTTCAAGGTAATTATGAATTTTAGATATTTAGGGACAGGAGAATATTCAGATTTAAAAGAGTTGGTTACCTTTGCTTTTGATTTAGGAGTGTGGTCTGCACTGTAGGTGAGAGGATTAGGTAGGCCAGTGGTACGTCATATCCCCAACGGGAGACAGAAGTAATCTGAGTAGGCAATGGGAATTCAGGGATTATTGCTAAGGCATGAAGCAAATCATTCTGATGCACATGTCGCCTTCACCACCATAGGAGTATTTTCTTCTTTTCTTTTGCTTGGATCCCAGTTCCTTGATAGGAAGAACAGAAGAGCATGAGATAAGAACGTTTGGAAAAACTGTGGTCAGAAAACACTGGACTCCGTTTGTGGTGTAGATCTCTCTTCTCAAGTTAAGTAGCTAGAGTGTTAATTGTGTTTCTCACAAACCACAGGAATCCTGATTAACCACCAAAAGTCATAATTAGAGAAATCGAGATTAACCAAGAGAAGTTATGATCAACAACAGAAATCATAACTAACCAACATGGTTAGCCAACAGAAGTCTTGACTGTCTGAGCTGATTACATCTCAAACCAGTTAATCTTCTACTAACTTCGGAGAAATCTGGCAGCTCACTTTCTTAAGTACAAAGACTGTCATCCTCAGGGAATGCATTACTGTGGAGGAATATTTTATGGAATTAAGGTATAATACATCCAGGCCTCTCACTCTGTCTCTGGTTAGAGCTGAGGGCGTCATCATTCATTCTTTCATTTAACAGCTATTTATTAACTATCTACCATGTTAATTCCCTGTCCCAGTACTGGGAATATTCAGCTAATATGCACCAATAGTTTTATTAGGTGTTGAAATATTGAAATACTTTGCTACCATCTGTTGAATAACCATTGCCTCCAGTCTTCCTACAAGGTGGTGTGGGAGCCCAACAACCTGCCCACTTTAGTTCTGGGGAAGCCAGCCTCCAGGTCCCTGCTTCTCCTCTGTCAGGGCATCAGCAAGGAAGAAGTCACACTTGGTAGTGGTACTATGACACCCAGTTGTAGAAATCTGTGATGCCCATTTGGCGCCCTGAGGCTGTGACTGGTGGTCACAGGCTGGCATTCTGCTGTGTTGCCCATGTATCCTCTGAAGTGAACAATACTATTGTCTAATATTTTAAATATTGTACTTAAATTGGAGTAATGTAGAAAGATAAGCAAAATACCAAGGTTACCTAGAAAAGGAAGAATTTATGTGCTCTTTGATCAGTCAGAGAAGACTTCCTGGATGAGGTGACAAACATCTTGAAGACAGAATTTTTCTGGGTTTGCTGGGAAAAGGATGTTTCAGGAAAGGGAGAATAAAATTGTAGGGGTGCCTGGGAGGCTCAGTCAGTTACGTGTCCAACTCTTGATTGCCGCTCAGGTCATGATCTCAGGGTGGTGAGATTGAGCCCTGTGTCCTGCTTGCACCGAGCATGGAGTCTGCCTAAGATTCTCTCTTTTGCTTTCCCTTTGCCCCTCTTCCAAAGGAATAAAGTTGTGGTGTCAGTAACCCTAGACTAGTCCCCCGCAAATTGCAGTTTTCACCTGTACGGGTGGAGGACCTGTTCTTCCTTAGTCTTCAAACACCCCCTCTTCCTTGGCCATTTTCTTTGCTCACAGAAACTCTGTCATCCTCACTTTGAAGGCATCCCACCATGACACTCTCTGGTGTGATGACACACTTGGAGTCCCGGAAATGTACAACTGGAAAGGATCTTGGAAATCAGCCACCGGGCTCCTCACTGAGGAGATGAGGGAACTTCACCTCCTTAGGCTGACTTGCCCAAGGCCACTCAGTGGTCATGAGGAAGCCCCTGGACTTCCTTTCCACGGCTCTTCCTTTCCTGCCTCCTGACTCTGTTCTCCCTCCTCCCCCCCCCCCAGACTGCTCCTCCAGATGGGACCGAATCCTTCCTTTTACACGCTCAACTTCTCAGTGTTTTCTCCTCTAGATATGTCTCTGCCCATCCACTTGCTTCAAGGACTATCACACTTCCGAATCAGCATTTCTAAAGTCCGTTTTTATGTATGACAAGATGTGGGTTGCAGTGCTGTTTCTCAAAGCATGAGGCTTCCAGTTTTGAGTGGCACGGATTTGTGGCTTTATATCTACCGAACCACATAAAGAGACACATTTTCTCTGAATTCCTCAAAGAGAAAGTCTCACGTCAGTGCTGATCTGTCTCTAACACTGTCATTTCAGCAAGAAGTGACATGGTCTGGGGTTTTAAGCCCTGAGCAGATCCAGTATCCAGTGAGAGCGAAATAATATCTGATGATTATTTTGCTTGTCTTTCATTTTGTTTGTGTTATATTTGCCTTTTAATATTGACAGTCGGGGCTGGTTTTCAGATGAAGCCAGGGATTAAAGGTCTCCCTCTGTTTTAAATAATGTTAAAAGTAAAAGGAAGAGTCAACCTAAGTAAAAATTTGAGTAGGTAAAATTGAGGTGGCATGGGGCTCCCACACACAGGCACACATTAGGTCTACGAGGAATAAGGTTTAAATAATAATCTCTCTCATCTCCTGGGAGGAGGATTTGTAGAATGCAAACCTCTCTTTGGCCTGGGAGGGCTTTTCTGTTTACCCAATCCGTGTATAAAAATACCTCCCAGCGTATATGTTAGTCGGCAAGTATTCTACCGTGGTGGAAATGATTTACTGAAACTTAGACCTTCTCCTGATATCTAGCCAAAAACCTGATTCGGAAAACCAAGAAGTCCTATTTAGTTTCTGCCGACGTTGTTACTGAACCAGACCGAGTGGATACCTAATGACATACAAAGTTCTTCTCTCTTCTTTCATTTGAGTATCATGAGATTGTTTTTCTCCCCCTCTTCGTCACTCACTAAGCATCTGCTGGACTGAAGATTTGGTTTTTAATAAATGGAGGAGGTCACCTTTGTCCATACCTCACTTGCCTCACACATGCAGAAAACACTGGATCTTCCATTGGGTCAGCGTTTCTTTTTTTTTTTTTTTTTTTTTTTTAAATATTTTTTTATTTATTTATTTGACAGAGATAGAGACAGCCAATGAGAGAGGGAACACAAGCAGGAGGAGTGGGAGAGGAAGAAGCAGGCTCATAGAGGAGGAGCCTGACGTGGGGCTTGAACCCGGAACGCCGGGATCACGCCCTGAGCCGAAGGCAGACGCTTTTAACCGCTGTGCCACCCAGGCGCCCCATTGGGTCAGCGTTTCTTGGCAGGAGGGCAGTGCAGTTTCTGTAAATTGAGTTTGTGCATCTGGCAGCCAAAAGTGTCCTGTAGGTATATTTTTTGCATAAAAAGAGATGTTTGAGGTGACCACTCTGCACCGATTCTATTAGAGGCTCGGAGTATTGGTAACCTGTTTAGATTTGAAGCATATTCGTAGCTCCAGAAGTACCAAAATAAACTGTGTTTTCTTGGAAAATGTGTGTGTCTGGGATGTGACAGGAGTTGCATCCTTAAACAAGATTTCCAGGCGTTTACAGTTGAACCATGCCAGTAAAAATATGTTTATTTAGACAGTAAAATCCTAGGGTGCCCACGTAAATATCCTAAACAATGTGTGTTACATGAGCTTTCTTTGTTAATGTGCTTTAGCTTTAAATGTTTTTAGTTCTGGTTCCTGGAGTGTTAATGTACTACAGGGAAAGTTGAACTCAGATGGTGAGTCTTACGTGCTGTTTCGCACATTCGGTGGTGTGTTTCTTACATCCAAGAGAATTGTTGCTAATGTGGGTAAAAGTCACATCACAGTTGAGAAGGTAAAGCTCCCTGCTCTTAAGACTCCTAGCAATATAGAGGTTTTTGTTGGGCAATTAGGAGAGAGAAAAGACAGCAGGTATGCTCTTCACTCACTGCTCATTCGTCTGTGTAGTAACAAGCAGCCCTTGATTATCCATTGTCTGCAAAACCGTGTGGGAGAAATGAGGAAGACAAAGAGAAGGTGGCCACCATGTGCTCATGAGCCTACGATCCTCTTTATTTCATCAATGTTTCACAAAAATCGGGATACACTGCTGCTTTTGACAAAATATAATTTTCAAAAAGTTGAGAAGTAAGAACTCATTCAGATATTCAGTAAGTTGAAGATTTATTGAACTCAAGAATGAGAGAAATGGTAGGATGGCAAAACTGGTTCATTGGGGGATTTGAGCAAAATATCTCGGTGGTTAGGTAGATTGATAGATACGGTGAAAGGAAGAAAGAATGCTGGAATCAGACTGCAGAGCTAGGTACAGAACTGGTTAATGTCCTCCAAGGCAATAAAACAATACTCTTTGGTTATATTTCAGCCAGACAGAAATCTTTGCACCTATCCTTAACAAATAGATTTGTAATTTGCCAGCCTTCTATAGTCTTTACAGAGCCTGTGTCCAATCAATCGTAAATAGTAAGTCAAACAAAGTTACATTTCCCAAGAGTGTCAGATGACTCTTAGGTAAGCTTGTCAAAAAGTCAATGCTGCAGAACGGTGCCGCCCCACAGAACTTTCTGCCATGATGAAAATCTCCTATACACGTGCTGTCCAGTGTGGTAGCCACGAGCTATAAGTGGCTCTTGAGCGTTTAAAATGTGGCTAGTGCAACTGAGGAACTGAATTTTAAATTTTATTTCATTTTTATTTTCATTTAAACAGCTCTGTGTCATTAGTGGCTACCATTTTGGACAGCACCGCTCTAATGGAGCATTAAATGGGCAGGCCTTTTTATGCCTTGTTTCCAATATTGGATAATATTTTTCTACACACTGTGTAAATTAAATCATATTTTAAATACCATAATGAGCTAAATGTGTGGGAAAAAAGTAGAAAAGACTTTCTTGAGAAGACCTCATTCTTCCCTGAATCTTACCATTTCTTTTGCACGGGGAATGCCTATTATGTTGGGTTTCTTGATAGTGGGCTCACCTGAAATTTTTCTGGCCAGCAAGGGAGCTGCTTATGAAGTGAAGCCTGTTTGGAAAGAACCCAGGCCTGCATGTTTTCCAAGTGAATTAGCTTGGTATTCATTTTCCTTCAGCAAGATCATAACGGTCGTGTCTAGTTTTTATTAAAAGGGGTTTTCTGACTTGAAACAAAGGGAAAACTGACTATTAATATTTCACATGGATTTTAAGACTCAAATAAGTTAACTTTTCTGCTGCCATCACTTCATTACTCAGACCAAGCAATCAATGCATTGATAAGGCTGGCTTTGATTTCTCATGAAACTTGGTGGTTTTACTTAGTCTCCTCATCTTCTCGCTTGCTTGCAGGGCTTTTTCCGCAGAAGTATTCAGAAGAACATGATTTACACTTGTCACCGAGATAAGAACTGTGTTATTAATAAAGTCACCAGGAATCGATGCCAGTACTGTCGGCTTCAGAAGTGCTTTGAAGTGGGAATGTCCAAAGAATGTAAGTGGAGTCTCCAAAAACTTCGTTTCTATCTTTGTCTTTTCTATAAATATGATTTGCTCAGCTTCCAAAATCGAGTCATGCAGGACATGATACGTGGAACTCAGACCTGACTCTCGGGATAGATTGCCAAGGCTGGGTGTAAACAGAGGTGGTAGGAAAACAGAAGAACTGTAGGGATTTTCAGATAAAACTTGAGTGGCAGTTGGGGAACAGGCAGGAGCTTTGTGTTGTGGGTGGCGGATTTGTGTTCCAGAGCGGTACTAACTCCCTGTGGGTTTCAGAGCCACTAGTAACTCAGGCATATCACACAGCCACTTAGAGACTCCATTTCCCCCATCCTGACAGTGGGAACGAAAAGTTTTGCCTCTGTCCGTGGGAACAAAATGAGACAAGCAGCATGAATATTAACAGTAGTAATAATCAGCCCTTTTTTTTTTTTTTTTTTTCCGAGGGAAAGGGGCATAAAACTTCTGCTGTGGAAGAAATATTTAGAAACTCAGTGCGCTGGCATTTTTCCAAACTTGATTTAGCTTTTTTTTTTTTTTTCTCCCAGCCACCCCCTCCTCCAAATAATTATACATTTTTTTAATGCAAAAGAGAACATTTTAGTAAATTAAAAATTAGCGGTCCATAAACATCTGATAATGGGGACTTGAAATATACATCATTTAATACAGACAATATGTATACTACAAAACATTTCATTACTTACATTTCTCTCTTTGGTGTTTTCACATGGAGGGGACAAGAAAGTGACAGGGAAATGGTTTGGTTCAGGCAGGTTTAAGGAAGACATAGGGTTGTGTGCCGGGTGAAGCAATTAATGTGATCGCTCCTTCTTCATTCAGCTCGTGACTTGGGGATTTGGTGAGGGCAGACTGTGAGTGAGGCACTAGGCTCGTGGTGTGAGGGGATGCTGGAAATGCCTGAGACGTGGCCCCTGCCCTCTAAGATATGCGACAAAAAGCCAGGTACCGGGGCACCTGGATGTCTCCGTTGGTTAAGCGACTGACTCTTGATTTCGGCTCAGATCATGATATCAGGGTCGTGCAATGGAGCCCTGCGTCAGCCTCTGCTTTCAGCGGGGAGTCTGCTTGAGAGTCTTTCTGCCTCTTCCTCTGCCCATCCTACCCTGGCCTGCGCATGCTCTCTCTCTCCCTCTCTCTTTAAAAAAAAAAAAAAAAAAAATAGCCGGGTACTTCAGCCACAATCTTACAGGCTGATTCAAAGACATGTGTTATAGGACAAGGGCTCTTGGATTTTAGAACTGAGAAACATGCCCATTGGGCGGTAGGGAGACCGAGGAGGAAAAGGCCCCAGAACCAAGCAGCACTGCTCTGAGGGTGCTCAGCTGGGCGACTGGCTTTTTGCCTGGAGCAGCCTCTAGGGGATGTTGCCCAGCGTTGTTCCATCCTTCACCTTTCCTGAACGTACGCAGGGTTTAATATGCTTTTCTACCTCTTGAGTTTCTATACTTGGGGAAGAACAGCAAGATTAGGAACAATTCCACTGACTCAAGCCCAGCATCCTATGCTGTGTCCCAGCCTGTCATATTCTGCTTCTGGTTCATGTTGTTAATTTGTAACCTAGGCCAGTCCAATGAGCATGAATTCCAAACTCATGCTCAGGAGCCACAAAAGAAAAAAAAGATAAATTATATTTCATCAAAATAAGAAATGTCTGCTCTCCAACAGTTACTGTGAAATGAATGAAAACACAAGGCACACACTAGGAGAAAGTATTTACAAATTGCACACCTGTTACAGGACTTGTATCTAGATATACAAATCTCTGAAAACTCAATAATAAGAAAGCAAATAACCCAATTAAAACACACACACACACACACGCTAGTGCCCTTCAAAAATGACAAGACTATGAATGGCAAAGACAGTCTGAAAGATTATTCCAGATTAAAAGAGGCATGCGAGTTACATGCAATGCATAATCCAGAGTGGATCCTGGGTCAGAGGAGAAAATAGCTAGAAAGGACATTATTGGGACAGGGAGTGAAATCTGAATATGGACTGTAGATTATAGCACTGTAATAGACTGTTGTATGTTATTGTATATTAAGAATTGTGAATTAGATGAAGGGTGTACAGGGGTTCTTTGTACTATTCTTGAACCTTCTGAACAAATCTGAAATTTTATCCTAATGAAATTACCGAAAGAGAACAAAGACCCGTGCTTAGAATATTGGCACAATTCCTGATACATGTGAACAAGAAAGCAAGTAGCCCCAAGTGCCCCTAGTAGCTATCCTCCAACTCCAGGGGAAGTCACCTCTAGCACAAAGCAGGTACTATGGTTGGAAGAGTGGACAGACAGAAATAGGGCCCCGAATGGCATTATTGAATTGCTAAACCAACTGACCCTAAAACCTCTGTCTCCAGCCAATTTTGTTTTATTTGCCAAGAGCTTGTGCCCATTAAAGCAGCTGAGGTTGGGGGCTCGTTCGTACTTAGGGTCCTGATGAACAAGAATGGACTGGGTCATGAGACAGGGAGGCATCCTGCCATCCCTCCTGGGAGGGTGCTTTTCCTCCAGAAAGTTCTGTATGTGGATCATGGGTCAGTTCTGTTTGATCCCTCCAAACTTCAGCGCTATTGGATTACTTAAAATCAACAAATGTGAAGATACAGAGCTAATATTCACTTAGCTCAGGCCCGCCAACCCTACTATTGAAGAGAAAAGCATGACATTGCCCTGAAATAGTCAGATTTTTAATATGTGTAAGTGAGACTCACAGGATGATCCCTTGACACTCCATTTTTGGTCTGACGTTCTGTAGACATGGCTGTCACACTGCAGTTCTGTGGGAGAATTTTAGGCTAGGCTGAAATTATAAATGAGTAAGCCAGATGTGGACTCAGGGTAAATCAGTACTTTTGCATTTATTTTGTGTGGGCTGGAGACCCATTTCCTGCTTACATTACTTAAAACCCATATCCTGCTGCTCTGTAAAAACTGGCAGCTTGGTTGCCAATTAAAAAAATAATAATAATGTTTACATCCACAGGAAAACTCTAGTTTCAACCCTCAAGGAACTTATCACCTTAATTAGATTTAAAAATATAGAAATGAGAAGAAAATGGGATCATTATGCCCAAGTATACAAAAATAAATATATTTTCCTTAGAAGGAAATTGAAGGGAAAGGCATAAACATTTGGAGTATAGAGACGAGGGTCTAATAGGATATTTTTAAAGTTGAAACAGAAAGAAGCAGGAAAATATGAGAATCAGTAACCAATTATACCACAGCATTTGTGACTGAAACGAATCCAAGCATAATAAAGACTCATAGAATGTTAGAACTGAAAAAGGATCTTAGAGATTGATTTTCACTCACCTCTCTCACTTGACATACAAGCACACTGGGACCCAGAAAGATGAAACGGTCTTCCCAGCAATCCCCAACTGGCTAAAGGCAGTACCAGGATTGCAGTTCAGGTCTTCCCTCTCTTTGCCATACTTTCTCGGCAGTACCAAGATTAGGAAGATTTGCATTCAATTCTTGCTGTAGGTCATGAGGACTCATTAGCGTGTGTCAGAACTTTTAGGATGCAAGTGACCGAAAACTCAGCTCAAACTTGGCATAAGCTTAAAACATCAGCACAGGTAGCTGGGCAGTCCAGAGAAACCCATATGCATCTGAGGGTTTGCGTTCCTGTTCAGGGAAGAGCTCCCCTTTGCCTCCCACAGCTTTTTACTGTGTTGGTTTTGTTTCTGGGAAGATTTTATAAATGGCTACTAAAGATGCCACCAACAGCTGTGGCCCCTAGTCTACCTGACAGAAAGAGAGGCTCACGTCCCTATCATGCCGTCAGTGCCCGGGACCTGGTTCTCACTGGCCTCAGTTGGGTCACTTGCCCCTGTATAACTCTCTCGCCTTGGGGATGGGGGTGGGAGGGGTGGAGGGGTGGACCACTGTGGAGGTGGAGGGGTAGACCTCTGTGATTGGCTAGGTCTGGATCAGGTGTTCATCCCTGGAGCCCGGCATTGAGGTTGACCCCACCCAAACCAGGTGGCCAGGAGTGTGGGTGGAAAGCATCCCTAAGTAAGGAATCGGAGAGACAGAGGGTAAAAACTGACTCCATGCTCAGGAAGACCTGTCAGGTCCCATGGTGCTGTTGCTCTTATTCTTTGTGCTGTTGAAGGAAAGAAAGAAACCTAAGAATCCTGTATAGTAATAACTAACACAGGCTAGGTGTTTTCTGTAGGTCAAGCACTGCTTAACCATTTTTAATACTTTGTCCCATTCGAACCTAACAACAACCCTGTGAGATAGATTAGTTATAATCCCTTCCGTCCCCTGTTTTGGGCAGATGTGGAAGCTTAGGTGCAGAGAGGTTAATTAATTTAGGATAACACAATTAGTAAGGGGCAGTGCTGGGATTTGGGTCCCGGTAGTAATATTTACTACCTGCCATAAAGAGCAGCTTTTAAAACACTGACTTCCCTTTTTGACGCTATTGCAAGTGGTTAATTAAACAATAATCACACTCCTTGTTGCATATCAGAGATGTACCCCTAGAAAATCATGTGCAAATTTAATTTGTATGGCTCAAATTTGGTTTTCAATGTATAAGGGGATTTCCTAGTAAAAGAAATCCTTTAGTGTGGCAGATTGGAAAAGCATGATTATTTCTTCCCATTTCTGTTCTATAAATGCTGGTGGGTATACCTTGTATTTTCCAAGGGCTTTGTAAAACTAGGGGAACCTTTTTGTAGAGGAATAGCTATTTGTCAAAGCACGGGAGTTGAGAGCGGTAGCAGCAAGTGAAAAAAATCGATTTTCAGCAGCCTTCTAAAAGTGGTACAAAAATTTATGAAGAACTTGGGGAGGAGGCAAAGGAAGCAAAATGACTCAAAGTTGAGTGATGAGCTTCTGCTGGTGGGGTGGGAGGCTCAAAACGATGTCAGCAGAGGAAAGTATGTGGCCCTAAAGGAAGAAATAAAAAAGAGAATAAAGGAAGACATAAAATTTGGGATTGTGAAAGAGATGTCCGGACAAGCTTATGAGACAGATAAACCACTAATTGTCCATGATGGGGAAGGAGAAGGTTTAAGACGATGCCACATGGAGACCGTAGGAGTACAGAAAGCCTGACCATGTGCATTTGGGTCAGTTACAGAAATCCAAATGAATGGTTCAAATCCTTAAGCCAGGGATCAGCAAATTTTCTTACAAGGGTCAAAAAGAAAATATTTTTGGCTTTGTGGGCCGTGTGAGCTCTGTGTCTGTCACTATATCCCAGAAGGAACCATAGAAAGTACATAAAGATTGGTGGTGTTCTGATAAAACTTTATTTACAAAACAAGCAGAGGGCCGGGTTTGGTCCAAAGGCCATACTTTGCCTGCTTCTGCTTTAGGTGGCGCACCCAGTGGTCACGTATGCCACTTATGCCTGCTCTGTGATCTCACGTTCGGCTCCTCTCCCACCATCATCTACTCCTCTCCTACCAGTAGACGCCTCAGCTTTCAGCCACACTGGGCCCTGCTGACCCACAAGCCTCCCAGCTCCATGTTTCTCTGGAGGCTGTGCCCTGGTATGGACTGTCTACCGCCTTCTCCTTCAGATGAGCCCCAGGAGCTGGCAGAAATGTCATTTTCTCTGGGAAACCTCCCTGAACCCCACACCACACTCCATGTCATTCATTCTTCCCCATGTCCCTAGAGTGCTTTGAATATACCTCCACGACCAGCCTACTTATCACAGTGTGATTCTTCACACCCCGGTGAGGCTCCCTGGCTTGATGATAACCTCCTAAAAGGCAAGGCAAGCATCATGTCTTCCTCATCTTGTAGCCCTGAGCTTAGCTCAGTGAGGCGAGATTGGTCAAGTGGTTAAATGTAACTATTTATTTAAATTTTAAGTGGGCTCTACCGCCAACAAGGGGCTTGAACTCATGATCCTGAGATTAAGAGTCAAATGCTTTACTGGCTGAGCCAGCCAGTGTGCCCCTCAGTGTGGCTATTTTGAAAGACAAACCGAGTCTGACGTGTCCCGAGCTTTCCTTCCTGAAAAGGTGTCAGGCACAAAACAGTTCTGAGTATGCATGCCTGTGTTCATCCCTCGGCCCTTCCCTTACCTGCGGTGGGCCCAGGACAAGTTACGCAGCTTCTCTGGGCTTTCGTTTTCTACCCGAGCAAGAGGAACTTTTGTATTGACTGACAGCTTGGGCATGATGTGAGAACTGATGCTTTTAATCCTGTTTAGACAACAGTGTTTCTCCAATCTGCTTCCTCTTGCCAGTTCTCTCCCCTAGAGGACATTAGATCTTCTGGTGGATTTGCTGTCGAAACGGCTGAGCTGAGCAGGCATCTTGTGTAACTGTGCATGGCAAAAGCCCAAACAGGTGGAGAGGCTAACATGGACAAGTGGTGGTATTTGGGGCTCACTTGGCCAGTTCTAGGCCATCGGGTCACTCACTGACAAAAAGGGTGCTCCAAGGATGAGCTGGACATTGGGGTCAGGAAGCCAATAGGAAAATGAAAGAAACAAAGTCGTCCAGAATCAAGACTCGTGTGCCATGATAAGGGGGAAGTAGTGGGCTCTGGATGCTTCTAACATTTGACGAGGTTCCCCCTGGGCCTCTGGCCTTCCAGATGGGATGCCCTGGCCCCACATCTGTAACAGAAACACGGCAGAGGTTACTGTGCCTAACACCCCCATTCTATTTCTTTTCTTTCTGGAAACCACAGGCCACTAATTCACAAAAGAACCTCTTCATATTGCCTTTGACCTTATGTTTATGTGGACCATGCTTTTGAGTGGTGGGCAAAACATGTGTTTGATTTTGCTTGAGAATGCTGTTCAGCGTTAATTTCACAGCAATTTTTTCCCCGTGACAGCTGCATAATTATATTTGTAGAATAAAGCAGTTGAATAATCTCTGAATTTAGGAATCCCTGAGTGCTCGTTGACATGTTCTCATTTGGGGCATATTGAGCTTAAAAACAGCTTTTTATAAAGTCTCTAAATTCTGATTTATCCTTCGGACATGAATGTCCCTGTGGGTCGATTGGATAGAATAAACGTGCTTTGCGTGGACACTTTGATACCTCCACAAGACCTTTCCGTTGTTCTGTGTTTCATTTCCCCTTTACTGTTAAACTTACATTAAAACGAACCTTTTGGATTAAAGGCACTTAACCTCAGTTACAATCACTTCTGTTGAGGCACAAATTATATCGATGTGCTCGTTGGTTCTATGGCTAGATTTTACTGGCTTTAGAATGTGGAAATTCATATTGTAGGTTGCCCTGTGTACTTAGGAAATTACATAAAAATCATCATCAGGGCACTTAATGTCTTTCTAATTTTAGTTTATTTCTTCATTTGTTCCCATGTTACGTCCTAGCCTGTTACTGCGTTCCCAAAGTTGAGCGTGAGCGTTTCGTCCTGCTCCACCGAGAGGCAGCATTAACCCCGCCCCTCTCCTCTTTACCCCACCACACGCAAATCCCCACAGAGCCCTCCAAAAGTAAATGAAAGGCTGGAAACTTTGTATTTTTGTATCTAAAAACATCGCGGAAGCTGGAAAGTAAAAATCTGCTGTCCCTTTCCACTTGCCAAATGTTACTGTTTTCCTGCATCTGTTCGGGAGATTAAAAAAACCCAATTCCGTTTGGGCACTGGCAGCCCGGTGACGTCAGCGCCGCTGTGGGACTTCAGGCCCATTAACACTCAGACTGCAAAGGAAGTATTAAAATTCCTTCGGCTTTACTAACACATTTCTCCCTGCAGCCTGGCTCCTGGAAAAGGGACGCTCAGCACATTCTCACCTCAGCAAAAGGAGAAATTTCCGTGACACAATAGGACAGAGCAGAGCAGAGGAGCAAAGGGCTGTGAAGGGAGCCTGAGCTGGGTTCGAGTCCGACCTTGCCCTCTGGCTGCCTCATCCTGGGCAAGAGGTGCCATTTTGTTTTAAGTGCAGGGAGCTAACCTACAAGGCGGGGCCACCTTGCTAGATTGTTTCCTGCATCGCACCCTAGGAAGGTGATGCATTTAGCATCCTGCCTGGCACACAGTAGGTGCTAAATAATGATCCCTGTTTTCCCAGGGAGATTCTTCCTCCGGTGGTGACACAGGCTCCATTCTGTGCTCTGCTTGCTGCTGCCACAGCTGCTTTTTATTTTAATAACTACACAGCCCGGCTTCTCCTCCAGGAGAAAAGCGAAGGGCAGAGGCTCTCATCATTTTGAATTGTTTATAACACCATGGTGTAGATATACAGCCCCAAATATTATGTCACAGCATTAAAAATAAAGCTTGCAGGCATAGTTTCTAAAATAAATATCCGCCTTCCTCGGCTACTGTAAACTGGGAGGCAGATGGCTCATTTGCCCGGAGATGCTGGGACATGTGTAATCAGAGAATGGGGTGGCATCCTGGTATCGTGGAACCCAACTCCATGGGGAAAACCGAACTGGGGTGTTAGAAAGGATGCCTGGGCCCCTCCCCGCATCAGTCAGCTCAAGGTGAGGCCATCGGGGTGTCCCGGGCAGCATCTGCTTGGCATGGGATCACCAAGGAAGCAAAGTCTCCTTCTCTCCCTGCTTCCTCCTTTGTTTGCCCCTAGGGTACATTCCATCTCTCCCCACCCTTTCTCAGGGACTCTGTGGCCCACCTTCCCCGAGTCCCTCATCTCCCTTCTCTCCACCAGATCTTACCCCTGGCCTGTTCCCCAGCACTGCTTGTGCAGTCAGCCGCATGGCAGGAGGGACACGGGTGATAATGTGGCAGTCGGTGGTCCCAGAGCACATTCCTAGGGCAGAGTCTCCCAAGACGTTGGGTCATCCCCTGCGGGAGGTGGAACCGGAATAGTATTTGGATCCTGGGGGTTCTGACGTTCAGAGAGGCTAAGAACCCTGCCTTCCGTCACACTGCTGGCTTTAAGCCATGGGTCCTCATTCCAGTTCCCGGGAGCTTTTCAACTCCACTTTGCTTCTCTAACGACACCGTTCTGGTGTGGGCTTAATGCTGTCCAGTTTCAGTGTCTTCACCCATCTTTGCTCCCAAATCACATTTTCTATCATGTATGATTTAATTTCACATTATGTACAAGTTCAATACAGTGTTTTTCCCCGGAGTAAATTCTGCACACAGCCTACAAAACCTAATTTGGGGGAGCCCTAAACTTCATATGCCATCATTTCAAATTAGAGAGTGATAAAGTCAGTCCCTTTTCCATATTCATTCGATCTTTGTATTACTGATGAGAAAATCTCAGTTCGATGCCAGTACATCCTTAATTAATACCTCTTAAACCTTTGCTACTCCCTCTTTTTAACAGAGAGAGGGCAGGCAGCCATACCTCGTTAGGACGAAGTTTTATTTATTTCGAAGGTGTGCAGACTTTCCTGAATGGCCAGACAGTACATAGTTGAGGCCTCACAGGCCCTTCAGTGTGTGTTCCAACTACTTGACTCTCCCATTGCAGCACGAAAGCGTCATGAAAGAGCGTGGCTTTGTTCCAGTAAAACTTTATTGAGGCAATCAACCTGAAAACCCTGTTTATTTTTTACTCTTAACTCCTATTTATGTCAGACAATACTGCTTTTACCTTTACAGAGCAATATAAAATTGTGTAAATTTTATTTAGCAAAAAAATAAAAAACACCAAATCAATTTAGATAGAAATCCTTAGAGTAGGGCGCCTGGGTAGCGCAGTCGTTAAAGCGTCTGCCTTCGGCTCAGGGCGTGATCCTGGCGTTCCGGGATCGAGTCCCACATTGGGCTCCTCCGCTGGGAGCCTGCTTCTTCCTCTCCCACTCCCCCTGCTGTCTTCCCTCTCTCGCTGGCTGTCTCTGTCAAATAAATAAATAAAATCTTTAAAAAAAAAAAAAAAAAAAAGAAATCCTTAGAGTAGAGTGGCCTGTACGTGAAATATCAGGAAGGGGGGTTTCCATGTTACTGGTCCGGTGTTCCTGGATCTTGACAGGAATGGCACAGACTGTGGGGCAGCCTCAGCCCCTTCCAGAGCCCCCTGTAGTGCTTCGGTTGTTGGCCAATAGCCCTCAGCCCTTCCCCCATCCCGAGCTGTGCACAGCTCGAGGATGGGCCTCTGAGTCTCACTTTCCTTGGCTCCTCCGGCTTCAGTCCTATCCTGATACACCCAAGGGTCAGTGAAGGGGTGGATCTGTCCTGGTGGGATTTCAAGGATCAGGTGAACTGGTGGAGGGAATATGAGGAACAGGGGAGACCTCAAGTTTCACTATCTCCCCCCCCCCCCCCCCCCCGAGGAGCAGCAGGGTTAGTGTTGTGGCTTGAAGCACAGACTTGAGAGACAGTCTGGATTCTGGTCCCAGCCCACCACTCACGTAGCTCTGTGTGGTCTCAGACAGGTTACTTAGCATCTCTGTGCCTCTGGTTCCTTGTCTGTGGCACCAAGATGATGATAATACCTACCTCGTATGGCTGTGGTAAGGAATAAATGAATTAAAGTGGGGTAGGAACTAAAGACATTTCTTAGCTAAGCGTTAGCTCCTGGTCTTCTTCCTGCTAGGATAATGATCCATTCTGGCCTCCAAAAATTGGCCTCATCAGTAGAGTCCTTCATGACTATACAGAACAGCTAATGCTCCTTGTGGTCCAGTGGTCCACTTACTCAAAACAAAAGATACTCTTAAATTGGACATTTGTCTTTGGGGCTCAGGCCTAACCCCCAGAACACAAAGTGTCATCTCTGAGCCAGATACTGCCATGCTGGGATTCGTGGCCCTTCATCACTTACAGAATCTGTTCCAAGTGATTCAGCACGGACAGGGCCCTGCACAGCTGGCTCAGCCTGCCCCAGCCTGCCCAGGACACTGACCTCCTGTCATGCTCCGCCAACATGTGCCCCACCCCCCACACTAGTTGCGGCTGACTACTCAGCATGCCTGTCGTGGGAGGCAGCCTGGGGGTGTGTGTGCGCTGCCCATCCCCAGCTGTACCTCCCACTCTTCTTTCAAGCCACCTTTCTCCTAAGTATGCATCCCCATTTCTCTAATAACAGGAAGCAGGTGTGGGCCACCCTCACCTCTCAACAGTGTAACGTGTTACAGTGTGGCACCTCTGTTGGGTGACTTTGAAAGTCAGACTTGCTTTTGAGTCCAGGAGGTAGGTGGGTGTGTGTGTTGTGTGTGTGTGTGTGTGTGTGTGTGTGTGTGTGTGTGTAAGAAGACACACACCAGTGTTCTCTGCACTCACTGAGCATCTTGAGAGCAGGCACAGAGCCTCATTCCTATCTGAATCCTCAACTGAAAGCCCAGTACCTTGTACCTAATAGATATTTCTGGAATGAACTGGAGGTAAAGAGCAATTGAGGAGTAGAAATTCTGAATCAGGAACTTCTGTCCTATCTTTCCAAGAGTTAGAGATTTAAATCTGGTCCCACTGACACGATGAGCCTGTTTTTCCCTTTTCCCTTTTGCGTCCTTCCCTAAACTTGCACCATACGAATTCTAACACATAATGCCTTGCATAATAAGAAGTCTCACCAGTTGTCTGGGTCCGTGGTGGACATAACCAGATGGAGCTTGTAAATAAGTCCCGACATGGAAGATTTGCTCTCTCTGAGAACTGTACACACACACACGCCATATTTCATCAAATCTATAATTTGTTAAGGCGCACTATTATTGTATGTGCCACTAAAAACAAAACAGCAGCAATTAAACGAGGACACGCCAGAGACTGTGAGACAGGTGGCAATTTCAGAGAGGGAGAGGGGGAGAAACCAGATACCAGCCCTGTAAGAAAAGGCAGCATCTCATATTCTGGGCTGGAAATATTCTATGTTTCCATCTTGAGCTATTTTTCATTCTGCTTTAAATAGACATTGATAAAACCTCAGTGCCCAAAGACAATCCCCGGCCCAGAGTTGCCTGAATAAATATGCAAGTGCTTCTAAAATAGCTGGCAGAGAGCCCTTTGTTTGGAAACAAATGTCTCCTTGAAAATAGCAACCCGAAATTTCCCTGCAGTCCCTGTGTTCCGGGGCGATGAACATGGCCCTTTAAGTACCTTCTCCCAGTGACAGCAATTCTCTGGAGGGTGGCTACCTAAATTGCTCAATAAATCCGTGCATAGAGTATAGTCTGAATTTGCTCTATCCTGGAGTGGTATTGAGCACTTAAACCGGTTTCTTCTCCCTCTGCCATCAAAAAATATTAACTCTCCCAGTTAGGTTATTTCTCTCATCCGTCTCCCTTTAAAGCTGGAAAACAAAGAGTTGAGCAATTATCCGATGAACTAGATTAATGGAGACAGGCATCTTTTTAGTCCTGGGACTGAGGAGAGCGAACACCCTATTTCCTCACGAGGAAGAATGTTTTCGTCCCCAATTCACACTTGATCGTTCCAGCACTTCATTTCACCGACATAAAATACCTACCTGACTTTTAAAAATTTCTGATGGTTTTATTTGCAGAATAATTTTAGGTCAGAAATGTTCTGTTTTGATGTTGGAGAATGCAGGTCCCCCATTTTTCTTGTTTTTCGGGGCGGGGTGTTCTATGACATTGCTTGGTCAGGCTTATAAAACAGTGTTTTGATTCAGCAACATTGTTTAAATCCGTTTTAAAATAGCACTAAGGAATTCCACTGGCGTTTCAAAATGGATGCACTTAGGCGCTGGTCATATGATACAGCTCTTCCAAAGGGAAAGATAAAAGTTGCCTCTAGTAAACCCCGTCGGCTCAGGGGATTTAATGAGGACAGGAAGAGAATCAAGTGCAAAATGTAATGAGTGAAGGATTCCCACTTTGTGTCCTGGAAGTGGCGGGACAAAGCGCTTGAGCAATTTTAGACTAAATGGAAACTTGGCTGGGGCACCCTTGGACTCTGAGCTCTCAGAAATGTGAAAATATGCAGGCTCACAATGTACTCCCCGCCCCCCACCAGTGGATGTGGCCCAGTGAGTTATTTCTGGAAGAGAGACATCAGGACTTCCTCCTGCCTCCTGGGGCTGAGCAAACTCTTGGAGATGGCTTTCCCCACATTCCCCAGGATGATGATGGGATCCAGGTCTACAGAATGCAAAGCCCCATTTCGTTTTTACAAATAGAGCCTTTTACAAGGCTCTATGTGCCTGAATAATAGAATTCTGTCCATGAAGGTGAAATGTGGTGCTTTCTTCTACCCGAAAGTCTGACATTCAAAGGACTGACAACACCAAGTGTTGGCGAGATGTGAAGCAACTGGAACTCTCTTCTGTGGCTGGTGGAAATATAAATCGAGCCAAAGTTTGGCAATATCTCCTAAAGCTAAACATACCAGTATGACTCAGTAATTCTAGTCTTGGGAACATCTTCAAAAGAAATGGGTGCAGAGACCCAACAAAAGATAGATGCCAGACTGTCCACAGCAGCTTATTTATAATAGCCAAAAGCTGGAAACAACCCATATGTCCATCAGCAGTAGAATGTGTAAATAAATGGTGACATATTCAAATAATGGAATATACATAGCAATAAAAAAGGAACGAACTACTGCTCAGTGTGGCGCATGGACGAATCTCATAGACATAATGTTGAATAAAAGAACGCAGAATGAAAGAGAACGTTCTTTATGATTCCATTCATATAAATATTAAAAATGAACAAAACTAATCAGCGTGATGGAGGTGAGTGTTGTGGTCACTCTCAGGACTCGGAAGGGACACCTAGAAGCCTCATGGTGTGCTGGACATTCTAATCCTTAACTGGTATGTAGTTAACTGTGTCTGTAGTGTCTTAACCTCAGTCAAAAAGGAAAAAAAAAAAAAGATGGAAACGTGGGAGGAGTGTTGGAGAGCGACATGCCATCCCGTGCATACAAAAATTATGTTATCACAGATGAGAAGTGTAACATCGTCTCATTAAAAGAATCCCCCTCCCTTTCAACACATTAAATTATCTCCAGAAAATGTATTGACCTTTCTGCCTTTGCCTTTTCTTCTCATTTGGGACCTTTTTCAGCTGCAGCTCTGAATGCGTAAGGAGCACCAGAGATGAGATGTTTTCCCTGATTTACTCTGCGTTCTCTGAGGCTGGTTATGTAATACCTGTAATCCCATCAACGCACCTAAAGAGCTTCTCCCTTCGGTGCCATGCACTGCAAATTAATAGCCCATGGATCCATTTACAGCTTGTTGTGTTTTGGAAAACTATTTCAGCCATCAAATGGTAAAACGGCTTTTAAAAAGACGAGAGTTGTTATTTTTAAATGTTAAATTAGCAGCAGTGTCAGTAATTCCTCTCAGATACGTAGTATGACCAGAATTGATTATGAACCTGTGTGGATTCTAGCTTAATAATTAGCCGACTGTCCCTTTTTTCCATAATGCAAAAAAATCAAAATGAGAGGTCTTTTCATTTTGATTCATTCATTACAGGCAAATGGGACTTTAGTAAGGGACCAAATTGAGACTTGTTTAGAGAAGTAAACAAGAAGGTTTGACTGATAGAATTTTTTTCCTTTTTTTTTTTTCTTTTTACAGTCATCAGGGTCATTTCTCTGTGAGACTGTTCACATTGAAAGAAAGAGTTCTAGATTTACAGAAAGTCTATCTTAATTTCCTTGTCCTTTCTATTATTTTTAAAAGGTATTTAAGTAAAAGAAGCCAGTAAAGGAAGACAGTAAAAATTGTTATCCTTTCCTAATACCTGCTGGCAATTGTACAGTTAATTCAGCATCAGAAATTTAGACATAAAGACATAGGTTTGGTAGGATGGTACATTAGAGTTAATTTAGGAAATGGAATATGACTTTAAATGTATCAAAACTAATGGAAGTAGCATTTCTGTAAATTGATAAATATAAACTCCAACCCTTTTTATAGAGATATATTTATCTCTAAATGTCATCTTCAAGGAATGTAAAGGAGTTTTAAAAAGTATTGTTAGGGGTGTCTGGGTGGCTCAGTCGGTTAGGTGTCTAACTCTTGGTTTCAGCTCAGGTCATGATCTCATGGGTTATGAGATTGAGCCCCACATTGGGCTCTGCCCTCAGCAGGGTGTCTGCTTAAAGATTCTCTCCCACGACCTCTCCCCACGCTTGTGCATCCTCTCTCAGTCTCTTTCTCTAAATCTTTTTTAAAAATATTTTTTCTAAAACATAAACGTATTTTTAAAAAGATTACAACTCAGCAATAAGACAGCCCATTTTTTAAATGGGCAGTAGATTTGAAGAGACATTATTTTATTTTATTTTATTTTATTTTATTTTATTTTATTTTAGATTTATTTATTTCTCAGAGAGAGAGCAAGTGAGCTCAAGCAGGGGGAGCAGCAGGCAGAGGGAGAAGCAGGGACTCGATCCCAGGACCCTGGGATCATGACCCAACCCCCCAAAGGCAGATGCTTAACTGACTGAGCCACCCAGGCATTACTTGAAGAGGTATTTTAGCAAAAAATAAAAAATAAACTAATGGTCATTAAGCACACGAAATGATCCTCAGCATCTTTAGCCATTGGGGAAATACAAATCAAACCACAGTGAAATATCACTCCACACCCACATCAAAAAGACAGTAACAGATGTTGGCAAAGATAAGCAGAAATTTGGACCCTTGCACACTGCCGGTGGGAATGTAAAAATGGTGGTAAAATGGTGAAGCCACTTTGGAAAATAATTTGGCAGTTCCTCAAAAAATTAAGCATACTATATAAACCGTCAATTCTCCTAGGTATTTACCTGGGAGAAATGAAAACATGCATCCACACAAAAACCAGAGAGGAATGTTCGTAGCAGCGCATGATTCATAATAGCCAAAAAGTAGAAACAACCGAAATGTCAGTTAAGGAAGAGACAAGTTGCACATCCATGCTGTGGACTACTCAGCCATAAAAAGGAATGGCGTACTGATACGTGGTACAACATGGTAGACCCCGGAAGACGTTACGCTAGGTGAAAGAAGCCAGACACACAAGGCTACAGACTGTGAATTCACCTATATAAAATGTTCAGACTAGGCAAATTTACAGAGACAGAAAGTATATTAGTAATTGCCAGAGGCTGGAGGGATTGGGGAATGGAGAAGACAGCTAGTGGGTTTCTTTTGAGGGAGGTGGTATTATAATGTCAGGAATATATTAAAAACCACTGAATTTCACACTTTTAAAAGTATGAGCTCTCTGTAGCATGTGAATTATATCTTAATTTAAAAGACAACAACAACAACCATAAAAAAAATGTTAGGCTGATTGACTTAAGGGAAAAGAGGAAAATGAACCTTTTGGAGTCAGCTGAGGTCATTGAGGTATATGTATATTAGACAAGGGTCCCATTTGATTTGGTGTTCTTGGTAGAACAAAACAGGGATGAAGTCAGTTGCAGGATTCTTGGTGTCCACAAGATGTAAACAGCCTCATTATGCAAAAGAATCACAGATTTTCCAGACACTGATGTTGGAGATGAATGTGTCTCTTGAGTCCTTATAAAGACAGTACTGGGAGATGTCATTTAGGATGTCCTTGACATTTTTCGTTGCTCTTCCTTAGGACATCCTTCTATGTAGTTAAATCTCATCTGTTTTCCAAATCGGAATAAAAAAAGCATAGAAAAACAAGACAATCTGTATGACCCTAGACTCCAAAAGAAATAATCGTGGACATGAAATTGAAGAGTCCGTAAAAATGGTCACCTCAAAACAAGAGTTAGCTCTCCTCCTCGTTCTGTTTCACATTTTATCATTTAAAAGCTCTCTCCTCCAAATCCTGCCTTTCTGGGTATCTCCTCAGTTTCTGTGATCTTCCTTTTTAAGGCAAAAATCAATACTATTTTAGAACATTTTTCTCTTTATTAAGGTATAATTTACATATCAATGGTACGGACATTAAGTATACTGTTTAATAAGTTCTGATAAAGGTCTACATCCTTCTAACCTTCTTTCCAGTCAAGGTATTAGAGACTAAGGGAACTTTCTGGGCTTAGAACATTCCCCGTCTTGCTTTGGGTGGTGGTTATGCTTGAGGGTAAACTGTTCTGATGTATCCCGCCAGAGATTAGTTTTGGCTGTTGAACTTCATCTTCATGAGGTCATAGCTCTGTTCTTTTCTGTTCCATGTTTTTCACTCATCATTATGTTTGTAGGATTTTTCGATATCGGTGCAGGTATGGTCGGTTGTTTGCTCCGTATTTTGCTGAGTAATATTCCATTGTATAGATATGCAGTTCTCACCCCAGTGGATGTTTGGGTTGTTTCCAGTTTGGAGCTCTTACAGTTAAAACTGCCATGAAGATCCTCGTACATGCTTTGTGGGGGACACGCACAGTCTTCTCTTAGATACGTACTTAGGACTTACTGGGTCATAGGGGCACGTGCGCTTCATTTTATTAAAAAATGGCCAGTTTTCCAAAGGTCCTACCTGCCATTTATACTCCATCAGCAGTCTGTGTGAATTCCAGTTGCTCCACATCCTTGCCAAACCTTGATATTTCAGTCTTTTTAATTTTGACATCCTACTGGAGATGAAACAGTATCTCATTAGCGGTGTTCAGTTGAATCTTCCTGATGACTAATAGACTGCATTTCTTTTTAATTTAGCAAGAACTCGACTTCTTGTTAAAGTAGAAAATGTAAAACAAAACTGCATAGTTGATCTCCTACCTGTAAAAACAAAGCTTAGAAGCTATAGCTCAGTATGGTAAAAGCTATTGTTATATTTTTTTGAGCTTATCTGTATTTTCATTTTATTATTTAACACTCTGTGCACATTTGTTAGTTGTGTGGTAAAGAAGAAAAGCTTTTTTTTTTTTTTTTTTTTTTTAAGAAAAGAGGTTGACTCTTAGATCGAGGTAGAACTTCTGTTTTCCTAATTGTCTAGCACTTGAGGCTAAGTACATTGGGTATTGACAGCGCTTTAGACAGAAATGGTGGAGGAAATAGACGTCAGCACTGTTTTTGCATTTGTCTGTTTCCCCAGCAGGGGACAAATCCATTTCCATACATTTAGACATCTTGATTTCTGAAGATAACATCCATTTTTACCTCAATTTAATAGACCATAAATCAGGGGTCAGCAGACTTAAGCCCGTAAGCCAAATCTGGCCCTCCACCTGTTTTGATCAATAAAATTTTATTGGAATACAGCCGTGTACGTTCATTTACATATTATCTACAGCTGCTTCCCTGCTATAACCACAGAATTGAGTAGTTGGGATAGAGACCATACAGACTGCAAAGTCTAAAATATTTACTCTCTGGTCCTTTCAACAGGAGTTTGCCGACTCCTGCCATAATCCATTCACTCTCTTTAAATTTTCCATTTTAATTTCTATTTTAATTCAATCACCGGTTATGAGAGTTTAGTCGCATGCCAGACATATGTGCCACTTGTAACTGCACCTTTGTTATAAGCTACTAGTGGTTACGTGCCTTACAGTCATATCTCAGTAATTCAGTAGGGACCAAGTCAAATTTCACCTTTGTCCTGGAAATTCACAAACACATCCTCCCCAGCATCACCCCAAAATCTTTTCGTGTTAAAGGGAGAAAATTAAAAGGAGTTTGTTCTGGATAGAAATGCAGCGAACTGTAAAGCCATCTCTCTTCTTTAAATGCATGCAAATGAGAACTTAAGCATCCAACTGATAACTCTTTTTAAGGTGTAATAAATAGTGACTAAGTATATGAGCTTGATTTTCTTGTCTAGAAATTGTCTCTGAAAGCAGTTCTAGAAGGAGAGAGAGTCATGTTGGAAGCAGGAGCACGAGAGTTGGAACAGATAGCATCCCAGAATGACTTCTCTTTGTCTAAACGGTCACGTGTTCTGTTACACCTCATACATGATATATAATGAAATGCTTTAACACTTACGTCCACTCGTGATAAAATACATTGCTCTACACCAGTGCCTTTTCCAAACTACCAAAGAGAAACTTTAAAGACACTAAGTAAACTAGCGTGATGTCCAGGCCCATTGTAAAGACAGACTCCAAGGCAGAAGAAAGGCCACTGCTTGTTTTATAACTCATAATATGAAGATATACAGTCCTACCCTTTCCACTAGATATCTAAGGAGTTTGTGAGAATAAAATCTCAAGAGTAGGAAAAGCTGTGAAAGTACTTTGATGAATCCAAATGCTTGAGAAACAGGAGACGTAATTGTGGTGAGTTTTATTGGCCCACGGCGACAGAGGACGTCCCCCATCGGAGAACAGGGCAGGACTTGTCTCCTGAAATCCCATCACCCACGACTTCCTGTGTGTACAATACAGAACCCGTCTCCAGGGGAGAAATGTACTTGATGCAGCTTCTTGTCCCAGTAGAACTTTCCCGACCTACTTAGCGTTCCAACTTCGCTCACCTGAAAGATACAACCATCTTTTCTAGAGTTTCCTCCCTGACTCTAATTATACGAAACCGGGGGTGCGTCAAACATTGCCTCACATCCGAACTCATCACAGGGGTTTCTGCTTCAAGGGTGAATCAACATGTGCGCTTCGCTGCTGCAGGGAGCTGACAGCTCCTAACTTATTCATGGGGCGTCTGACAGTTTCTAGGATGTTAAAAAAAAAAAAAAATGAGATCCACTGGGGCTTTGGTTCTGCTGGCCTGTAACTCATTAATAAAGGGAGAAGAGATCTGTGCACTAGGAACGAATATACCCTCCATAGCCTATTTTAATCACTGTCTGTTAAAAAGCGGTGTACTGAGAGTCCCAAAGGTAAGACCTAGGGAGTAGCCGTGCCCCTTTGCTAGCTGGGTGACAGTGTGCAAGTACCCTCGCTCAGCATTACACATCTGTAACCCTGGACCATGGAGGCAGTGATTGGTAGGATCCCTTCCAGACGTTGCTCCGTCTGAGACGAAAGACTGCAACGTCCTTTAATTAGAATCGGTAAGACCTCTTCATTGGGAATCATATTTACTTCCAGGACACAATTACAG
The DNA here is from genome assembly GCF_017311325.1 of Ursus maritimus. Classification (NCBI taxonomy): domain Eukaryota; kingdom Metazoa; phylum Chordata; class Mammalia; order Carnivora; family Ursidae; genus Ursus; species Ursus maritimus. The sequence continues at coordinate 40,768,147 of NW_024424453.1, forward strand.
GGAAACCTAATTCATACCGTGGTCTGCTCCTAGTAAAGTAGACAGAGAATTGTCAAGTGGTTTTGGAACATGTGTGTGCCAGGATTGACTTTTCTTGCGGCTTTTTCTTCCTATGTCATCTCTTTATGTAGGGCTCTGAATACTCCGGTCATGGCATGCTATGAAAGAGTAACACCATTTTTGAGATGAAATACCTGAGACACAAAGAGGTTAATAACTTTGCCCAAGAAAGTATATAATACAAAATATTTTAAGCAGAAGTAGTCTAGAGGTGACGTTATGGCCTTGGCATAAAAGAAGTAAAGTTGTAGTTATGCACCCTACACTTTCTAGGGCTTGCGCATGAATATGTAGATTTAAAAATCCATGGGAAGATTTGTACTTGCCCCACCCTGAGTCTGTCTCTAGGCAGTAGCTGGGAAGGGAGAAATGAAGAGAATGGGTGTAAGTAACCTGTAAGGAGGCACAAAGAGCTGGACATATCTATGAGTAGGTGGCAGTATTCACCCATTCACCACACCCCAAGTCCCAGGCAAAGCCCACTCATCACTGGCTTCCCACCCTTGACTTTGAAGGATTCTTCACTTAGTAGTAAGGCTTTCTTTATAATTCCGTGAAAATAAAGTTCCCAGGGAAAGGTGGCAGGTTAAATCACTTTTTAGTATTTTCAAGGAACTAAGTGTTGGCTCTTATTTTGTGAGCACATTTGGAAGAGAGAGAAAAGGAGAAAGAAGATTTGGGGGCACTTTGTGGGAGGAGCAAAGATGGAGAACACGGGGAGGATCTGGCCCAGAATCAACCATGGCACCAAATTTGGTCTGGAAGCCCAGCTCTGGGGAAGTGAGAGGTCTGCAGATCCTCACAGAGGCCCCAGCAGCCCCATTCCTGAGGAGCCTCCATCCTGTCCTCCATGCCCTATGCCTGTAGTAGACCTGGGGTGTGTTTGGGTATTGTGAGTTAAGAAGGCCCTACATTCTTGCCTCAGGATTCTGTCCATAGAGCAGGAGACCCAGGCTGTCTGTTGGTCTCCAACAGTCCATCCAGACATGGCCTCAGTAGGCACTGGATAAGGAACAAATGAATACATGATCAGAATGTAGTTTGAATGGTCAACATTTTTATGGTGCTATCTATAAAATTCTCTTGGTCACCAGAGCTCAGATTTAACATATGGAAATGTTTCAACTGGTGATAACTTTGCTCAGAAGCCCAATGCCCAACACATTGTGGTGTCACAATAAACGTGCCTGAGTGTATTGAAATTATCACTGGTTTCCAGTAAGTTCTGCCAGTGTAATCAGAAGCATTTTCTCTTCACATATGAGAAGTTGAGGGATGTCTGCCCAGAGAAATGGTTGTTATGCCCTTGTTTCTACTTGATTTCTGATCTCTTGATTTCCTCTTGCTGGAAAAATCAAATCCTTATCAATGGGAAGACTTTTTCAGATCCACAGTTGAGGTTGGGCAGTCACTGTTTAAAGGAGGTGTGGGATAAGGTTTTGCAAAGCAAATGGTCCTTAACATGAGCAATCACCACCTTCAAACAGTGGGATCTTGGCAAGTATCATGTGAAGCAAGCAAGCAAGATACTGAAAAATCCTGTAAGACTCAGGAATATAAGATGTATACAACTACAATGACTTGGTCAGTGTCAGCGGCTAATAATGATGGTGCCAGAACTAGAACGTGGGTGCCCTGATTCTGGGAGTGCCCTTATACCCATAGCATCCCGCTCCTAGGAGAGCATTTCACCACCTGACCACCTGAGCTGAGTACACTGCAAATTAGGAGCATCTAGAAGTTAGGGACCATGTCTACCCCCTGTACTTTAATACAGTTTCCTCAAAAACTGCTTAACAAGTGCTTTTTGAAAATGATGAGGGGAAAAAAGCTTACCTATCACTTCCCTTTTTTGAATAAAAAATCAGCCCTCGCTCACACTCTCAGAATTGAAAGGGGGGAAAGAATAACTATAAAACTTCTGCCGTGATTTTTACACTCTTTCTCTTTCACAGGACCTATTAGTAACATGGCATAATTTTTTAAACAGGCCATTTTTAGCAGTAAGAAGAAAAAAAAAGTCTCTCGCTCCCATTCCCACATAAAGTACAATTTGAAAACTGCCTCTGACAAAGTTGTAGCCTCGCATCCTATGGGCAGTGCCTAAGGCTGATGCACGTTTAATTTTCTGTGGGGTTTCGCTGCTGTGCCCTCAATACAGAATAGGTTGCTCATTGCAGCTGCAAGGGAATTGGTTTAAAAAGTGAAGGGAATTCTTGAGCTATCTAAGAAGCATTTTGAAGTCAGAGCTAAATGGAACGCTGCCTTTCTGTCCACACAACGTGTGGCTGAGGCAAACACTTGCTTTCAGAGGAGTCTGAGCTTGGATAGTCACCTGACAGCGCTAATGGAGTCAGAAAGACACGCAACCAAATCATGGTGACCTACTTCCGTTACCATGGCAGCCGGCATAAACGTTCATTTTGAACGAACTCCTTGAAAATTCAGATTGAACAAAAGGTAAAGTGCATTAGTGGTTTCTTCAGCTCTCTTTAGTCAAGGTGTTGGCCAGAAGAGGAAGATCAAAGGGTAATTTAACCAGAACCTTCTCCAGTAGGAATTAGGTTAGATTTGAAGGGTGCCAGCAGCCCCATTGTTACTGCTGTCTTCTCCGTCTTGGTTGGAATAAAGATGAGGCTCCTGAGTAATTTAGTACAAATCTTTTTCATCTCATAAAGGCAAGCATTAAAACCGTAGTTTAACAAACATCTTCAAAAGAAGTCCTCTCTCTCCCCCGCCTCCCCCGTCCCTCCCTCTTCTCTCCATTTTGAAAGGTTTGCTTTTATGGCTGTGGGAATACAATCCGAAATTAGGCTTTATGTGGAAATTTTTCAACTTTCAATTTATTTCACAACCTCATAAAGTGTTCTGACAGAGCTCTTCAAAAATCCCCAGACTTGTGGTGCTAAATGGATGGCCCAAAACACAAACACTCACGGATCTTTCATGGAAATAGAATTCCCAGGAGACTGTTTTCTTCTGTCTATCTTGAAGTAAAACATCCAATATTCACTTGAAGGCAAAAACAAAATAGATAAAATTAAAGCCTGGTGACATTTTGAAGGGAGAGGCAGAGGAGGAGGGGCAGAGAGAGCTGGTGTTGGAAGGAGCAGAGGAGGGATGCAGGTAGGAGGGCAACGGGTAAATACGTATGTGACACCAAGTTGCCCCTGTCTCCTGTCCTCAATAGTAAGGTCCTTGAGGTCAGAAATTTTAACTTCATCGTCTTCATAAACCTCCCCGTGCGCCCCTAGCAAATACAGTTTCTGGCTCATGACTCCGTGAGTTCACTCATTTATTCACATATTTCTTGAGTATTTACCTTTTGGTCTTTCAACAGAAAGAGTTTATTGTGTGCCTACTGTAGGTCATATGTTCTAGGTCCTGAGAATCAACATTGAAGAAAGTCCCTGTTGTCATGGAGCTTTTGTTTGGAGTGGGGGAGAGGGTAGACAGATGTTATTAATAAGCAATTTTACATAATACATCAGATGGTTATCACTGCTTAGAACTGGGCTGTACAATGGGGTAGCCAATACATATAGCTCCTGAGCATTTAAAATATACAGAAAAACAGAAAACAGAGTATTTGGGGCCCATGGGGGCTATTTAATAAAGGATGGACAGGGAAGATCTGTCCGGCAAGGTACTATTCAGGTAGGAAATGAGGGAGCGAGCCAGGTAGATACTAGGGAAAGAGAGTTCCAGGCAGAGAAACAGCAGGTGCAAAGCTCTGTGCTATATGCTGAAGGTTGGCTGGTAAGTGAGACAGACACAATCATGGTCTGTGCTCTTGGAGCTTTCATTCTGCAGGTGAGGTACACATTAAATTAGGAGGCAAAGAAATATATATGCAGTTGCCCCTTGAACAACGTGACGGTGAGGGGCACTGACCACCCACACAGTCAAAAATCCATGTATAATTTTTGACTCCCCCCAAAACTTAACTAGTAATTGTCTACTGTTGACCAAAAGCCTTACCAGTGACATAAGCCATGAATTATTTTCTATGTTATATATAAAAAATATCATATACTGTATTCTCACAGTAGAGTAAGCTAGAGAAAAGAAAATGCTAAGAAAAAGCTGTACTGTATTTACTGAAAAAAATCTGTGTGTAAGTAGACTGACACAGTTCAAACCCATGTTGGTCAAGGGTCAACCGTATAGTTAAAAATCAAGCTGTAATAGAAAATAAATAGGAGAAAGGACTTAGAATTAGCTGACAAGAGAAGACCGCAGTGAGGCAAGTGTGAAAAGGAGCTGACCATGTGTTTAGAGGGGAGAGGCTATTACAGGCAGTGGGAACCACTTGAGAGAAGGTCTGAGGCTAGAATAAATCTGGTGTCCTCTGGGAACCCACATGAAAGAAATCACTGGGGCCAGGCTAATGAGCGTGGGGAGATGTGGTCTCGCATGCCATTAGAGAGGAAACCAAGGGCCAGATTAGCAGGTTTTTGTAGCCCACGTGAAGGAATTTGATTTTATCCTTATTGTGTTGTGGCACCACTGATAAGTGATGAACATTGAGGGACATCACATCTGTGGCTTTAAAAAATTGACTGCTCAGCTTACTGTGTGGGGAATGAGTTGGGAAAGAGCTGGGAATGAAAGTGGGACAACCAGTAAAGAAGTTCAGGCAAGAGTTGATGATGCCTTGGACTGAGATGGTGGCAGTGATGATAAAGGAAAATGAAAAACAAAATTTGAAAATAAAGAGAAGTGGATGGATTTGGTAAATAAATTGGAGGTGGAATTGACATGATATAGCACATAAAAGGCATTTGGGGAATGTTGGCTAGATGGATGTTTGGACAGATGGATGGATGGATGAATGGGTAGATGGATGGGTGTTTGGATAGACAGGTGAGTGGGTGGGTGGGTAGGTGGGTGGATGGATAGATAGATGGGTGGATGGTTACTAGTTCTCTGGTCTTCAGTACAATTCTGGCAGGCCAATCTGAACCTTTAGGAGGACAGAGGAATATTTACACTGGCTTCTAGAGGTGTTCCCCTTCCTCAGGTGGGTCCCTACTTTCCCATGATTCTTTACTCATGATTTTAGTGATGGAGTTCTGCTGGCGACAGTATTACATTATCAACCAGTGATCCTGCCAGAAGACCTTATTTGTGGTTAAGCATGCAACTGGATGAGTGGTCATGTATGTAATTACCTGGGAGCACGGTGTGTAGAGAGCCAGCTTTTTTGAAGTCTTCATTGGGCCAGGTAGTGTGTTGGCTGTTTTTTATAGGCTACTTCAGTTAATCCTTAGGACTGTCCTATGAGGTTGACACCATCCAGCCTTTTATACAGATAAGGCACTTAAAGCTTAAAGAAGGCAGGTCACTTGCTTGAGGTCACAGAGGGTCAGTGGCAGGAATGATTCCCTTCCTGACCCAGATGTGTAGCTGAGAACCTCCAGTGTCTACTCTAACTTGCCAGCCCTCCAAATTCTGGTTTTCTGTGGTAATTGAATGACCACAATTTTGAACCACAGCCCTAACCGTTCAGTGTTTTAACTCATTCCTCAGTGAGGCAAAGGCTCCAGAGATCCCTGTGAGCCACTGCCAATGTAGAGCCAGTGGTGGGCACTTTGACTCGATTTCCTCCACAGGGAGACCTAGCTGGGAGTCCTTCAGCTAAGAAGCACTAAAGTTAATCATGAATGATCATTGTGTGTTTCCAGTAAACCAGTTCCCTTAGGGTAGCGGTCAAGAAAGCTGGGCTTTGAAGGCAGTCAGCTGTCGGTTCAATTCCAGCTCCAAGCTGTCTGTGGACTGGAGTTTCCTTAAGTACAAATGGGGCTAAGCCAACCTCAGGAGTGTGTGACAGGATTAGCTTATACATGAAGCATTTAGTCCAGATCCTTCCAAGCACAGGGTAAGTGGAACAAAGGACATCTATTACCCTTAAGTCTCAAGGCAAGGAGGATTTTTGTTTTGGGGTTTTTTTTGTTTTTGTTTTTGTTTTTTTTTTGTTTTTTTTTGGGGGGGGTAACTAGATGTCATTGGCATTCCTTTAACAAATCTAAATGTGATTATTTCTCCTTGAGTGAATAAAAATTAACTGTAGGTAATTATCTTTGCCTCCACAGAACTTAAGAGGAAAACAAACAATTCACTCTATAAACCTCAGAAAAAAAGCCTTTTTTCCCCAGATTTCTTGCTGTTTGTTTCTTTACCTCAGTCTCTCCTATTCAGAGCATAATGAGCACTGCTTTTGCTCCAGCAACAAGGCCCCTCACAAAGCCAGGCGGGAGGCCTGTGGATGAGGTGCTCCACAGGCCGAGCCAGAAGCCTGAGGAAAATGCTTGCCAAACACTGATGTTTGACTAATTGGTAATGTCTGGGGAGTTGGCACCAGGAGAAAAGAATGAGGCTGGTGGATGTTGAGGAAGGAAGAAAGACTTGAAGCCAAGCATCAAGATTCTGGAGAAAGAGCTTGGCCAACATCGAGTTCAAGGAAGTTTGTCAAACAGTTTTCAAATGGTCAATTAAACCCCTGAAGGACAGCTGGCCTAAGTTTCCAGCATTGGCTCTAGTGGAGTCAGATCTCAGGAGGGGTGAGGCAGGAATATGAGTGGAGTTTCAGGTGCGCCCTCTTGAGGCCAGACAACTCCATGCAACATTGGCCTGAGACCCTGTTACAGCGTTTTCGTGGCACCAAACTAGGGTGGTGGTGGGTCAGGAGTCTAGGACCAGCCCTCTTCTGGGTTGAACTGAGGTAACTCACCCATCATATTCCCTATGCTAATGAAGCTGAAAATGAGCAGCCTGACGGAGGTGCAAGGTTTCTACTCCTCAGTTTGCACATGTCCAGTAGGCCACTCTACATAGAATCACCCAACTGGTCAATTTCCAGAAGTGGGCCACAACTTTGAGAAGATTCCCGCCTTCTTCAAATATAACCATAAAGACCCACCTCACTAAGAACCCTTCTATGAATCTGATCTACTCTTTTCAAGTTGGAATATTCCGTCTTTCATGTTCTTCAGCCATGTTCATTTTCTCGTATTTTCTCTTGGTCATGGTGGTCTTTTTGAGGCAGAAAAAAAAAAATCCAACCATGGCTCTCTCTTGCTGAAAGTTGTTCAGTTGGGCAATAAGATGAGGAGTAACTGGAATAGTAGTCACAGCTATTTAGATGGTGAATGACTGCAACAGCTTTGAAAAAAGTATTTAGCGTTATCTGGTAAAGTGGAAGGTATGTGTACCTGGTGACCCAGCCATATTCTGTTTTGGATATATGTGTGTATTTTTCTTCTCCTAGAAAAATGTATACAAGAATGTTCCTAGCCAACAGTATTCAAAGTAGCAAAATGCTGGAAATAATTCAATTTCCCATAGCAGTGGAATACAGAGGTAAATTCAAACTATGAAATACTATATGGCAATGAAATTGTATAGCACAGAACATGAATGAATCTTAGGTTGCCTCCTACCATAGGATTAAGTCACAGAAAATTATAGATGTTTTCATTTAAAAAATTTTCAAACCACGTAAAACAAAAACCGCCTTTTCTTTATGGATGGAAATGTGGTAAAATTAAAAAGGAAACCACAGAAATGATAAACACAAGATTGAGAATAGAGTTACTTCTGAAGGATGAGGAAATAGGAAGGGGAGCCCGGGAGACTTCAAAGGAAGACAAGGTGTGCTTTGTCTTAAAAGTACTGGATGGAATTTTGGGGGGGTGAGGGAACTCTTCTATATCTTGAGCTTGGTGGTGTTTACGTGACTGTATGTATTTGTTAAAACTCATAGAACTAGCCACCCCAGAGGGTGAATTTTGCAGTATATAAATGATAGCTCAATTGAAACAACACTTGTTAAAGAAAAGTATATGGTAGGCACATGGCATGTTTATTATTTCGTGATTTTTAAAAAAGATTTATTTATTTATTTATTTATGGGGGGGAAGCATGTGAGCGGGGGAGGGGCAGAGGGAGAGGGAGAGAAATCCCAGCAGACTCCCCACTGAGCACGGAGCCCATAGATTGTGATTTTGTTTATACCTCATGGAATTTGTATCCTTTTGTAGTCTACCCAAGAGCAGTTTTTGAAACCCTTCAGGGGTTTGCCATTTTCCTCAGGTTAGCCAGACTTGGGAATCGTGGCCACTAGTCCCTTCGTGTGTCTCCCTGCCCTGCTTGCCTGTCCTGCCTTTCCGCCCTCCCACCCTGGGCTAACGCATGTGCCCACGCAGGCTCTCCTTTTCCTTGCTCGATGCTGACCTTGCTGGATTGTGATCATCTGTGGATTGCTGTGTCTCTCACTAAACTCTAAATTGCCAGCGTATTATCTATCCCCTCAAGCCCCCAGTTCTAGCACAGGGTCTGATACACAACAGGAGTTCAAAGATTTGTGCAGTTTTGGCAAGATACAGGCATCCCTCTGATTCTGTAGGAGCAGGAGCAATGGGAGGAAATGGGTGGGGGAGGAAAACGATACATGCTGATATTTACCTCAGAGTGTTCAGTTCTGTAGGTTCTAATGGTGTGTTGGTTTCCTGTGGCCCTGATAACAAATTACTGCAAATTTAGTAACTTAAAACAACACAAATTTATTATGTTGCATTTCTAGACACCTGAAGTCTGAAATGAGTCTCAGTTCAAACTAAGGTGTCAGCAGAGCCGTGTTCCTTTCTGGAGGCTCTAGGGGACAGACAGTCCGTTTCCTTGTCTTTTCCAGCTCCTAGAGGCTGCCTGCCTTCTTTGACTGATAGTTCTCTTCCATCTTTAAAGCCAGCAAAGGCTGGTCTCTCTCACACTGCACCCATCGGTCTGTCCTAAGTCTACACTGAAAAAGTCAAAGCCAAGGGAATACATATATATGTGTGTGTGTGTGTGTGTGTGTGTGTAAATATATATATTAGGGGGCAAGTCTACACTGAAAAAGTCAAAGCCAAGGGAATACATATATATGTGTGTGTGTGTGTGTGTGTGTGTAAATATATATATTAGGGGGCAAGTCTACACTGAAAAAGTCAAAGCCAAGGGAATACATATATATATATATATACATATATATATGTGTGTGTGTGTGTGTGTGTGTGTAAATATATATATTAGGGGGCAAGTCTACACTGAAAAAGTCAAAGCCAAAGGAATACATATATATATATATATACACACACACACACACACATATATATATGTGTAAATATATATATATTAGGGGGCACCAGCAATGTCAGTTACAACTTGCACTGGAATTTGGAAATCTGAATGTAGTAAAATCATGGTGCTCAGTAGCTAGATGGGTTCCTTTAGTGATAGTTCATGACCTTTCCAACCTGTTTTCTGAAAGATGATACAGAGAAGAGCCACAGCTCCTTATAGGAAAGTCCCCAGCCTATCCCTGCTGCAGCCAGAGGCATTCCTGTTTTCTATGTTAATAGATTTTATATGAGAGAAAGAAAAGATACAGACACTTGGAGGAAAAAAAGAAAGAAAGCCACTTTCTTGGCCTACAAATTATAAAAATTGTGTGTCAGGAATCTTCTCTGCCAGGTAGGAATTTGGGGAGCAAAGAAGAGCTCAATTTAATTTCCCTCGGGGTCTTTGCTGAAGGGACAAGAACAAAAATCTGGATTCAGTTTTGTTGGTAAAAATAATCTTTCCACCAAAAAAAAAAAA